>NC_071511.1:116405837-116712444 GCF_027887155.1 Malaclemys terrapin pileata
CGCATTCTGCCATATATTTCATGTTATAGCAGTCTCAGATGATGACCCATGCAAGGAAGATACCAATGTGAAATTTCTAAGGATAGCTACAGCACTCAACCCAAGATTTAAGAATCTGAAGTGCCTTCCAAAATCTGAGAGGGATGAGGTGTAGAGCTTGCTTTCAGAAGTCTTAAAAGAGCAACACTGTGATGCGGAAACTACAGAACCTGAACCACCAAAAAAGAAATCAACCTTCTGCTGGTGGCATCTGACTCATGATGATGAAAATGAACATGCAACAGTCTACACTGCTTTGGATGGTTATCAAGCAGAACCCGTTATCAGCATGGATGCATGTCCCCTGGAATGCTGGTTGAAGCATGAAGGGACATATGAATCTTTAGTGCATCTGGCATGTAAATATCTTGTGACACTAGTTACAACAGTGCCATGCAAATGCCTGTTCTCACTGTCAGGCAGCATTATCTTCTGCAAATGTAAACAAACTTGTTCGTCTGAGCGATTGGCTGAACAAGAAGTAGGACTGATTGGACTTGTAGGCTCTAAAGTTTTACATTGTTTTATTTCTGAATGCAGTTATTTTTTGTACATAATTGTACACTTGTAAGTTCAACTTTCATGAAAAAGAGATTGCACTGCAGTACTTGTATTAAGTGAATTGAAAAATACTATTTCTTTTGTTTTTTACAGTGCAAATGTTTGTAATCAAAAATAAAGTGAGCACTGTACACTTTGTATTCTGTGTTGTAATTGAAAGCAGTATATTTGAAAATGTCCAAAAATATTTAAATAAATGGTATTCTATTATTGTTTTACAGCACGATTAATCGCGATTCATTTTTTGAATCGAGCAATTAATCGCGATTCATTTTTTGAATCGCTTGACAGCCCTAATAATCATAGCAATCTAATTCCTTTGATTGCATATTAAAATAGTGATTATCAAAGGCTAAGTATCCACAAACCAAACTTTTCAAACCTGGGTGCCTATATCTATATTTAAGCACCTAAATCAGTCGGACATGATTTTCAGAGGTGCTGAGAACTCACAAATCCAATTGAAGTACATTGAAGACATAGGTGCTCAGCACTTCTGAAAGTCTGGCCTGATTTTAAATTAGGTGCAATAATATGGATTTTGGAGACTCAGATTTGAAAACCCGGGCCAGGATCTTTCACAAAAACAAAGTGATAACTCAAAACCACAGCAAAATTAAATCACAGGAAGGAAGAGATAATTACAGTAGAATACCCAGAATAAATACAAGAGATAAACTATGCAGACCTGAAGCCAAACCCTGACATATATTACTCAGTTCTAGGGCTAAACTCTCACTGACTTCAAGATTTGGCTCTGGGCAGGAAAAACATCAACAAGATGATGCAATGTAGTAAATGAGCATGTGTAGCATACCTAGCAAATACCGTCTCAATGGAATTGAAATAAAGGTACTTGCATCCCTTTAGGAGGTGCCATGCAGCCACATCTTTTTTTGGCTGAGATTTAACATGTTAAATCTGCACTGGCGAAGTGTGGACTTGGTGAGCTAACGGGCCTCCTGTCTTTTACTGTTTTATTCTTTCCATAGGGAAAGAGCTGACATATACTCTTTGGCCTGGATGATTTTATTTTAGAGCAGGGGTTCTCAAACTTCATTGCAACGCGACCCCCTTCTGACAACAAAAATTACTATGTGACCCCAGGAGGGGGGACCAAAGCCTGAGCCCGCTCGAGCCCCACAACCCCAGGTGGAGTTGTGGGGAGGGAAGCTTCAGCCCAGGCGGGGGGCCTGTAAACTGAGCCCTGCCACCCAGGGCTGAAGCCCTCAGGCTTCGACTTCAGCTCTGGGCGGGGGGGCTCGGGCTTTGGCCCCAGGTTGTGGGGCTCGGGCTCTGGCTTCATCCCCAGGCCCCAGCAAGTCTAATGCAAGCCCTGGAGACCCCATTAAAATGGGGTCGCGACCCACTTTGGGGTCCAGACCAACAGTTCGAGAACCACTGTTTTAGAGCAACACAAACAGCAAAGAAAGAACCAATGCAAAATCTCTATGAGAGAGAGCACAGTGTGTGTGATTCGCTCAGTAACAGCAGCTATCTTGGACTAGCTCATGTGGCATGTCCCTCTTACCCTTAAAGGGCAGTTAATAGAAAGAACCTAACAGTTACATACCAAAATACCCCACAGGAACTATTATGATTCTGCAGTACAGGTGCAAATAGATACTCAGCTCTGGGTTTGGGTTCAGATCTATATGTCTCCAACTTTGGGGAATCTGACCCTGGATCTAAACTTCATAACTAGATCCTTTTTCAGAGTAACAGCCGTGTTAGTCTGTATCCGCAAAAAGAAGAACAGGAGTACTTGTGGCACCTTAGAGACTAACAAATTTATTAGAGCATAAGCTTTCGTGGACTACAGCCCACTTCTTCTATATGCATCCGAAGAAGTGGGCTGTAGTCCACGAAAGCTTATGCTCTAATAAATTTGTTAGTCTCTAAGGTGCCACAAGTACTCCTGTTCTTCTTTTAACTAGATCCTGTTTCTCTAATGCACCAAACACCCCTAAGTCTGCGATAGTGGTTGGAATCCAGACATACGCCTAGGTCAGGATTTTGTGGCTGACCTCCCACAGGCCAGCTCTAAGCCCCAACAAACTCCGGTGGGTGGAACAAAATCCAGACTTGGCTCCAAATTTGGCAGCTCAGACAATCTCTAGCCCCATCCCAAGAAACCAAGTGTTGCTGGTGGCAGCCAGTGGCTCTCAAGCTGTTTCATCGGGTGTGAAGCCGATGCTAGAACGGTGCCAGTAAAACAATATTGGACTGACCCCACACGTGAACCTGGATTTGCTTCCCCTGAGACATTGCCTGCACTTTGCTACAACTACGGCTAGTAATTAGGTTAAACTCCATTTGCCTAGTGAGATTTTTGAGGCTGCGAATCAAAGAGCAGCCTGCCTGTTGTTATTAATCTCTACTTCAATAGCTGTTTCTGCTAGCCTATAGAATGGATAGACAGTAAAAACAGGGTGTGTAGCTCTGCTAACGCTTTAAAACAGAGAGAATGGAAGAGTCTGATCCAGCGAGGTGCTCGGGGCTCAGGTCGGTAGAAATTGAGGGCGCTTAGCACCATGCAATATCAGGCGCTCAGTGAACACCCAAACTGCAGACTACGATGTTGGACTCTGCACGCTGTAATTAGCTGCATTTATTTCACAGAAGATCTGGACCCCTTCCCCCAGCATTAATGTTAGGAACCTCCCTAGCATAATGCCTCTTTGGGAGCTGGCCTGAGTTGGACCAAACACCTGTCCTGTTGAAATCACATTCCCACTGGCCACCTGAACCATTCTGCCATTGTCTCACTTCTTATGCATTGCAGAACGGTACCTCGCTTCTCTGACCTGGATCCTTGTGTGTGAAAAAGGGGCCAGAGTCACAGCTCATGTCAATTAGCACAGCGCTAGTCACTTCACTAATGCTCCGCTGATTTACATCAGCTGTGAATCTGGCCATTTGGAGGTGGCATTTTCCATTCAGCACAGCTCAGTCTGCTCACAGCACTTTTCCAGGCCTGTTCATGTACTGTGGAATCAAGCGAGTCTTGGGCTTTCTGTCCACTTTCAGAGCCTAATTTTCTGCCCAGCCTTAACGGGATGTTTTTTGACCAGGTACTAACCCATCTGCAAGTACCTGTTTGTGGCTGCAAATCAGATACTTATAAGTCCAAGTGGCATAAATTATGCCTGCACGTAATTATGGGGATATCTGTGTTCATTTGCACAAGGGAGGTGGTAAAAGGGAGACCAGTATTAAAAAACCCCAAACCAATCCCTGGCTTGTGTGTCACCTGCTTACTAAGTAATAATTTGTGTGTATAACGCTTCATATCTGAGGAGCTCAAACGAATGGCTGCCAGTAATTTTTAATGGCTTTATTATTGTTAGTACATAATAGTAAATACCTGACCTGCTCCACAGGGATTTTGTACTGCTTAATTAATTAATAGGTGCAAAGCACTTTTGAGATCCTCAGATGAGAGGTGCCACGTAAATGCAAAATTAGGTTAAAACACAGAGGCACGGTCTAGTGAGCTGAGAACTCCTGAGCTGAAGCCTCTTCTGATAATACCGCCCCTTTGAGATCACGGGCTAGTCATTTAGGCTCTCCTCCTGTAACAAATCACTCACATGAATAGTCTTTAGTACAGCTGAACAAACTCCTTTTCGGTGAATTTAACCCTTCATTTTTAGTGGGTTATCCAGGAACAGATTTCAATTTTTACAGATATAGTTGTCATTTAAGGGATTGTTTGTGCAAAGAGATTTCACTCCATAGGGCTGCTTGAGAACTTTTTTGCCTTTGCAATTTATTTCTTTGAGTATCTGCTATTCACAATTCACGGTTAGTGCTCTGTATTGGTCTGATCACCTGAGCTGCATAATATTACTTCTGCTCCCTGCCTGAATGACTCCCACACCCACAAAGAGCTTTCAAGCTGGCCGCAAAAATGCTTCCAACATGAGTATTTGTGCAACTAACTCCCGCATGAGTTTGCAATACTTTTTTTCCCACTAAGGTTTCTGTTAACAAAAACTCACTCACACCTACATTTTCCAAAAGGAAAAGGGAACAGAGAACAGCGTTGAAATAAATTCATGTTTCTAGGCCAATTCATTTCTTGTTTGTATTACAGCAGCTAGCAGCCCTGTCCAAAATTAGGGCTCCATCAAGCTAGGTTCAATCTAAATAGACAAAATTTGGGAGGGGAAACAAAGGCACAGACAAGTTAAATGAGTTACCCAAGGACAGCTAGTAGGGCAATAGCAAAGCTGGAGTAGAACCCCAGTCTCTACAGACTCAGTCCAATGCCTGATCTACTGGACTACATTACCTTTCAGTAATAAAATCTTTTTAGTAGCCTTTGCCCACTTACTCCTTTTATTCATTCTTGCCAGTAGTTCTATTGAAGTTAAAGGGCCTATTTGTAGAGGTAAGGTTTGAGGCATCTGGCCCTTAATTTCTTTGCTTTAGACCCACTTTACAGATAGAGAAACTAACACTACTGACCTGCCTGACATATGTAGCGGGTGGGAAAGCTTAATGAGTCAACATTGTAAAGTGTTTGAAGAGGAAGAATGCTAAGTATTATTTAAAAAGCATCACCCTGCGGGGCTATTTAGACCCATTTTATAGATGGGTAGAATGAGGCACAAAAATTAAGGATCCGATTTTTAAAGGTATTTAGGTGCTTAAAGATGCCTAGGCATCTTTTACTCCAATGATTTTCAATGGGAGTTAGGCCTAGACACCAGCTGGGCTTTTCAGAAGTGCTTATCTGCATCTTTAGGTGCTTAAATACCTGTAAAATCTGCCCCTAAATGCCTGCCCTGTTTCACACTATGATTGAGCATCAAAGCCAGAACTAGAGTCCTGGGTTCTGGGTCCAAGGCGCTGCTCTAATTACTACACCATGCTCTCTACTACATCATTCTCTCTCCAGTCTGTTTTTCACTGCTTATGGTCTGCGACGAGAACATTTCGCTCCCCCCCCCCGCCCCCCCCGCCCCAGTTCATCTCTTGTGGTTCACAGGCACAATAATGGCTTGTTTACCACAAGGAGGATTTTAATGAATTGCACTTTGAATGCAGAGTAAGGAGAGTTTTAAATGGAATGATAGATAAATCTTTCCTCCCACCCCCCAAAAAGCAATGAATCTCTTTTCGCATAGCAGGTCATATTCCAGAATATGAACTGGGCATATTCCAGACTATGAACTAAACATTCGGGCAAATGGGAAACAGATTTTCATCTCAGTTTTCAAGGGTTTATTATAAATAACAGCAAGAATGATGTATGTGTGTGTGTGTGTGAGGAGTTAGGAAAAATACTATGGCAACATCCTAAGCATCTGACTTGACTATCAGGACAGAAGATATAGTACAGGTTTGTTTTTTTTAATTTTAAAAAGTTACCATGTATTTATGAAGTCGGTATGAGAGAACTGTCTTGGAATAGTCTGGACCAAAAGAATTATATATATTAAAAAAATTGCACAGCAGCGTGTCTTGCCAACTGCAAGTGTTCAAACATCACAAGTCATCCCTCCCCAGAAATCATGACATTGGCTTAAAAAGCATCCGATTAAAAAAAAAACCACATGGCGTCCTTTTTATTTGCCGCACTGGACGGGCAGTCGTTTTGCATTTTCAAGCTTTTCTCCACAACCACAATGGCTAGAATCTTTTTTCTTTTAAACAATGAAGCTTGAGATGCTCCTGCCACCTCCTGAATCCAGAAGTTGGGGCTTGAAGGAAAACGCTGAATAGTGCCAGACTTCAAATCACTAGAGATTGCACCACTACAGTAACCGCCATGTGCTTGGATGGAAGGAATGTCTGTAGCCTGAATTTTAAAGTGTGATTATGATGTCACAAGAGATTGGGGGTGGAGTGTTGGGATGTAGCAAACCCAATATAGGAAGAGTGCAGGGCTTCCATGTGGGAGGCCCTGAATCCCAAGGAGCCACAGGCTTCATGCTGCTGTATTTCCTGTATGAAATCCACAAAGAGAAAAACGACCCCCCTGGGAATGATACCTGGTGTCCCTTATTTGTTCTCCACCCTTGACTTCCATGTCAAACTGATTCTGCTTATAATTACAATCGAGGCTGGCTTTTTTTTTTTTTTAATTACCAGCACAGCCAGCTCCACCTGATAGCTGACACTCAAACGGTGCTCTCTTGTTCTGCTCTGTAACCCATCCCCAACAGCCAGGCTCCTAGAATCAGCTAGACCATAGCTACTGGAGGAACGGTGCTGCAGAGGCACGAGCTATATCTGATCACGTCTGGCTCATGCAGCTGCCTTGTCTCTGCCAGTGGTGTTTGTGTGAGTGAACTAATCGCACATGACTTGGATGAGAGGGCGGGAGCTGATAAGGGGCTGTTTTTACAGAGTCACTTCTCGGACTATAGCCATACTTCAGTGAATGAAATAATTGGGACGCTTAACAGGATAGGGAGCCAGCAGCCCCTTAGTTCTGGTCCCAACTTTGACACAAAGTACCAACCCTGGCTTTAACTAGCTCCCTCTGTTGCCATGGGCAAGACACTTAACCTCTGTGCCTCCATTTTACCATCTGTAAAATGGGGTATAACAACACTTCCGTGTCTGTGGGGTAGTTGTGAAGATTGATTCATGTTTTAAAATCACGGAAGAAGAAAAGTGCCATATAAATGTGAAGGGTTGTTACAATATCAAACATCAGGGCTTCCCCAGAGAGGGCTAGAGATTACAAGTCAGGAAAGGACTTTTCAGTAATTTCCGCAAGTATGAGAGGGCGAGGACGAAACAGGATTTATCTGTAGGCTATAAGTGATGTGCCTCTAGGCCAATCCATTTGCCAAGGCCCTGATTAATTGGCAGGTAGTTTCCATTAGAATGAGAAACTGGTATGAGTCAGCTCTATTCTTCGGAATAATCTTGTTGATTTACAAAAGCATCCCCAAAGTCCTGTTTCCCTGACCACAATACAGACAGAGAGCAGGGAGTTTCCTTGCTCAGAAGTCCCCAAATGTGCCACTCCAGTGAGCTCTGTGCCCAAGGAGCTCTGCCTCTCTGCTTCCTCTGAGAGTCACAGTAACATCTTCTCCTGGCTTTCTGCCTCCCATGCACATAGCTTGCAGCCAGTAACCTAGCCTCTGCGCTTGCCATCAGGGAAAGCCCTGTCAGGCTAGGGTATGTCCAACTGCAATTAAAAACCTGCAGCTGGCCCATGCCAGCTGACTTGGGCTTGAGGGGCTCTGGCTAAGGGGCTGTTTAATTGCAGTGTAGACGCATGGGCTGTAGGACCCTGCGAGGTGGGAGGGTCCCAGGGTTTGGGCTGCAGCCCGAGTCTGAATATCTACACAGCAATTACACAGCCCCGTAGCCCGAGCCTGAGTCAGCTGTCCTGGGCCAGCTGCGGGTGTCTAACTGCAGTGTAGATACACCCTGAGTCTACCTGGGTTCACTACCTGCTCAGCCATGACCACATGCAGGTAGTGCCTCAGGTAGTAGCCACCATTGTTACCTGCTGTCTTTACTACATAAAGAGGGCCTTGACTGCTCTTTCTATTAAGCCAGAAGAGATTGCCTGGCACACCCACTGACTTTAATGAGGCCTGAGATTGTTTTTGGCTCTAAAACCCACCTGCTAGAAGCCACTCTAACTCCTTGCAGCTTGGCATAAAATACATTTTCAGCGTTGGTGAAAGGTTTTTGAGTCTCAGCCAGGAAGAGAAGAGTCTATACTTATCCCCAAGATGTGGAGAGCACAAGCTTTGACTGTGCAGCCCCCCCGCCCTCTGGAGAGACAACCATTAAGCAAGAGAAGGTCAGTCACTCTCCATGGCCCACATAGTCCTTGTCCTCCTTGCAGAACCCATCCATTAATGCCAATTGAAAAAGTGGAGGCAACGGAGAAGGGAGCAACAAAGACGATTGGATGGCTTGACTAATTAAAACATAAGAACGGCCATATTGGGTCAGACCAAAGGTCCATCTAGCCCAGTATCCTGTCTTCCAACAGTGGCCAAAGCCAGGTGCCCCAGAAGGAACGAACAGAACAGGTAACCGTCAAGTGATCCACCCCCTGTCGCCCATTCCCAGCTTCTGGCAAACAGAGGCAAGGGACACCACCCCTGCCCATCCTGGCTAATAGCCATTGATGGACCTATCCTCCATGAATAAGTAAGAATTCAGCGTTAAGACCAAAATGTTCAGAAGTGGCCACTTTTAGACCAGTTGAAGTGAGTTGCACAGTCAGGATGAAATCCTGGCTTCATCAAAGTCAATGGCATAATTTCCATGAACTTGACTGGAGCTATGATTTTTTGCCCTCGGTGTTTGAGGGCCCCCAATACAGTGCCTACTTTACAAATATGCAGCCGTGTTTTCAATAGTTTGGCAGAAGGACGATAACTGGAGGGAGTGGGTGGAGAGGATGGGCTGGAGAGGTGGTGAGAGAAAGAGCACACCTCATATGATAGGCATTAGTCATGTCACTTAATGAACTACTGGAAGGAGCTCACATTCTATAGTGAAGAACTTGACAGAATAGAATAGGGAACGGTAACAGTCTATACATAGCTGAAACATGCTGAGGAGATATAAATGGCTTCAAACAGTACATGAGAGCATACCCAGGAGTAATCAGATGAAATTAAGGAGAGGAATGAACATCAAGCAAACTTCCTGTGGAGATCTACTAGGCTACAGAATCTCTCAGAAGAAGGATGGGAACCCCATCACTTGAGGCATTGCAAAGCAGGTTTGACAATACCCAAATACAGGCACTAGCAGGGAGATGAACTAAGTGATTGACTAGATCTTTTCCATCCCTAATTTCTATAAATCTACGGAGAGCAGTGATGGATTTTGTGATGTGGGCATTTGTCCACTTGGAACTGAACTGAGACTACATTTAGGATTAACAGAAGCAAAGTGGAGAGATGGCCCTGAAGGAACCAGAAAAGAGTTGAGGAGATTGACAAAGGTTTGGCATAAAGTATTTTAAATATATCATCCATGCCTCGGCCCATCATGGCTTATAGGCTGATATCTCTTCCATGCCCAGCTAGGAAGCATGTAATATTTCAGCAATCAGGCAGCACTAGGCACTGAAGGTTTTAAAACTGTGCTCAACGAGTCACATTCAGATGCTTGAGGGAGATGCCTGGGATCTAAGCCAATAGCTTTTGACCTTAAAACAAAAGAAAAAACTCTATGAACTGGACGGTCTACTACTATCACTTTGTCCTTGTAAAAAAAAAAAATATCTATAATCCTGTGCCGTAGCGTCAAAAGGAAATAGGTCACGAACACAAAAGAGCGTTGGACAAAGGCCAAACTTTGGTGACTTCTCTCACTGTGAGGTAACAGGGCAGGGGGGTTTTGTTTTTAAGTTGTCATTGAGTTGGACAGCCAGGTCAATAGGTAGAAAGTAATAAAAACCTAGGAATATTTCAGCCTGCGAACTCTCACAATGCTTAACCTGCAACACGTTCCACAGGCTGGCTGTGGGGTATATGACATTCACACGAGGCAAATCCTTACTTAGCTTACTCACCAGAGCAGTCTCATTAATAAGATGTTCACTAATAATTAAATTCAATTAATCAGTAAGGCAAATAGGATTTGGCTCAGAAGAGTGAATTGCTATAAGGCAGCAGACTACATGAGAGTCAAGCTCTCCGGGCACGGTCAACTAATGAATTATTCTGATGATGTTAAACTTTAACTTGTTTCCTTGGTTGAGTTTGTCATCACATAATAGCTTGCTGCCATTTTGGGGGGGGGGGGGTGGAGAGCACACATTTCTCTCATAGTATACTGCTCAGTTTAGCTCTCTGAAAAACAACTGAGAGCAGCAAACTCTCTGATGAACTGTTTATTAATATTGCTCCAAACCCAATATTGGCAGGTCCCTCTGCTTGATGCCCGTGTGAGCCTTTTTAAAGCAACTGACAGATTAACATCTGATTCCAGAGGCATCTCTAGTTCAGATGTGTCTGGGACACGGTTAGTTATTTTTTTAATGACATACCCAAGATTTTTTTTTTAAAGTCATTTGATTTCAAATGAATGAGAAACATAATATCTTTCCCATATCATCAGAAAACATAATATAGAGGTGGGGGAAAATACATTTGTTTCTGCGCTAAAGCAGAGGTCAGACCAAGCTGAAATTTACTTATAACACTTAACGCAAGTCCTTTCCTGTTAGATTTCTACCATCTTATTTCATGATTTTAGGTTGTATAGCTTTTCTTTTCATTTTCTGCTTTAGCAGTAAAACACACTGAAAAGAAATGAAATGCTATTTTCTCTAAAAGCCGGATCCAACCTTCATTTAAGTCAATGGAAAGCACCCCATTGGCTTCAATGTAATTGTATTGGACCCAAAAGCCAGAATAAAATCCCATCTTTGTATATTTTAGATCTTAATTATAGCCCATATTCATCCCTAATGAATTCAATAGGGTTAGAAGGGCGAATTTAGCTCTATAGGGTAATTCTGCACTTAGTGAGGTTCTTTTCTCAGTTTTCACTCATGCAATACTCCCATTGATTACATTGGGAATTGAGGCTTGCTCCCTATTTATTGGTCATAACATTTTCTGGTCCTTTAAAGTATTCAGCCATGATATTTCCCTTGCTGACTTCCAGTGCCCCCAACCCTTATTTGTAGACAAATGGCACAGAATTGTCTGTTTCCCCTCTGAATTCAATTCACTGTAGTGCAGAAGGTAAGGTGCAAGCTGCAGACAGGGCAGGAATGGGGCTTAAGTGATGCTTAGGGCCATGTGCGAACCCACTGCATTAGGGTAAATTTAGCCTTTAAAAAAAAAAAAAAAAAACTTCAGTCAAGTCTTCTCTAATTTTTCTCTTTTGCAGGCTAAATAATCAAAGTAAATGCAAATTATTTGGGCCGAATCCACTTCCTAGCACCCAGCCTCAATAGCTGGGCTGGGTATAGGGGAGATCCCCAGGCTGTGGACCTACAGCAGAGCTGATCTGCAGATGCTACTTCTGTCTCATGGCTGGAATAGCTCCTCCAGCCTGGGCATGCTCCCTGCATAGGAGGCAAGGCCGGCTCCAGGCACCAGCCCACCAAGCATTTGCTTGGGGAGGTACCTGGAGGGGGGCGGTGCGGCGCTCCGGCCCGAGAGCGGGGCTGCGCCTGGGCTCGCCGCCCTCCCCGGCGCCGGGGAGAGCGGAGCTGCAGCGGGCTCGCCGCCCTCCCCCGGCGCTCTAGCCGCAGGGGAGAGCGGCGCCCCGGCCTGGCTCTCTGCCCTCCTCCCGGCGCTCTAGCCGCTGGGGAGAGCGGCGCCCCGGCCTGGCTGTCCGCCCTCCTCCCGGTGTTCTGGCCGCCAGGGAGAGCGGAGCCCCCTGGCCGGGCTCTCCACCCTCCCTCCAGCGCTCCGGCCGGTTGGGGGGAGTGGGCCCGCGGCCGGGCTTGGCGCCCTCCCCTGCTGTGCTCCCCGTGTGGGGGTGGCGGGAGGCTTTTTTGCCTAGTGCGGCAAAAAAGCCAGAGCCGGCCCTGATAGGAGGTGACAACATTATCTGCTCCTGGCAGATCCTCTGACCCACCCCAGTCCATCCCCAGCCTGTCTCTGCTTTGTCTGCAACTTACTTGCAAACACTGCAACCCACGCTGCAAACTCCAGGGAGGGATAGCTCAGTGGTTTGAGCATTGGCCTGCTAAACCCAGGGTTGTGAGTTCAATCCTTGAGGGGGCCACTTAGAGAACTGGGGTAAAAATCTGTTTGGGGATTGGGCCTGCTTCGAGCAGGGGGTTGGACTAAATGACCTCCTGAGCTCCCTTCCGACCCTGATGTTCTATGATTCTATACTCCTGTGCTGCAGGCAGCCCCATGGGAGTTTGGCTCTAGAGTCCTGCATGGATCGATCCACTGGCCAACTTTTACCTGTATCCATGCCCACAGCAGCAAGTCATCTCACAAGGGCCCACCCACTCCAATCCCCATGGCCGGGGGTGGGCCCTGCTGCCCAGGAGCCAGGCCTGGGACTGGGAGTGCAGCCGGGGTGGGGATGCTGGCGCTGCCCGAGGGGCTGGAGTTGCTGGACAGGAAGCGGCGCAGCGATCGGGTGCTGGACAGCCCTGACTCCGACCTGCTGCCCAGCTCCAGCCATTGCTGCCTGCCCCGAGCGCGCTGCGCCGCCAGTGAGGAGAGCCCTGTGCAGTTGTATCTGCATCCGATCCATTATCCATAAAAATGGTCGGTGGATATTCACGTCTGCATGAGGCACTGATCCCCACTGCTGGGCAGTGCGAGGTCAGGATTTAGTGAGCCAGGCAGTGGATCACCATCTGCTGCATGGTCTGGTTCTGGAGCCAGGGGGAGTGCACCTCTTACCATCTCCGGTAAGAGTAGAGAGGCTTAATGAATGGATAGATGTAAAGTGTGAAGCTGCTAGGCAGGCACGAGACATTGTTATGAAGTTCTCTGCTGCTGCATATCTTTCCAGAGGTTAAAGGAGGCGACCAGACTTGGACACAGCCTTTTCCTTCAAATGAACACAGTGGTTCATGTCCCAGAGTGTAGCCAGCAACCTCGCCCATGAATAGAGCAGACCTGTATGCTGACACTTTACAGAACATGCTGTGGTCTTCAGATCTTGGACACGCGCAATAGCTGGGAGCCCGATCCACTGGAAAGACTCCCATTGACTTGACTGGGCTTCGGCTCGGGTCCTGCTGTGAGCCAAAGAGCCAGGTAGGCGTAAAGAGGCTACATGGGACCCGCATTCCCTGCATCTTTACTGCACTTGAGCCCTGTCTCTTGTCAATTGCGAGGAACAATAGGGTCCATCACTGCATAGGAGAAAGTCAGGCAATTTGCACCAGTAATCATAATAATTCATGTTCATCTCAATTAACTTCACCTGCTGTCGTGCCGCTCTGCTCTCCCATATACTTAAATCCATCTGGAGTTTATCATCATCCTCATTAGTTTTTCAAAGCATTAAATGTTCAATAGAAGACACCATTATTCCCTTATTATTACCCTCATTGTCATGACAACAGATTTGTGTTTTGCTGCTTACCGCTTTCGTCTCCTTGAGACCAAGGCAGCACAATTGTCATAGCTCAAATATTATGTGAATTATAGTAATCTACAGTGGCACTCTGACCTGAGCTGTTTTCCGAATGGCTGCTTGGTCCATCTCAGCCACTGTTTATCCAGTTGCTAATCTGTGGGAAAGAGGTGAAGTGGTCAGACCATCAAAATATACAGGATGCCAGGAAGGGTCAAAGTGGGAACCTAAATAAAACAGGAAATGGCACAGAAGTGACCTAGGCTGGGGGAAACTGCCATTGCACTAAGAAACAGGGCAAATCTAGTAACCCATTCTCATTGCTTTCCACACACTAATTCCATGGCATATATGCCTGTCAGCAATCTATTTCCTTTGTGTTCCAGGATAGTTGCCAATAGATAGTTGAATGGAAAAGGGGGGTTATTCTTCTTGGGCAAGTCACTGCCTGCCCCGTGCCTCAGTTTCCTCATCTGTAAAATGGGGATAATGACACTGATTTTTGTTCAGTTGCTTTGAGATCTATGGATGAAAAGTGCTACATACGAGCTCGGTGTTGTTATCAAGTTTGCATGGACATGGTGACCTTTGAATAACTATTCCACTGGTAGTTCTCCATGCCAGCTGCTATTCCTTTATTTCCCTGTCTAGACTAGGAGGAAAGGAATTTTTAAAAACTCCAACTGTCATGTTTTAAAACACCGCTTAACACTTCAGAGTATGTCTGCATAGGAGATCGATGACTGCAAAGGAGAACTAACAACTTAAAATGCCTTGTTCAAAAATTTTAAGTAACACTTAACTTTCAAACGCCTGAACAGCAAATGTAACTTTTCTTGTCTGCATAGTAAACACTGGCATTTTTATCTGTTTGAATAATCAAAGTGGTGCTTTCCGTGCCTTCTTGGTTGCAAAGATTTGAACTGCTTCCTGAAGGTCTACAGTCTGGGCCAGCTGATGCTCTATTGAGATGATTGCAAGGCTGACCAGCCTCTCCTGTGCCATTGTGGAGTGTAGATGTGTTTTTATTAACTTCAGCTTGGAGAAGCTGTGATCTCCACTGGCAACTGTTACAGGAAGTGTTAGAAGTATGCGCAGAGCAACAAAAGCATTTGGAAAGAGGGTGGTCATCTTATTTGTACACATATATTCCAGAACAGCCTATGGAGTTGATCCTGCTGAAATGTATCCTGAAAGGGCTTTCAGTTCATCACCTAAATCACTCGCATCAATATCGCACATGTCATCATGTGTCAACACTGTCTCTAGTGCCCTGCATTGCTGGTATAAGTCTTCTTCAGGTATAGTGAGGAGTTTTGGAATATCATACAACATCCCAAATATACTGCTGTGTTCCTTGAGCTACATGAAACATTCTTCAACTGACTGTATTGCACAATCTAGCACCCGGTTAAAGAATTCAACTTTGAATTGTTGTTTGGTGTCTCTTGTGGGATTATCCTGTGCCTCGTAATCAAAATGTTGTCTTCTTCGGTGACTCTTGTATTCTTGAATGGGTGGGAAAATAGCTTCAGTGTGAAGTTCCTCTGCCAACTTCTGTGCACTCCTCAGAATGTTTTGAACTCCCTCATCTGACCGGTAAGACTGTAGGTATGACTTTGCTTTGTCCAGTTGTTCCATTGCTCCAGATATATCAAGGTCAACACCTTGGAGTCTGTTGCTTACAACATTTATTTCAAACAGTATGTCATGCCACAACGCTAAGCCACACAGAAATTTGAAGTTATGTATGTTTCTGGTGATTCCATTTCCCTCTGCCACTGTTGTCCCACGAACAGTTCCTGTCATAGCATTATCCTCCATAATGGCAACTGTGACATCATCTATCTTCCCAATGTGGTGTTTGATAGGCTTCATCGCCTCCACTCGACTTTCCCATCGTGTGGCATTCAGTGGTTTCAGTGTCAGAGAAGATGTTTGGGGTGGAGGCTGACAGATCGTGACCCCCTGTTTGAGAACCCCTGCCTTAGAGACTAACAAATTTATTTGGGCATAAGCTTTTGTGGGCTAGAACTCACTTCATCGTATGCATGAAGTGAAAAATACAGGAGCAGATAAAAATACATGAAAGAATGAGGGTTGCTTTACCAAGTGTGAGGTCAGTCTAATGAGATAAATCAATTAACAGCAGGATATCAAGGAAAATATCTTTTGAAGTGGTAAGAGAGTGGGCCATTAAAGACAGTTGACAAGAAGGTGTGTGTAACAGTAGGGAGAAATTAGTATTGGGGAAATTAAGTTTAGATTTTGTAATGACCCAACCACTCCCAGTCTTTAGTCAGGCCTAATCTGATGGTATCAAGTTTGAAAATTAATTCCAGTTCTGCAGCTTCACATTGGAGTCTGTTTTTGAAGTTTTTTTGTTGAACAATTGACACTTTTAGGTCTGTTATTGAGTCATTTCTAGCCTACGAAAGCTTATGCCCAAATAAATGTGTTAGTCTCTAAGGTGCCACAAAGACTCCTCGTTGTTTTTGCTGATACAGACTAACACGGCTGCTACTCTGAAGCCTGACATTCCATAGTTATCCCAGAACCTAAAGGGTGTCGGCAGCCAGTTTTAGCAGTAAATAATACAAACCGATGTTGCATGACAAGGCCATTGTTGACATTCTCAACAGATCCTCATAAAACAAAGCTTCACCGAGCATTACTGCCGCAGGCTAATGAAGCTGGGAGGATGGAAAGTACTGGGCCATCTTGTAGCCCAGTGGGGCAGCTTACCTGTATTATATTCATTGCTTTATTATTCTGCTTTATTATATTTAGTGGTAATGCAAAGACCCTACAGGCTTTTATTCTGTAAGATTTGGCTTTAGCAGATAGCGTGAGCAGGAGCGCCGCCAGCTTTTTTCTGCCCTAGGCGGCGGAAGGTCCCTCCCCCAAAATGCTGCCCCTGACAGAGGCGGCGGAAGGTCTCGCCCCCAAAATGCTGCCCCTGACAGAGGTGGCAGAAGGTTCCGCCACCGAAATGCTGCCACCGACAGAGGCGGCAGAAGATCTGGCCACCGCGGTCGCCGGCCCCCAAATGTTAGTGCCCTAGGCGACCGCCTACGTCGCCTAATGGGTTGCGCCAGCCCTGAGCATGAGGCTTGAGGCCTATAACCTTTAGTAAGTAACTCATAAGTTATAGGGAACTGAAAGTAGCATGCAAGAGGGGGAATTTTGTCCAGAATACCAACATCACCCACCCTCAGAACATAGCTGACACTAGCATCTGGAAGGCTCAGGACAGAACGTCCGACCGCAAAGGTGCTATGGCAACAAATTGACATGTATGCTAATAGGATAACATCATACATACACTAACCAATAGAAAACGGACACCTTAAGGGGAGGAAATACAAATAAGGACCTCTCTTGAATATGCATTGGACATGGTAACGTCAGTGTAACCTACTATAAAAGTAACATCCCAGGGGCAACAAACAGAGAGATGTAGACTTTGGGAGGGGCCAGAGTGATGGGAAGATGAGGACGGTGACGGTGATGAGAAAGATAATGGTTAACATTCCAGGGTGTAAGTATGGCCATCCAAATGTACTTTCTGTATTATCTCTATCTGCCTTGTTGAGTTTAAGTGTGTGCATAACTTTGAAAAATTATTAATAAATCATTTATTTGTATATATATATATATATATATATATATATATATATACACAGAGTTCCTATAGTGTGAGTGTTGCACCTGTACACATTGGGGTTCCCAAATTATATGATAATTTTACAATAATCTAACTGGGCCTGATCTTGGGACAAGAACCTGTTAATCCTCAAGTTACAATTGTATATACCCAACTTTGGGGCAGGCTACAATCTAGAGGCTTTCAGACAGGAGAACTTCTGTTTGTTCCCAGTCATCTGCTCGCATTTTCATTCCAACGCTCCTATGATGGTCCTGGCACAGACAACTCCCATTTGTACATGATCAGGAAGTGACAATTACTAACTTAGTTTTGGAAACTGCTGCAGTGGCCAGAGATACACTCTCTCTCTCTCTCTCTCTCTCTCTCTCTCTCTCTCACACACACACACATTTCTGGGTAAGTTACATTGTACCCATAGAGAAGGAAATGGCTTTAGAGGACCCTGCCCAAGAAGAGATCTTTATCCTTCCTGGCATTACCCTTGATTTTGCTAGTTTTTTATTCATAAAAGCTACTTAGGGATAGTTGGACAGGGGTATGTGATAACAACAGCAGTACACTGTAACACAGCACTTTGCATCTCAGACACGGTGTAGCTAGGTCTCCCAAAAATCCCCTTCCATAGAAGGGAAGTGGTATGACATGGGTAAACTAAACTCAGAGAGGGGATGTGTAGGGTTACCATACGTCCGGATTTTCCCGGACATGTCCGGCTTTTTGGGCTCCAAATCCCCGTCCGGGGGGAAATCCCCAAAAGCCGGACATGTCCGGGAAAATCGGACATGTGGTGCCGGGCCGGGAGCTCGGGGGGCCCGGCCGGCGGCTCGGGTGCTGGGCCGGGGGCTCGGGGGCTCGGCCGGTGGTGCTCGGGGGGCCCGGTGCCGGGCCAGGGGCTTGGGGGGCCCGGGTGCCAGGCCGGGGGCTCGGGGGCTCGGCCGGCGGTGCTCGGGGGGCCCGGTGCTGGGCCGGGGGCTCGGGGGGCTCGGCCGGCGGTGCTCGGGGGGGCCCGGTGCCGGGCCGGGCCGGAGGCTCGGGGGACAGGCTGGGGACCTGCGGTGCCGGGGGTGGGCCGCGCCTCCTCCCCCCACACCCCCCCTTACCTGCTTCAGGCTTCCCGCGACTCAAATGTTCGCGGGAAGCAGGGGAGGGGGCGGAGACTTTGGGGAGGGGGCGGAGTTGGGGCGGGAACGGGGGTGGGGCTGGGGGCGGGGCCGGGGCCCCTTTAAAGTGTCCTCCTTTCGGAGGCGCTAAATATGGTAACCCTAGGGATGTGATTATTTGCTCCAGGCCATATAGATTGACTGAGTGGCAGAGTTGGGACTAGACCCCCACCGTGAGTCCGACTCCTAGTCCCTTGCTCTAAACACAGACCTTATTGTAAGTCACAGACGTTTGTGACATCTGAGAACACTGCCGCAGCTGTGTAGAAAGCTGTTGACACCACCCTACTCCTCTAGCTTTCAGTGCCTAAACTCTTCTTCCCCTTGTGGGAATTTGCTGCCATGGCTGGAGTTCCAGCCATTCATTAGGTACTTTCCTAACTGCAATCATACTATCATCAGAGTAGCTGGGTGCCCTTCCCAAGGATCACATCAACGAATAATCACCACGCACACAGAGCTAATGTAACTCCAACTGCTTGACCCAGCAGCAGGGTTTGAACCCATGACCTACCAAGCTAAAACCATGAGGCATTTATCACTTGAGCTGAGGCGCTTAGCCAGAAGCAGCAGCCGACCTGCTAACCAGCCACAAGAAAGGGACAAAGACCCAAACTCTCCTAGCATGGATTTCAGGACTATTCCACGACCCTCCTTTGTGCTATGGGCAGATCCTCAGATGGTGAAGTTGCCATATAGCCCTGAGAAACTTCCCTGAGAACCCGAGGAGAGAGACCTGGAGATCACAGCAAAAAACGGAGTGAGCTTTCATGGAAAAGCCTAGTGAAAACAGGAGTCTTACAGCTGAATGTGGTCATGCTCTGGCTTAGGCAAGATGCAGGTGGAGGAAGCCACAGGGTATGTTTACACTACAAAATGACTCCGATTTTACAGAAGTTGATTCTGGGAACAGATTGTATAAAGTCGAGTGCATGCGTCCACACTAAGCACATTAATTCGGCGGTATGCGACCATGGTACCATGGCAAGCGTCGACTTTCGGAGTGGTGCACTGTGGTAGCTATCCCACAGTTCCCGCAGTCCCCGCTGCCCATTGGAATTCTGGGTTGAGCTCCCAATGTCTAATGGGGCCAAAAATTTGTCGCGGGTGGTTATGGGTAAATGTCGTCAGTCAATCCTCCCTCCATGAAAGCAACGGCAGACAATCATTTCGCGCCCTTTTCCCTGGATTGCCTGAGCAGACGCCATAGCACGGCAAGCATGGAGCCCGTTCAGCCTTTTTTCACTGTCACCCTATGTCTACTGGATGCTGCTGGCAGACGCGGTACTGCAGCGCTACACAGCAGCATCCCCTTGCAAGTTAGCAAAGATGGTTACCAGCCATACTGTACCCAGGGCCGCCTGGGGGGGGGGCAATTTGCCCCAGGCCCCTGGCCCCGGAGGGGCCCCACGAGACTATAATATTCTATAATATTGCAACTTTTTTTTATGGAAGGGGCCCTGAAATTGCTTTGCCCCCAGGTCCCCTGAATCCTCTGGGCGGTCCTGATTGTACTGTCTGCTGCTTTGCAAGTAGGCAAAGACGGTTACCAGTCATACTGCACCGTCTGCTGCTGTCATGGGTGCCCCTGGCCGGCCTCGGTGAGGTCGGTCGGAGGCGCCTGGACAAAAATGGGAATGACTCCCCAGGTCATTCTCTTCTTTAAGTTTTATCTAATGGAGATTCAGTCCTGCCTAGAATATCAGGCAAGCCTACTAAAGAACCACAGATGCAAACGGCCGCTCCGGGTCAGAGCCCCAGACATCCCGCAGAAATGATGAGCTGCATGCCATTCTAGGGGGTGCCCCTACAACAACCCCGCCCGTTGCTTCCCTCCTCCCCCACCCCTCCTGGGCTACCTTGGCAGCTATCCCCCCCATTTGTGTGATGAAGTAATCAAGAATGCATGAATTTGAAACAACACTGACTTTATTGCCTCCGCAAGCAGAGATGAAAGGGGGGAGGGGAGGGCTTACAGGGAAGTAGAGTGAACCACCATTCTGCACTTGCTTAGCCTATAGTTGGACTGCTCCTTACTACTGTCCAGGCTTCATGTGCCCTGGGAGCAAGGGGTAGGCTGTGGTAGGTTTGACCGCGTGGTACTGCTGACTGGGAGAGCAGCCTGAGGCAGAAGCCTCCAGATGGCATGATATTCCATTACACAAAACTTAAAGTCATTCCCATTTTTGTCCAGGAGCCCCGACCGACCTCACCGAGGCCGGCCAGGAGCACCCACGGGATGACGACGACAGCTACCAGTCATACTGCACCGTCTGCCTCCGCAAGGCAAGGGAATGCTGCTGTGTAGCACTGCAGTACCGCGTCTGCCAGCAGCATCCAGTAGACATATGGTGACAGTGAAAAAGGGCGAGAAATGATTTTTCCCGTTGCTTTCGCGAGGGGGGGGGGAGGGGACAAGGGGCCTGATGACATGTACCCAGAACCACACGCGACAATGTTTTTGACCCTTCAGGCATTGGGACCTCAACCCAGAATTCAAATGGTTTTCAGAGCGTGCGGGAACTGTGGGATAGCTACAGTCAACAGTCGCCCCTCCCTCCCTGACTCCCTCCCTCCGTGAGCGTCCGTTTGCTTCTTTGGCTTTCTGGTACACTTACGTTTCATGCGGCACTGTGTTGAGTCCCTGTTGTGGCCTCTGTACATCATGGCCTTGGAGATTTTTTCAAATGTTTTGGCATTCCGTCTTTTGGAATGGAGTTCTGATAGCAGAGATTCGTCTCCCCATACAGCGATCAGATCCAGTACCTCCCGTATGGTCCATGCTGGAGCTCTTTTTCGATTCTGGGACTGCACTGCATGTTCACCTGTGCTGATGAGCTCTGCATGGTCACCTGTGCTGATCAGTGCTCCATGCTGGGCAAACAGGAAATGAAATTCAAAAGTTCGCGGGGTTTTCTTGTCTACCTGGCCAGTGCATCCGAGTTCAGATTGCTGTCCAGAGCGGTCACAATGGTGCACTGTGGGATAGCTCCCAGAGGCCAATACCATCAAATTGCGTCAACACTAACCCTAATTCGAACCAGCAATGTCAATTTCAGCGCTACTCCCCTCGTTGGGGAGGAGTACAGAAATTGATTTTAAAAACCCTGTATGTCGCCAAAAATGGCTTCGTTGTGTGGACGGGTGCAGGGTTAATTTGATTTAACGCTGCTACATTCAACCTAAACTCGTAGTGTAGACCAGGCCACAGAGGTGAGAGCCTCCCATAGACTGAGGCAGGTTCTGTTTCTCCACTCATGTGCCAGGGTAGCCTTCAGAGCACTCATGAGATACTTGTCTCTGGCTCCAGTGGCCGGGGAGGAGTAGTGGATAGGTGTGTGCTTGCACCTTTAAAACACGGAGGGAGAAATTACTTTCATCTTTTCTCCTCCTTCTCACTTAGTTTGTCTCTTGGCAGCAGCAAGCTGAACAGGGAAGACGGGAAGAGATACAGATAGATCTGCTGGCAACTGTTGGCGATAAGACCCCTACATTTAAATGCCGGTTACTGTCAATACTACATTAGCAGTTTTAGTGAGGCCAGGCAATTGAGAATGCAGTGAGCTCTCGGCCTGGGATCACGAGAGAAGGGAAGCTGTCTGGTGTGCGAGTCCATCAACAAAAGAGGAAAGAGAAATCCCTTCCAGGGTTCTGCTATTACGACTGACATTTGTTGTTTATATTACAGTAGTGCCCAGCCCGAGATCAGGGCCCCAAACATGCAGTCAGAGGCAGTCCCTGCCCCATAGAGCTTGCAGTTTAAATAGACCAGACCAGGAGGTCGGCAACCTTTCAGAAGTGGTGTGCCGAGTCTTCATTTATTTACTCTAATTTAAGAGTTCGTGTGCCAGTAGGGTGACCAGATGAGAGGAAGAAAATATCGGGACACATGGTGGGGGTCACCGGCAGAGCAAAAAAAAAAACCCGCAGTGCAAAATATCGGGACAAACATCGGTCGGGATGCGGGACAAACGCTTAAATATCGGGACAGTCCTGATTTTATCGGGACGTCTGGTCACCCTATGTGCCAGTCATACATTTTAATGTTTTTTAGAAGATCTCTTTCTAGAAGTCTATAATATATAACTAAACTATTGTTATATGTAAAGTAAATAAGGTTTTAAAAATGTTTAAGAAGCTTCATTTAAAATTAAATTAAAATGCAAAGCCCCCCGAACCGGTGGCCAGGACCCGGGCAGTGTGAGTGCCACTGAAAATCAGCTCGCGTGCCGCCTTTGGCACTCGTGCCATAGGTTGCCTACCCCTGGACCAGACAAAGGGATAGCAGAAGTACAGAGAGGGGAGTGGCTTGCCCAAAGTCACACAAGGGGCCAGGGGTAGAGTCAGGACTTCTGGCCTCCTGCCTCCCCATCCACTAGCCGGGGTATTGGAACAATTTGTATAGTGGGGGTGCTAAGAGCCATTGAACCAAACTGTAAACGGATGGAAACCACTTCAAGCCTAGGGGTGCGGCAGCATCCCCAGCACCCTTAGTTTTAGTACCTATGCCCCGAAGGCCTTTCTGCCACCACAGACTCAGTCATTCATAACTGACCCAATCACTCTGCACCACCTGAAGCACATATGACTCAGCACATTCCCCACTCGCCAGGCGGAATCATATCAGGGATGCTTGTGTAAGGAGCTCATGCCGGGCTTGTAATTGAATTAGTCTCGCTTACCCCACGCCGGCTCGATCAGAACTCTGTACATACCAGTCAATGCGTCTGCTCGGTGCTACAGGCGCCTGGCTTCTTACCTGCCAGGGGCTGTGTTGTGTTCTCAGAATAAAGCTTGACGTTGCTTCAGAGTCTGTTGTGAGGTTATCTTGGTCCATCACAACTAGCTGCTTTGTCTGGGGCGGGGGGGGGGGACTCCCATTGTTCACACTTGTTGAACTGATTTAGCAGAGCACTATGATGGGGTAGAATTTTACACTTTACACTCTGGGAGATATTAAAGGGCATTATGGGATAGCTGGGACTTCAGAGGAATAATGGAGAGATTGATCTCTCACAACCCCCTGGGAATCTCCCTAATTTTTTTTTTTTTAATTAAAATGGGACCTGCTGGATTTTAAAATCCGATGTACAGGTTTGCTTGGTAATTTTTTTAATCAGAGCGAAAGCTTATCCTTTTTAGAGCAAAAATGTCGGCAGACAGGTAATATCCATCCATTACATTGAATAGTTTCCTTGGAGTGAACAAATATTTAGCAGCTATTCACAGATGCTTGTCGTGTGACACATTAAAATGATATTAGAGCATTTCCTCATCCAGACGTTAACCAGGGGAAAGTCTTAGCACTATAAATAGCACTGTGCAGTGCACTGGTGGGAAATGTCACTGCAGCGTTACCGTTACAGCAGGGGTACTTTTTAAAGAACAGGAAAACCGGGTATCTCGCCAAAACACACGCTTTATAAACCACACCAGAAAAAAGGGGCGGGTGCGCCCCACATCTCTGGAAAGCCCGAGTAGCTTTAATGACATTCTGGCACTGTTACAGGAAAGGTTAATCACACCATGCTGTGCTGTTCACTGAGGGACAAATTCTTTCCAAGTGTAAACGGGCAAAACTCTATTGAGACCCGTAGAGCAGTACACATTTGCAACAGCAGCAAATGTGGCCCTTTGAGTTTATGTTATGCTGCCTGAGGCAGATAACAGTAAGTCTTTTATAGGTGGGCGCTAATGAACTTGGGTGACTCAGAGCAGCTGCTGGGAAATAGAACTGTGGAGCATTACGTTTGCATTGCACCAAAATGATGTTAATGACCGTTCCAAATGTATCGCTGAGTGGAATGACAGTATTGTGTATAGCTAGGCTCCAAAACTCCTGTATCCTGGAATTTATGTTATGAAGGTCACTATAAAGTTACGAAACAAACAAAAACCTCAATCTCTGTTTAGAGAAGGCAGAAATTTCGGGAAGGAAAAAGCAGCCCATTTGACTTGCATTTATGAGAAGGAGCTTTTTTTTTACAAGTTACTGACCATTTCGAGAGGAAGAAGAGGATGGACATAAGCTTTTTAACATTGACATTTACCTTGCTCTTGGTGAAAATTATGGTTGTCTTTAGAGACCACTGCATCGGATCATTTTTAGACCAGTTTTCTGTGAAGAATACAAGCAAAAGAGAATGAATTAACCTGCAATGCTACTAATTTGCTGGCTAAAACTTCTGACCATTTTAGGTAACAAGATAGATAAATAAAACTTGCCAGAGTCTGGATCTAAGCGCCCAGCTTGTGTTCTGGGATCTCTTAATGAAGTTTGCGTCAAGTTTCGTTGGGAATTTTTGCCAACAATTTGAAAAAACGTGAACGGTATTAATAATGACTATTAAGAATGATGCTGTACTCTTTTCATCCAAAGACCCCAAAGTTATCAACACACCTTACTAACAAAAGGCCAGATCCTTGGATCAGTGCCGAAGTCAGAAGGTTGTGTACAAAAGTAGTTTAAAGCTGACCTTTACATTCTTCTGATCTTACTTCTGCTCTCTATAGACTGGTCCACCTTTGCTGTGTTAGAGCAGTCTAAGTGCTGGTCTACCCTATGCTGGCCTTTAACAGCCACAGGAGGGCAAAACATAGCCAGGAATTGAGCTGGCGCAGGGACATCTTGACCAGTTCCCCTTTGCTTTAGCTGGGCCCCTCTCCCTGCTACCTACAGTGTATGAATCCCCTTTGTTGGCCCTTAACCACTGGAGGATCCTCTTTGTCCTGGGACAATCCTCAGACTGGTTGAAGTGAGGGTTTCAACCAGATTATGCTAGTAGTGAAGTGCAAAGTGTTCATCCCTCACTGGAGGATATGGACTGGCCTGGACTCACTGACCATGTTATGCTGGAGTCAGCTCTGTAGGACAAGAACTGAAGGTTATCATTTTCAACTGACGCTGCCCAGGGCAGGAGATAGCACCTGACTCAGAATGTGGCCAGAATACTAGGTTCAATATCCCTAACTCTATAGTAGTCATAGGATCCTTAGTTACCTTAGTATCAGAGGGGTAGCTGTGTTAGTCTGAATCTGTAAAAAGCAACAGAGGGTCCTGTGGCACCTTTAAGACTAACAGAAGTATTGGGAGCATAAGCTTTCGTGGGTAAGAACCTCACTTCTTCAGATGCAAGAAGTGAGGTTCTTACCCATGAAAGCTTATGCTCCCAATACTTCTGTTAGTTTTAAAGGTGCCACAGGACCCTCTGTTGCTTAGTTACCTTAAGTGATCAGGCATGAGGACTGCGATTTTATGTCTCATCTGAAAGATACTAGAAATGGACATTTCTAAAAGATCAACCCATTGGCAAACACTTTGCCACACACCATTATTTTCCTAGCAAAAATCTCTGTTAACTTGTTAACTAGAAGACAAAAAGCTACGTTCTTCTTAGCTCTTGTCCCTTCTGGGGGGCCATGGACACCTCAGTTTATTTTGATTACCCAATCTTCTTCTCAACCAGTGCCACCTCAGTGATCACACTTATTCATAGAAACTGTATCCCCACACCCAGGCATGACATCTGGATAGTTCTGTTACGCCATTCTTATTGAAACCGATTGTGAGATGTTACCAGCTTCCATTGACTTAACTTGCAGGTGCAGTCAGCCATTTGTGCATCTAATGGGGTTCAATTGCTCACACATTAGTGGAAATTGCCATTGAAAATCTAGTCCTACATTTTGACTCTGGAGACAAGAAAAGGAGGTCTAATAACACTTAGCCCTTTTCACAGGGCTTTACAACTTGCACAAATATTGCCATTCATTCTATGGAGCCATGTCAGCAGAAACCCAACCATATAATAAACAGAGGTAATAATGATAGAGTAGGGCTCAGGAATTTCAATCAAAGCCTAGAGACCAGTGGTGCTAGGTACTGTAGAGATCATCATCGCTTGTGGCTTCAAGCCACAGCCAAGACATGGTGTTGTCACTAATCTCAAATAGTTTCTTGAACGTAGAGTGTCAGGGCGGGGACATAGGTGGCTGGGCCTAGTGGTTACTGTAGGATGGGGGAGGGGGGCAGGACCCCATGCCTGCTAGGGTTCAGATCCAGAAGGTCAGCAGCCAAAGTCAAGAACCAAGAGTCAGGTACCAGGAATCAGGAGACATGAGCAGGTAGCGCTGAGTGAGCAGTCTGAAGAAGGGTGGAGCCTGGTTGTACAGATGACTTCCTGTTCCTCTTTCTGGCTTAAGCAGGTGGAGCAGGCCAATCAGGAGCCACCATCAGGTCCCAGGGTGGAGCTTCCTATATGAACTGGGAGTCCAGGCATCCAGGTTCTAGCTGATGTCAGTAGCCATTGGATGGAGGGTTGGAGCATGATGACCCTCTAGGGACCATATGGACCTGGGTTTGAGACCTGAAGGTCATGACATGTAGGATGTTGATGGGGACACTGCATCAGGCAGTATTCAAGTGTTTGCCTAGTCTCTCCACAGTTACAGTAGGGACCATTCCTCAGTTTCACTTGGTCATATTGTCACCAGTCTTCGCCACCCCAGCTCTTGTTTGATTTAGAGTACACTAGTGTTTTCATTGCCGATCACTGCCTTGCGGGAGTTGTTCTGAACAAACCAGGTTCTCCAAAATAATTGGCATTTCCCACCATTTTGCTACTCTGTAGCCTTCCAGTGGTATTTTGGGGTAAGGGATTTTCAAAAGCAAAGCTCTTCCTGGATTTCAGCCTCTTGGATGGTGGAATGTGTCTGTGCAGATGATGTCTTAGATCATGTACCCATTTTTCTCTCCTTTTTACTGACAGCATCCTGCTGCCTCATTGATGGTGGTGCAATCTCCTTGAGGCAGTATAGTGACAGTATGGGAGTTGGTTTCAAAGTCTCTGTGGTGATCCTACAGGACTGATTGAGTTCCGTATTGGTTTTGTGTGCATGGCTTGAGTGTGACCATGCTGGGCACAGTACTCCGCAGCTTAGTAACACAGGGCAAGACTGGTTACTCAGAGTGTTTGGGGGGTCTGTGCCCCATTTTGTGTTAACCAGTTTCTGGAGCATACAATTCCTGGAGTTCACTTTCTTTTTCAGCTTCTTAATACGCTCTTTGAATGTCAGTGTTTGGTCTAATGTGACCCCCAAGGCACACCAGATGTTCATAGTGTTCCAGGACTGTACCATCGCAGGATATCTAGAGATTTTGCTTGGCCTGATGATGGAAGGCTGAACTAGGTACAGGAACCAAGTACATTAGTATTTCCTAAGTATATTCAGATAACCAGTGAATGTCCTCAAATCTTTCGGATTGGGTGGCAATGCAAAGATCATCTACATAAATGAATCTTTGTGTCAGAATTTTGGTTGGTCATTTGTGTAGACATAGAACAACTGTGGCGACTAGTAACAAAGAAGACAATCCTTGCCCTAGAGAGCTCACGGTCGGGATGACAAAACAGGATGACTACACAGAAAGGTAGGGTGGGGAGGATGAGGTAACAATGAGACTAACAGAGGTTAGCATGAAAGCAGAAGTCTCAGCTTGTGACTTGTCTCACATGGCGAGACAGGCAGAAGTAGGCTTTCAGGAGAGATTTAAAAGAAGATAATGTCGTCGCTTTGTGAATTTTCACAGGGAATTTTTGCCAGGAGGGTGGTGTGAGAGAAAAGCCCAGAGTTGCTCGAGGGAGAAGACAAGTGGGTGCCACTAACTGCCATCATTGTCAGAGCAAAGATGGGGGATCAGTGGTTTGATAAGCGAGATTTGACAGACAGGGCGGGGCTACGTTGCTAGATCTGACAGACAGGGCGGGACTAACAGGAGAATGGCCAAAGTTTACCTCAGTGGTGAATTTTTCCACAATTTTGCACAAAGCAGCCAAAAAGCTAAATTTCAGGGCTTGAATCAAAGCCCACTGAAGTCAATGGAAAGGATCCCATTGGCTTCAATGAGTTTTGTATTGAGTCCTTTCTCACATAGCTAGGGAAAGTGAAAGCTCTCCCCCTCCCCATCCCCCCTCCGATTGGGCTCCTGCTTTTAGGACATGAACTGCTAGAAGCCTTTAAAAATAGATCCCTGACTTCCTGTTTTTTTTACAGCTTATCTGAACCTCTGGACTCATTTGTTTGGAGGGGAATAAAGTTTGGCACCTGTTATTGTGTTTTCCCAACTTTCTTGTCAACTGACATATGAGGGGTTTTTTTGAAGTCCATTTCAGCTCAGAATAATAGAAACAAACTATCAGAGAATTTATAGACTAGTATGGGTAACAAAGGAACCATCTGGTTTTATACCATTATATCTAAGTGGATTGTTCTCCCAGCAGTAATAAATCCATTACATCTCTGTCCAACTGCTACAGTGTAGGAAGCAGAGGTATTTTCCTCTTTTATGTATCACATGCCGGTAAAGTGGTTTATTCGTTTCAAATAATAATAATAGCTGATATGTAAATAGTGCCTTCAATGAGGAAGGATCTGAAAGCACATCAGAAATGGCATGCAGCATCCAGGAACATCACCACCTATCACTGCCATGCAGCTATTTTATGGACTGAAATGGGACAAATATTTTAATCATGCATAGCTGCACTGTACAGCAGTTTAAGAAAGGAACTATCCAGTTGAAATTGCAGCACATTGCTAGGAAGCTAGAATATAATTACTAAAGATGGAATGAGGACAGGACACCAGAGCGAGCACATCACGATGGATGATGATAAAGACCACAAGTGGTCAGAACCTTGGTTCTCTGCCTCATTACAAAGACAGAGAGGGGAAGTGGTAGGATGCACAGATAAAAGTCCAGTGGTGAGAGGCTCATGGTCCAATAGATACAACAATAGAATAGGCCATAGAGTTTAAGGCCAGAAGGGACCACCAGACCAGACTAGATGATCTCCTGTATATCACAGACCACCAGCTCCATCCAGCACCTACACACTGAATGCAACAACTGAAATTAGACCAAAGTATTACAGCCCACAGGATACTAGACAACTATGGTCCCGTTCTTAGTCCTTGCTCTGCCACTGACCTGCAATAGAAACTTGACAAGTAACCATCTCTCTGTGCCTTTGTTTCTCCTCCCACCCTTTCACCGTGTTGTCTATGTCACCTTTAAACACTTTGGGGCAGGGTCTGTCTCTTACTGTGTGTTTGTATAGCACCTAGCCCCAGTTTGAGGCCTGCTGCTGGCCCCACCATAATGCAAGTAAAATTATCAATAATTCTCCTTTTTGTTCTGTTTCTCCATATTTACCATGTTCATTTTCTCCCAATGACCCTGGTCACCCCTGCAATCCTGGGAAAAGAGAAGGTGAGATATCTCAGACTCAACGCTATTTAGCTACCGAGGGTCTGCTCTTGTACACTGCTATGGCAGGTCCATCTTTGAACTCAGGACTCTGATCTCATTCAAAATTACTGATCAGAAAATAAAACCAATGGAACACAGATACTCAAGATTCTTCACTGGCCTATTCATAAAACCATTTTCCATATACATTTTATTTATGGTATATGGCATTTTATGTCAGCCGAAAAAATGGTGTTTTTTCTTTATTAGTGGGGTGTGGCTTGCAAAATATATGAACACTAAGAAAGCAACCCACAAATCCCTGTCTCCTAGTTGAGTTGTGTATCTGATATTTGAAACATATGCTTCTTTTTTTTTCATGATGCTAAGCCTTGAATTTTGGTTTCCTGAACAGAATTTACCCAAATCAATGTTTATATATAAATAGAATAAAATCATAACAATCATTCCACCCATGTAGTGCTTTTTAGCTGAAGGCATTACACACATTAATTAAATGTCACAAAATTTACCTACCTTGGTGTTTATGCATAGCTATAATAATGCTCTCCATCCATATAGCACTCTCATCTGAGGGCACTGCAAACATTAAACAAACTTCACAACATCTCATTCTACTGAGGAGTAGTAACATGGCACATATTTAAGTTCATACTAATAGTTGGGCAAAGAGGGGCTAACCAACTTTAGCAAGGTCACACACAGAGTCAGTTTTTGGGTTGGGATTAGTAATCAGAAGTTCTAATTCCCAGTCCCCTGTTCTAACCTCTAGATTGCACTGCCTTTAAGGTCCCGGGTGCATAGAAATGGTTTCCAGGGAGAGAAATTCAGTTCACACTTGCTCTGGTGAATAGGTGAATGTCAGTAGTAGCAGCATGCAATCAATAAAGTTATTAGTATTTATTATTTGTATGGTGCCAGCATTGCATGGCGCTTTTTATAGACAAGCGTGAAGAAAAGATCAGTGCCTGAAGAATTTTTCAGTCTTGGCAATTACAGACAAAAGGAGAAGAGATGGAAAGCAACAAAACCAAGGTGACTGAAATGTCATTTTGCCAGCTCTCATGATTTTATTCCCTGGTCTTGGGATCTTCTGTTTTTCTTAAAGCCACCACTCCTAGCATTATGTGAGAATCACATTTTAAATTTTTTTTGAAGTTTCAAGCCTTCATGGTTGCAGAGAAAAGCTTGAAAACGTGGTCCCTAATGGCTCAAAAAAGAATTCTAAATGTGTTATTTAAAAAAAAAAAACCTTTGTGATTTTCAAGTCAGTCTCAAGTGGACCTGACTCAAGATTTTTGAAGGCTTGGAGTTGTTAATACTGAATGCGTTGTTTTGCAGCCTTTGGATTATATATTTTTGTGGGGAGGATGAGGTCTAGTTTGTGAAACATTTTTGTGACTTCTAAGAATCTGGGTTAGTTTCTTTCAGCAGAACTGTGAACAGCACCATAGAAACTGACCAGAGTCTTGTCAATTTCACACCCGTTTTGAGGAAGGCAAGACTCCCTCCAGCAGCAGCAAATTAAGTCTGTGCATCTTCTGCTGCTCATAAGATTCTAAACAGTAACTGAGTGAAACTTACAAAACCCTAGGGGGTTTCACCACTGCTGTTGGTTAGAAGCTATTTCTGTTCAGTTCCACTCTGCTGCTCTCTGGGAAAGTTATGACCCAAAAACAGGGGAGAGGAAGAGAATGGGAAACTTCCCCTCCCCTTTCTTTGTGTCTTTCTTCTGAGGAATTGGATTCTTTTACATATGAAAAACGTTGTGCTCTGATCCAGGAAACTAAATTATTTCCATCCTTGGAAAAATGAGATGGAATCAGAGTTTAATTCAACAGGCTTAATTAGCATCCCAACAGACTGCTGTCAACACAGCAGCTTCGAACTGCCAGGATTCTTAGAAAAACATTATTGCGGAGAGTGTGAGACGAAAACGTGGGGTGACAGGAAATCACCTCTGGTCCTCCCGCTTTCCCCTTAACAACATTCATTCACCGTTTAACTGTTCATTTACTGAGCAGCATTTATTAATGACGTAATAGACCACTATCAGCACTACAGTCCATTCTGCAAAGCTAAAGTGACAGACCTATTTGTTTGATTGAGCTTTTTAAACATTGTAATGCAATTGTGCATCATTAAATATATACAGGAGGCCAGAGTGCTCTCTTAAATGGAGATCTGATGTATGAGTACCAGTAGTAATAGTACCTCATCATATTTAGATCATGATTTGCATAACAGGTAAATGTTCTAATGATATTTAAACTACGTCCCACTGGCATGCTATTAAAACACAAATGCAGGTTTTTTTAAAAAACAAAAACAAAATTAATTTGGATATGTAGGGATTATAATTATCTAACTATTTGATTTGAATACTGGGGATGAAATTCTGGCCCATTGACTTCAATTGCAAAAATCCCACTGACTTCAGTGAGACCAAGATTTCATCCTTGAGTACTTTCCCCCTAAATTTGCCACTACTTATGGAGGCAGCATTGTCTACTGCTTAGAGCACAGGACTGGAAGGCATGGATTAAGATTTTCAGAAGTGACTAGCTGTTTTTGGTGCCCAACACGCGACAGCTCTAAAGAGCGCTGACGGCCCTTTATATTATCTTTTTGGGCATCCAAATATTACTCATTACTTCCAAAAAACTTGGCCATGGGTTTTATTCCCAAATCTGCCTCTGACTCACTGGGTGCACTGCGTTTTGTAAAGCTATTGACACTATGATTTTGGGCAGAAAGTACCAGAAAGTACTTTTTTTTTTTTTTTTGAGTACGAAGTATTATTAAACCAGTCGTGCCACTAAAAGCAGGGAAATTGCTATGCTAGTTGTGCTTTAAAAAGGCTCAACTTTTCAAAACTCGGTGCGCTGCCTAACAACAGACACTTACATTCATATCTAGGCACTTACATAAGTGACCTGATTTGCATGGATTTAGAGCGCCCACAGTTCCCATAGAATTTCCACGATAACTGTGGGCTATATTCAGCTGGCAGGTTCACCAATATAAATCTGGAAAACAAAACTAACAGAAGTTAGTTATCAGTGTAACTAAGAGCAGGAGTTAGACCACAAACTTCGGCTAGAGCTAGATTCCCCCCGCCCCCCCCCGCTCCTTCTTCCCAGGGTAAATTGTTACTGTGACTTGAGACAAGGTAGGTGAGGTAATGTCTTTTATTAGCCCAACTTCTGTTGGTGAACTGTACAAGCTTTCAAGCTATACAGAGCTCTTCTTCAGGTCCTGGGACCAATATGGCTACAACCACACTGCCACCAACACAATAGTGAATTGTCCATTTATTCTGTTGCTTGGTGGGTGAGATTCAAACCCCTGATATTCACACAATAGAATGTTATATGATGTTTTCTTTCAGAACGGGCTTGTGTCCAGCTCTGGGGGAATTGTACGAAAACCAGGGACTTCACCTGAAGCTGTATTGCAGCACTTCAGGCAGCTTGATTTGGTGTTTAAATATGGATCTAGCTGATTGGTTGATGTATTTATTTGTAGCTTTTCTATGGCTTCCATCATCACAGCATTGGAGCACCTTGAAACATGACTGAATTTAATCTGTGAGGCAGACAAATGTGGGGGGTGTCTGTTTTTTTAAAAAAACAGATGGGAAAATTGAGGCATTGAGAAGGTAAGTGACTTGCCCAAGATCACACAGGAAGTCTGTGGCAGAGCTGAACCCACATCTCTTGATGCGTATTTTCAAGCCTGAAACCATCCATCCTCATTCCAGTTTTATACATCTGATTTTGTGGCCCCATTGCATAACGCTATAAGTGCTGTTGATGCTGTTTTACACTAGCTTTTATACCAGCTGCAGCTGTAAGTTAGGACTCTGTTTTAAAGGTGTGCAGAGTGGTTTCACCTGTAGGTGCCATTCGTTTCTACACACACTCAGCAGCATCGTCTGCTTGCTTTCCACTGACTTTCATATTAAAATAAACCTTAAGATTAACCAAACAAATACACACCAGAAGCCAACATGATGCAATTCCACTTTTCTCTTCCACAGGTCACCACTTACACATTAAGGAAGGAAACTGCTGTTTCCATACTGTGATTGTCTGGACTGGTCTACACCACAAGTTACTGCACAACTAGCCAGGGTGTAACACTACAGCACACAAGCTTACCGTACAGCAACGTCTCATATCAGCATAGCTACAGCACATTGAAAAAAAAAATCACAAAAAACGATGCCTCTCCGTTCCGTTATGCCTGCCAGCCAGCTAATGCTCTAGAAAAAGAATGCTATTGAATAGGTGAGTAAATACATCAAGAAAGTGAATGTGTGTGTGAGCGCACACTATTACACGTCATATACATGGACAGAAACGCCATCTGTTCTCACCCCTGGTTACCCCACAGCCAAAGTATTCCATCTCCATCCCATTCTCTCTCAAAGTGGAAATTCCTTTCTCTTTCCTTTAGGGAGTGATATGATTATAGGTGGGCTCACTTTGTCTCTTAATTACAGTTACTCATAAGTAAAACAGTATCGAGTGTACAGAACACAATCCTTTTTGTCAATGGAAGCTTCTGACAGCTACTGTCCAGCAGAACATTCATCACCGAGTGGAGCTGAATGTCATACCATTGCTCTCAAAAGCCAAACAAGATCGGGCCCCTTGAAATGATAGATTTTCATGTATTTTCAGCTTTATTTTTAAAAGGTAAGAAAGCATTGCCACAAGATATCGCTGAGGCCAAGGGCTTAGCAGAATTCCAAGATGGACATTTCTATGGGTGAATGAGAATATCCAGAATTGCACTGAAAAGGATCAAACATTCCAAAAATAGAAGGGATGTAAACCCTCATGCTTCAGGGCACCCTGTAAATGATGGAGTTAGGAGGTAACATTCCTTGGGGGCAAGTTATCCTGTAACTGCAGGGGTTCTTGCACCTTTCTCTGATAACTGGTAGTGGGCACTGTTTAAAAGAGGATCATAGAATCATAGAAGATTAGGGTTGGAAGAGACTTTAGGAGGTCATCTGCTCAAATCAGGACCAACACCAACAAAATCATCAAGCCGGGCCTTAAAAACCTCTAAGGATACCTGACCAGACGGCCCTCTCTGATCTCGTATGGCAATTCCTCTGTTCCTAGGATGTCCTTGGGGATAAATGACTCACTCCTGCAGTCCTTGCTACAGTAGAACTTGCTCCTGTAGCTGGATCATATGCACCATGGAACCCCTCCCACAGTGAAGTCACTTCCACTCCTACCGAATGACTTCACTCAAGGCTTAGTGCACTAGACTTAGCTTTCACATCCTAGATGAGATTCACTCTTAGGAAGGGCAGGTGGTGTTGCCACTGCTGTCACCTGGGGCTTTATCCCTTGGAGGTAGGAGCGTTAGTTTGCAGCCTCAGTTTCACAGGAGCCCCGCTGGTGGATGCTGCTTAGAAGGTGCTTCAGAATATTTTGGGGCTATCAGGCTGGCTTCAAGCCCTCAGCTGGAAGGAAGATTGTTGCCACATTCCACCTTTTAGCTTTTCTTCCCATAGTTGTCATTGCACCTTGGAGGCAGGGGTCCTGTGGGAAAAAATAGCATGTGATCATGTAATTAAAGAATGCATTATAATGCATGCGCACAAGGGGCCTGAATTCAGGTAACACAAGCTTGTCCTAAATTTTGCGTGCTGGACTTTGCAACCAGAAGTATGTTTTTTAAAATACACATTTGTGTATATAATTATTAATTAGCATTAGAGATCGTATGATGGCAATGCCACTAGATAAGGGGTGTGGGAAGTGTTTTGGGCAAAATAATGTCTATGCCCCTCCCTCCTGTTCTGTGACTTTCTCCAATGCTCTGAGAATGGAACTCGTTCAAAACTCACGGTGTGGGACTGGAAGTTCAATTGACAGGGCTCATGCAACCCCTAATCAGTTGGATCCGTGTCCCCACTTGGTTTGACACTCAGATGCGGAATCAGAGGCACAGAGAAGTGAAGTGATTTCACTCAGTGAACGTCAGTGGCATAACGGGGACTAGAATCCAGGTCTCCTGACTTAGTACACTGCCCTTAGTATGATCCACTAGCCCACACTGCCGTTGCCTGGCATGATTTGGTCCTAAATAGGTAGCAAACATATTTACAGTCTGAGTCTTTCTTTCAAAACACACTGAAAAACAGGAGATAAGGACATTTTAGGACAGTTCAGTTTAGCCAGCTCAGCACATAGATGACACTCAGGACTTGAGGGAGTTCAGCATGCAGGACTGGGCCCATAGAAATTAGAGATAGTGTCAACAGTACATTGTCTCCGTCTCTGCCTCTTTCTATATTTAATGGCTAGATCAATGGGGTCCCCCCGCTATCTGTGGTTCCCAGGTCATTAGGTCTTACTAGGAAGACATTTTCCTGGTAGTAACATTCTTTCTAGAGAATGTTGGCTAAGTTAGATTATGTGAGTGTCGAGAAATCACTAAAATAAATTTGGGCTACTTTGAAATAAATCCTTGGTAACAATGAGCCAAATTCTATTCTTCTCTACACTGCTGTAGACAGAGTGCAATTCACTGCGGTCAATGGGCCCGAATCACAGTTGCTCCAGATTTATACCGGCTAGCAGAATGTGGCTTTTGTCTAAGATTTATTTCTCTTTCCTATTCCTTCCATCTCTGAAGAACAGTTTAATATGCTGAACTGAATAACAAGAGAAAAGGAGCTGCTGCCTAAGCCATGCTGAAAACACAAAGCTTGTTCCCTCACCTATAGCAGTTTTGTTGACTTTGCACATAATAATATTAATGATGATACAGCTCAGAAGGGTTATAAAAAGCCTTGAACTGGATTAAAGGAATTTATTTTTATTTCTATTTTTCTCGTAGTATTAAAGGCTAGGGGAGAAGACCACATGACAATTAACACACTGCTGGAAATTCAACACCATCGTGTGGCTTAATTCCAAGTTCATTGCTCAGGTTTTTCTGGTATGAAAACAAGTGGTACCCAAAATGCTGCTTGAGAACATAATATACTTTATATGCTATTGGATAGTGTTATATTTCCTACCAGGGTGATGATAATAAACACACCATTGAAGATACTGTATGAAAGGAAATAGCACAAAAAGCGATCTGAAAATAAAAGACTAAAGACTAGGGCTGTCAATTAATCGCCGTTAACTCACGTGATTAACTCAAAAAATTAATCGTGATTAAAAAAATTCATTGTGATTAATCGCAGTTTTAATCGCACTGTTAAACAATAGAATACCAATTGAAATGTATTACATATTTTTGGATGTTTTTCTACATTTTAAAATATTTAATTTCAGTTTACAACATAGAATACAAAATGTACAGTGCTCACTTTATATTATTATTTTTATTACAAATATTTGCACTGTAAAAATGATAAACGAAACGGTATTTTTCAATTCACTTCATACATGTACTGTAGTGCAATCTCTTTGGGTACGTCTTCACTACCCGCCGTATCGGTGGGTAGCAATCGATTTATCCGGGATCGATATATCGCGTCTCGTTAAGACGCAATATATCGATCCCCGAACGCGCTCACCGTTGACTCTGGAACTCCACCAGAGCAAGCGGCGGTAGCGCAGTCGACGGGGGAGCCGCGGCCGTCGATCCCGCGCCGTGTGGACCCCAGGTAATTCGATCTTAGATACTTCGACTTCAGCTACGCTATTCGCATAGCTGAAGTTGCGTATCTTAGATCAATCCCCCCCCTTTAGTGTAGACCAGCCCTTTATCGTGAAAGTGTAACTTACAAATGTAGATTTAAGAACACTTTCATGGCAGATTTCAGAAAATACAAAGAAGGTGCCTGTGAAGGGTTGGATCCCAGAAACCCCCTTGGCACTGCCATCTGGTGCGTTGAGACTACCTCTGAGCCCATTTTCCCTGCCAACGTGGGACTCCAGAACCTTGTCTTGTTTGAGCCAGACACGTTTGCCTGCTGCAAACACAGACCCAAGTCTGAACCACGTCTCCTAAAAGCTGCAAGCTTAACTGAAAACAGCTTAAGAAGTGTTCCTGTCTCCAACACTCAGATGCCCAGCTCCCAATAGGATCCAAACCGAAATAAATCCGTTTTACCCGTATAAAGCTTATACAGGATAAACTCATAAATTGTTTTCCTTCTATAACACTGTTAGAGCGATATGCACAGCTGTTTCCCCCCCCCCCCAGGTATTAATACATACTCTGGGTTAATTAATAAGTAAAAAGTGATTTTATTAAATACAAAAAGTAGGATTTAAGTGGTTCCAAGTAATAACAGACAGAACAAAGTAAATTACCAAACAAAATAAAATAAAACACGCAAGTCTAAACTTAATATAGTAAGAAAATGATTACAAATGAAATCTCACCCTCTGAGATGTTCCAGTAAGCTTCTTTTACAGATTAGCCTCCTTCTAGTCTGGGTCCAGCAATCACTCACACCCCTGTGGTTACTATACTTTGTTCCAGTTTCTTTAAGGTATCCTTGGGGGTGGAGAGGCTATCTCTTGAGCCAGCTGAAGACAAAATTGAGGGGTTTCCAGGGGTTTAAACAGAATTCCTCTTGTGGGTGGACACCCCTCCCTCCCCCTGTGTAGAATCCCAGATACAAGATGGAGTTTTGGAGTCACATGGGCAAGTCACATGTCCATGCATGACTCAGTTCCTTACAAGTGGCAGCCATTGTTTACATGCTACCTTGAACATCCTCAGGTAGACTTCTTATGTGAACTGGAGTCTTCCAAGATCCATTGTCCGTTAAATGTTTCTTGATTGGGCACTTAACTTGCAAATTCCTTTCTCAAGAAGCTGACCAAATGCCTTACTAAGGCTACTTAAAATCAAACAAGTACACAGCCAATATTCATAACTTCGAATACAAAAATGATACATGCATACAAATAGGATGACTATATTCAGTAGATCATAACCTTTACAGAGCTATGTTACATGGCATATGTAGCATAAAGCATATTCCAGTTATGTCATATTTCCATTCATAGGCATATTTCCATAAAGCATTATGTGGTGCAACGTCACAGTGCCAATGTGAGATTTCTAAAGATAGCTACTGCACTTGACCCAAGGTTTAAGAATCAACTTTCTACTGGTGGCATCTGACTCAGATGATGAAAATGAACATGTGTCAGTCTGCACTGCTTTGGATCGTTGTCGAGCAGAACTCATCATCAGCATGGAAGCATGTCCTCTGGAATGGTGGTTGAAGCATGAAGGGACATGTGAATCTTTACTGCCTCTGGCACATAAATATCATGCGACGCTGGCTACAACAGTGCCACGTGAACACCTGTTCTCACTTTCAGGTGACATTGTAAACCAGAAGTAGACAGAATTATCTCCTGCAAATGTAAACAAACTTGTTTGTCTGAGCGATTGGCTGAACAAGAAGTAGGACTGAGTGGACTTGTAGGCTCTAAAGTTTTACATGGTTTTATTTTTGAGTGCAGTTATATTTTTTGTACATAATTTTACATTTGTAAATTCAACTTTCATGATAAAGAGATTCCTCTACATTACTTGTATTAGGTGACCTGTAAAATACGATTTCTTTTGTTTTTTACAGTGCAAATATTTGTAATCAAATATAAACATAAAGTGAGCACTGTACACTTTGTATTCTGTGTTGTAATTGAAATCAATATATTTGAAAATGTTGAAAACATCCAAAAATATTAAAATAAATGGTATTGTATTATTGTTTAACAGAGTGATTAATTGCACGATTAATTTTTTTAATTGCTTGACAGCCCTACTAAAGACCTTGGGAGTGACCCAACAGGTAATAAAGCTGCCCAAACCTGGATCCATTCGGAGTACACTTTACCATATGCTTGCTTGCTTGGTTCCTAGGACATAATCATGTTGTAGGCACAATATCTACCCAAGGCTGATCAATGCAATGACCTCCGCTCATGGCTGGAGCATCTGACATCTCATTTCCATTGCCCTTCTTTTGCCATTTAAGTAGCTTGTTAAAAACAAGGGGCATGGAACTAATAATAATAACGTTTTTTTAAAAGGATATTTGAAATAATTTTTAATTGACATTTTGAATTTCATCAAAATTTGAAAAGTTTCAACCAGCACCATAAAGAATCAAAAATCAGGAATAAAAGTTGGAAGAAGTGTGATAAATTGTCCCTCATAGGGTTTTATTCAAAATTTGGATTTTTGACCAGAGCTACATTTAAGCTAGTTTCTTAGTGAAGAACATACACATATGCCAGGTAGAGCAACAAATCAATTGTACTGGAATAAGGCCAAGACCCCAATCTTGCAATTAGTTGGATGAAGATGGACCCCAGTTCCTGCAGGAAATCCTGTTGTCTACAATGGGGAAGGGCCTATGCAGGGCTTGGACTGCATGGCTCTCACTGTGATACTGTGATCTAAATGAACATGAACCCTCTGAGTTGAGCAGATGCTCTACATTGGTTAAGAGAAATGAGAGTGAAAATACAGGCATATCGGATTCTAGGTTAGTAAAGAAAATGAGAACTAGCTCTCCTCATTACTGCATATGAATTTTCAGTACAAAAATGAGGGCCAGCTCTGGCTCTCACATACTTGGTTACATTATTCTTTTAAAAGCACACAATACGTTGTATACTACGTCAACAAGTAAGGCATTCTCCTTTTAGAGCATCCAAAGGACCTGAACTTGAACCAAAGTTGAAACAAAGACCATCCTAGATAGTGCCCCAAGATTAGACAGTGTTTTGAAATAGATTTTAACGTACGTCTTCTGTCCTCTAAGGAGTAAGTTATCACCCGTTGTGCAAACAGGAAGAAATATCATACGTTTCCCAGAGGACCCCACTTACAGAATATCAAGCCAAAATCAGAGTAATCTCACGGTGTATCATGTTTACTTTAGTTGCATATCTCATGCTAGTGAAGTAAATGAAATAATCACTTTGCACTATGCAAAAGGATTGCATTTATAAAAGTTCAGACCACCAACTTGTTATGGTTTTCATACATACATCACACCCATACACAAACACATCTGAAAATCTGAACATTTCTCCCATTAGGTACCAGAAAAAAGCTGTCAGGCTGAAGTTCAATGACATTTTAAAACACTACAGAGACAAGATGGGTGAGGTAATATCTTTTATTGGACCAATTTCTGTTGGTCAGAGAGACAAGCTTTTGAGCTTACACAGAGCTCTTCTTCAGGTCTGGGAAATGTACTAAGGGTGTCACCGATAGTTCAGTATAAGTAGTTAACACATATTTCAAGGGAGCATTTGAGGTGAAGTGGGCGGTTAAGACTGCTCCAGTCATGGCGGCCTGGGGTGGCTTAGTGGGTCATAGATTGTTGTAATAAACCATAAATCTCGATTCAGTCCATGATTTTTAGTGTCTAGCAAAGTTCTGAATTTAAGCTCTCAGGTTTGTCTTTTGAAGGTGATGTGCAGTTTCCTTTGAGGGTGAGGATTGATAGGTCAGTTATGGAGTGATTGTTTTGTGAAAAATCTTCACCCACAGGTGATGTGGTGTTTTTGTCTTCTATCATTTTCCTGTGTGAGTTCATTTGAGATGATAGTGATTGTCTGGTTTCACTCACATAGCTGTTATTGGGGCATTTAGTGCCCTGGATGAGGTACACCACCTGTTGTGATAGGCATGTGTAGGATCCATGGATCTTGACAGCTGTGTTGTGAGGGGTGTAGATTATTGTAGCAGTGGAGATTTGTCTACACGTTTTGCATCACTTGTTCTGGCACGGTTTGGTGCTGCTTTGAGTTGGTGTGTCCTGGTCTGTGGGGAACTTACTTCTGATGATGAGCTTGGCGAGGTTGGAGGGTTGATTGAAGGCCAGAAGAGGGGTCCAGGAAAGATTTCCTTCAGGATGAGGTTTCCATTGAGTACGAGTTGTAATTGTTTCCTGATACTCTGTATGGGTTCTAGTGTGGGGAGGTAGGTGACAACTTGTGTGTAGTCGGAGGGGTTTTTATCTGGGTGGCCCCTTCCATGATGCAATCTACTTCTCTGGTGAAGCGTCCTTATTTGCTGAAAACAGTTTTAAGGGTGTTAAAGTGTATATCCCGGACTTTCTCTTTGGAGCATGTTCTCTGGTATCTGAGTGTCTGGCTGCAGATAACAGATTTCTTGGTGTGTTTGAGGTAGTTCCTGGAGCTGTGAAGGTAGGTGTGGTGATTTATGGGTTTCTTGTATCTCAGAGAAGCACTATTGGGCCACAATTCCTTCCCTGTTTCCTTCTGAGAGTAGCAATTTACAGCTAGCACATACCAGCAGCCAGAGCTGTCCCTTGGGTAGGGCAAATCGGGGTGACTGCTCCAGGCCCTGTGCTTTGGGCCCCCCTGCGCTTTGGTGTGATTGGCCAGTGCGATCGGTCCCAGAAGAGACGAATCCATCACTTCCGCCCCAGGGTCCCCACCCCCATTCCGGGCCCTGCACTTTGGGGGGCCCCGCGGGTCAGTGTGATTGACTGGCGCGGTCGGTCCTGGAAGAGTCGAATCCGTCACTTCCACCCAAGGCCCCGCACCCCGCTAGGGACGGCCCTGCCAGCCGCACTAAATAACACCCTTCCATATTGGCTCATACTATACCAAGCCTCTGCCCATTTCCACCCCGTCTTACTCACTGCCTGCTCACTGGCTAAAGTAGCCCTCCTATGTGCCTGAACCCAAGGTCTGGGTATCCCATGTAGGATGTGAGACGGGTCCTCATTCCCTCTTACTGCCCTGTACGGAGAGAGACAGTCTAGAGAGTATCTGGAGAACACTTACAGTTTCATGGCACATTTACAGTGTATTTGGTATATTACACATTAACTGGAAGGGCCAAATGTGTGTGTTCACAAATCAAGCGATTCCTTGCATGAGCAAATTGATTAATGATGACTGAAAATGCCAGTTTGTCTGCGCAAATCAGCATTTGCAAGTAAAATTGTCTGTTTTGTCCATACAGATTCCCAGCTTAGTCATATAAAATCGATGCACATACTAAGTTTGTCATCAAAATTTAAGGAGGGAATTTGAACACTGGCTTGAAGTAAAATAATTTTCTAAGTTCACACACACACACACACACACACACACACACACACACACACACACACACACACACACACACACACCACTAGCTTTGCCTAGTTTATGTGCAGAGATGTAGTTATGCCGCTGTAATACTAGGTAATGGAGGAGTTTGCGGACTAGAAGCAAACCATAATCGATTACTCAAGTCCCTTAACAGTGGCAGGACTTGCTACACATCTGCCCCGTACACCACATCGGATGCGACTCTAATTGGGCTCTGTTGATCCCCAGGCAGGACAGTAGCTCCACGCCACTTGATAAGACAAAAGTGAAACACTCTTCAACTGACTTAAGCTCATCTTAGCTGGAAGCCGATCTCTGCGTATCTTATAGTGGTCTTCTTACACTGCTGAGAGACCTCCCTGGTGAAGTAATAGATAGCAATTAGATTAAACCGTTAACCATTACATGTTGAGGGGAGGCAAATGCTTGCTTGGCTGATTCTCATGAAGCTTTGTGGGGAGACTGAACCTTTCAATCATTCACAAATGCAGAGAGAATGAAAAAGATTTGTAAGCTCTGACTTTTGACGTTTGTTTTTAGAGCCACCACCAAAGATCCCATCCCTGCAGACTACACCATGATGAGGTTGGGAAGGCTTCCATGTCCTCATGACCCAAAGAGCTATGTTGGTGAAGGTTTTAAGTTTAAAATCTGGTAGGCACCCAAGCTGGATAAGGTCAAAGGGCAGGGACCAGACACAAAGCAGTCCACCAGTTCTTCAGATTGGGGACTGAGCCATAGGCCAACAACCTTTCCTTGTAAAACTAAGTTAAGCAGTAGAAACACAACGCATGGGCGGCGGGTGGACCCTCCGTTAGGGGAGACTAGCCCCAGCTCTGCCCTTTTGCCTGAGGCCCCCATTGCCGGAGCCCCGAGACCCCACCCCCATGGCCAGAGGAGCCCCAAACCCCCTGCAGCTGGAGGGGCCCCAGCCGAGACACCGAGCTGCCCCACGGGAAAAACAAAAGCTCTTCCCAAAGAACCTGAGCTTTTTGTATGTGCCATGCAGGTTCCGGGCGGCTGAGGAGGAGGTATGTGCTACTCAGCTTCCTGGGTTCATCAGTAATCTCTCCAAGGAGCTGAGTAGCAGATACTGTCTCCTCAGCCGCCCTGGAACCTGCATGACGCATAATAAAAACTTCCTCCGTCGGAAGCCCAGCCCATGCAAACGGCCAAAAATCTGCTACCCGGCATCCAGCGGCGGCGGCTGCTTCAGGGGAGGCTATACCCACTGCCTATGACAACAAGGGGGTGACTGCAGCAAACGGCATGAGAGACAGGGATGGCAGAGCTTTGTTTGTGCCCTAATCAATGGCTGACAGCATAGGAAATATTCAGATTCAACAAAGATCAGACCTTCCATTGGGTTCTTTGTGAGTTCATTCATTACAAGCGCGTTACCATGGTGTTATTAGTCACTGTATATTAACTGAGCTAGGCAGAGAATACCCGGGTGTAGAGCAGATAAATAAAGTATATTGTAGATATCAAAGAAAGTAATAAAAGGAATTCAAATGCCCGGTGTTGCCACAGCTACAGAAATAGCAAGTATTCCGCAAAGGTCATTTCCGTCAGATGGTTATAAAGATGATGTGATTTAATCTGAAAGATGCTTTATACCAAGGTATGTCTGGTACTAGTGATCCCCTGAAAGGCAGCAAAGGGACCAGCCATCTCATGCGGGAGAGTATTGCACCACAGCTCTGGAACGGGGTGTTTCTTACAGACATAGGATCTCCCCACTCCACTCCCCTGGGGGTGTCAGAGCAACTGCCATGTGTCACATCAGCGTTGGGGTCCAAAGACCTCCAGGGTCTTCCAGCCCAGAGGGGAAAGTGAGTGTCTGATATTTCTAATGACAAAAACCATGCAAATCCCCAGGGGTTATATCATGAAAAATCAACCTTGAATCAATCTTTATGCAACACAAAGACAGGAAAGTGCAGGAACGTGGGCTGTGACTCAAAGACCCCGTCTACGTCTGCATGCATCTGCCTACAAACAGGATGCATCTAAAATGGCTCAGCATGTCCACACGGTGACATATTTCCCACGACACCCACGCACGGACAGTGTTGGCTTGTGCTGCACAGTTCTCCCCAGCTCCCGTTAGGCCTTTTTGGATCACGCTGCACCCTTGTAAGCCCCGGCGACGACTGTGGCGTCCTGCTTCTTCCAAGAGCCAGCCGAGCTTAGTCATCTGCTGGGCTGTTGTGGAACTTGTGGTTTTATAACTTAGCAACCTCAAACAAAGAGAAGCATGCTGTCGCTCATCTACCTCAACCAAAGTAAACAATCAGCGCTGGTGTGCGCTGTGACCCTACTGACACAAATGGGTGATGTGGAAAAAAATACAAACCCCCCCCCCCCCCCCCCACAACACTAACTCACTCACTCGGGGCTCTGTGAAGGACAAGATTCCAGTCATGCTTTATTCTTTTCTAATCCCATCCACTTTCTCTAGCCTGGGAGACAGCTGAGCCGTTTGCTAACCAAAGGGTTTTAGTGCTTACTGGTAAACAGCCTGGGGAATGTGCGTTTGGTGTTCTAGAGAATGGGGCTTGCAAAAGGACACACAACAGCTATAGGCTTAATCGTTCCTGATCTGCCTCCAGCCTGCCAGTCGTGCCCCTCAGCCTGTCTCTGACCTTCCTTCCTGCATGTCTTGTGGTTGTCTTATTCCTAAGAACTAAAACTGGACTCATGCTGTGAAATGGCTGAACCCCTTTCCATTCCCCGTATCTCTGTCCCTGTTAAACAGTGTCACAGTGTCACTCAGAGTCCAATCATCATCAATTGTCTAAGCACTGTACAGGCACACGTGAGAGAAAGGCCCTGGGAAGGGAAACAAAGAGGTGAGGTGATTTGCCCAGGGTTACACAGCAGTAACAGCCAGGACTAGAACCCAAGTCCCCCAATCCATCTGCTAGAGCACGTTGCATTACCTTAGACTCTTCCCTCTTTTTCTTCTCTCAGCCAGGCAGTGTCCCCATGCAAAGCTGCTTGTCAGCTGTAAAGTTGTGGAACCTGTGGGTTTTTTCCTTGGTGTCCTGGGCATATAACCATTCCATTCTAAGGGGGGCGACTACCCACACCTACCTCAGGAGAAAATGTCATCAATGGCCACAACTTGCATGAAGCCCCTTAGTTTTGCATTTCAAGGTAAAAGGTGTTCAAAGTCCTCTGCCTTCCTTAAACAGGATTGGCTGGTTTGGGATGATCTGGTAATGAACCAATGTCTCCAGAAACACGTAACATTAAACTCACTTTCGTGGACTTGAATCCAAACCTACAACAATGAACGAATAACAGTCACGGGTCTTTGCCACACAACCTCAGGCAATGTTTGCTTTCTAAACCTTAATAAACAATATGCATTTGAGAGGCCTGCACTTCTAGGGGTCTGATTCACCGTCACATTATTGGAGTTTTACAACAGTGTATCTCCCCTGACGTCTCCAAAAGAAAAGTAGATGTGTGGAAACATCACATCGCTGCCCTTGTCTCCCTGCACAGCCTCAATCTATCCATCAGACAAACGTTTCCACGGTCCTTGCATCAGACACTTGCCAGCATGAACTACAAGCTACCATCACCATCATCACCTATAGTTCACAGATCCAGCCCTGGACTGTCTTCCAGTTCACTCACTGTTTAGCCAGGCATACTTAGAACAATGCTTTCTAACCACCTAGACAGGTTGTTTCTCCATCCCAATTGCCCACTACTGTTAAGAAACCACAACATGTTACCCTATACAGTCCAGAAATAGCACTTCCTGCCCTCCCCTTTCCCCACCTCCAACCCCCGGTCCATCTACTATAAGTCTGAAAAGCCAATCTGCCCTATCCACCCTACATGGGTAGGAAATCCAGTATCTTCCCTACTTACTTTCCCCTTGTGTGTCAGGGACCCTCGCCTTCAGCCAAACAAGAAACACCAAGTTCATATGAGCCTACTCCTCAGGTCAGGCCAGTACATTATTATTTTACTGTAGCGCGTGTGTCGAATGTGTTACAATTTCATTTGTAGTCAATGATTTTGAAAACAATTCTAAAACTGGGATTACAACATAAGTGTATCCCTATTAGATGGAGGATGGGCTGCAGTAGAGGAGCAATGGAGTAGTGGTTTAAAAAAATGTGCAATATAGTATTTTATAGGTTTACAGTTCAAGAGTTTGTATGAATTGTGGGTGCGTACAAACATTTATCTACCTTCTCTAAAACCAAGCAGATAGAGCACTGGCCTGGACCGGGGTTCTGTTCCTGGCTCTGACCTGCCGTGTGGGTTGGGGAAACTGAGTCACAGAGACGTGAAGTGCCTTGCCCAGTGTATAAGATGGTGATAATGCCACTGACTACCTTCGTAAAGAGCTTTGAGAGCTACTGATGTAACGCTGTATGTCTCTTCATGTGTCAATATATATTTATGCCTGTATCTGTCATTTTCATTCCATGCATCTGAAGAAGTGGATTTTTTACCCACGAACGCTTATGCCCAAATAAATCTGTTAGTCTTTAAGGTGCCACCGGACTCCTTGTTGTTTTTGTTTAAGAGCTAGGTTGTAATTAGTATTATTATTATTAAGGGTGTTGCATAATTGTAAGACTAGAGTAATCCTGACCAAACTAGTTTAAGAGCTGGAATTTGCCATCTCTAAAGTGACTAGTTTGCTTTTATATATAGTGGGCCCGAGGCCTGGAGGTGGGGAAGGGAAAGGCAGTTGTACACCAGCTTTTTGGTCTGCAGAGGCTGGATCTGACCCAGCATTGTCAGTGTCAGGTTTTTCTCTAGGTTTGCCACCCACAGACACAAACCTGGCATAGCCAGAGCATAAAGGCACTTGGGCCACGCCCACTTTTGCCTTGCCACACCCTCTCCACCAGGCACGGAAAGGGTTATGGGGAGCGCAGAAACAGGATGGCCAACTGTACACCACCTGGCCATTCCCCAGCTCTGGGAGAATCCACAAGAGACTGCTCCAGCTGGCTTTATGTCTCCTTTGCACCACAGAGTGGGCCAGTAGGTGTGTCAGTTTTTAATGGAACACAGTGCAAACTGGAGGAATACTATAGCTGAGAGGTAAGGAAAACTGCAGTATGCCTGTGATGAAGGAATCACACATTAAAAAAATAAAGAGTAAGCATCGGTTACCATCCACACTTGGATGGCTCATAAACTATTGTTTGTCTCAGGGAAATTAAATTATAGAGAATTGAAATGTTTGTGGTTATTTGATATTAAGATTTTTCTCCAGCAGAAACCAAAAACAGTCGCTCTTAAGTCATGTCTTTATTGCTAAGAATGTTTTCATTTTACGCTTGAACTAGACACAGGCCTGAACTAGACGCCCAACTCCAAGAGGCTCTAAACTAGTGGATTTAAAACCCAGATGAAAATCCAGACTCTGTGAACGGGTCCTGTTACTATAATGGGACAAACTGGACCTTAAACCCACCCATGTGGGAGCGTTTGAAATTGAAGATTCAAAGCTTGGAATTGCCTCTTCTCTTTATAAAGGGCTAAACTGGAGCCCCAGATCTAAACACTGCAACCTTTACACAGGGAGTGTGCTGCCATCGAGTGCAAAGCTAGGTCTGAAGAAGTTGGGTCCACCCCTGTTTGTAAGTAATTTTTATTGTTGTTGCAACCTGAGCACCTCCATGAAGGGATGGGGTGTGTGATGGGGCAGTCCCACATCATGCTCCCTGGTGGCAAGATGTGGTTTTTCAGGTATTTCACCCTCAGCTCCCTTGAGGTTCTTGCAATAAGAATAAAGACCCTTGTGCAGTCTTACTAGACAATAGATCCTTCAGTCCCAACTCTTGTTCCCCTTTAAACCAGGAGCTCCGTAGCCCGCCTTGGGGGTCTGTGCTGTGATTAAGGCAAAAAGTTCTCCTTGGTTCACATGTCCCCAGTCCTCCTTCTAGGGCCTGTGTCGACAACTCAGACTGACTGCGGCCCTGAATCAGCTTCTCTGAGCCAGCACCTTTTAAATCTGTCCTTTCCTCTAGGCAGGCAGGCCTCTCTCAAGCTGTCTGCTCACTCTCTGCTCCTTTATCTCTTTGGAGGCTTCGCTTTTATGCCTAGGTTTGGGACTGATTTAGCCACACAACCTACCTATCCTTGTGGCTGTGATATTTTTCCCCTGGGGAGAAGAGCTGAGTGAGGTTGGGGGGTAGGAGGGGGCTGGACCACTACCTCCTAAAGGGGCCAGTCACCCTACAACAGGGAGAGAAAGGAGGGAACACTTTTAAGAGGTTATTATTTCCAGTGACAGTGGAGAATTTGTTTGAAAAACATGATGGAAAACATTATTTAGAGACAGGCTGAAACAATAATCAACATTGAGTCTTCACATAAAAGGCGAGATGGGTCGCAGTTTGGTTTCTGCAAGCTCAAAACCCAGCCCTGTGGATTCCCATCTCCATAGTAAGTCTACTGGACCAGAGCTTCCCTTTTTATGCCCAAGATCTCCACTTGGCTGTAGAAGTGCAAAGTAGCATCATCATCAGGCCGTGCCCAACTCAAAAGTCATAGATGTTTAAATCAGGGGCCAGATCTTCAGCTGGTGTAAATCAGCATGGCTTCACTGGAGTCCACGTAGCTTTGCCAATTTTCACCAGCTAAGGTTCTGGCCCCAAACCTCTTTAATGTCCAGACTTTTGGACACAAATCACTCAGACGCTGGACTGTCCATTCATTGCGTCCATCTTCTATTCTTAGCCCTCGTCTACACTGGGGGGGAGGGGGATTGAGCTAAGTTACGCAACTTCAGCTACATGAATAACGTAGCTGAAGTCGACATACTTAGATCGACTTACCGTGGTGAGTCAACTGCTGGAGTACAGGAGTCGACGGGAGAGCGCTTGGGGGTCGATTTATCGCGTCTAGACTAGACGCGATAAATCGATCCCCGCTGGATCAATCACTGCCCGCCAATCCGGCGGGTAGTGAAGACATACCCCAAGGGACGTGAAGCTTTCTGCATTGCATTGCAGGACCACTTGTACTGCACCCTGTCTTCCCTGTCATGAGACGGGTTCAGTTTACTCTCACTCTCTCTCAGAAGAACAAAGGAGGACTCAAGCGAATAAAGAGAATAATAAGCAGGTTGACTCCAGCCTGTATCTGTTGATCTCTAGCTTTTGTATGAAACCTATCATGGGGTTATAGAAGAAGGAAACCTTTGTCTTTAGTTCCAAAGGCATTGCAGGGATCTTGTGAGCAAATTGTTCCCAAAAACTTACTTTATCCCTGTCCCCACGCTAATCACTAACAAATTCTCTCATGTTACTCTCAGTGTATTGCTTAATGTAGAACATTACACTACCCTGGATGTTTAGTATTAGCACTAGTGAGCTATGCCCATAGACTTTTTTTTGGCTATATGCTCATGCCAATTATTTAGCTGAACGCACTGCTTGCTGTCCACCACCGAGCAATCCCTCCTTGCTGGGGGGATCTAAAGGAGGCCAATCAACCTGGATTGTAGCCTTCATGGCATCATGGAAGGATACAATCAGACTGAGGAGGACTGGGGGCAGCAAAGTCTCTCTCCTTTCGGTTAAACAGGGTAAAAGCTTTATAAGATCTATGTGGAGCGGTTTCCTTATTCTTGACACTTTTCTTGCAGTTGTCTTAGTGCAAAGACCATGTTGATAGTTGATCTACTGGCACGGAAGCCGCACTGACTCTCTGCATATACACGTTCAGCAAAAACGTGCAGTCGTTTGACAATGACCTGTGTGAATGCCCCAGGAGAATGCCTTACCAGAACCACTAAAGAGAGAGCGAGTCCTCTGGAGTTGTTGCAATCACTCTGATCTCCTTTGTTTTTAACACGACACTATTAAGGTGGTATCCTTCAATGTCTTGGGGTGCCCCTCTTTCCCTCCAGCAGGCCAGCCAAACACGGTGCCATAACACCTGCACAACCTGTCCTCCTTATGTCACTACTTCAGCTGGAATTCCATCTTGGCCTGTATCCTTTCCTGGTGCTAGGGAGGGGATACCCCTTTCAAGCTTATTTATAGATGGCTCTGTATGAAACTCTTCAATAACCTGGAGCCTAACTCAATTTTAGAAGGACGTCCACAGCGAATACTAGAAATCTCAACATTTATACCAATTTTACTGCTAGAGAAACCTGAACAGAGCAAAGTTACTATGAATGCACTTTATCGCCCACTGCCAGGAGACTGTGTAAGCCATCTATTCTATGGACCTGTCGCTTACAGACTTCCCTGCACTCCTTGATCAAAGACAATAGATATTTTTAGAGCCCATTATTCCCTTGCTGTAATCTTTATCGTCAGGTTTGTGGTTGCCATAATCAGCCACTTTGACATTCACATGTGAAGGAGGTGTTAACAGGCTTGTTGCAGGTTGTACTCCTGGGAAATTCTGGCTTGATTGTTTAAAAACAAATGCAGAGAAATTGCAGCATGCCAGCCTAATTAACACAAGCATACGTGGCTTATTGTAGTACTTAGATGGAACAAATAATGAATGGAAAGTTGACATGACTTTCCAAAAGGATTTTAATTCCGCCCACATTGGCTTACCCACAGATGCAATGAATCTTTAGATAGTAGGCTTGGCTGTAGCATACCAAACAGATTAAGCAGAGCTGGTTTTTTAAAGGCACAGTATTAGGAATTACTTTAATGCAGGATCTGCAGGTCAGGAGAATGAAGTCCTCCATCCATATGCCAAACAGTACAGTCTCCCCATCTTCCATCAAGTTGCCTCTATCTTCCCTGGAGACTCCACCTCAAGGGGTTATTCTTCTAGGTCATGGTGGTTGCTTTTACAATGGTCACTTATCTTTTGGGAATTGAAGAGAGACCCACCAAACAGGCAAATCAAACAGCTTTCGGATCATAACTACTTTCCATTACTATTGACCTGGGCTGGATTTGAACCAGCAACCTAGAAGTAGAAGATGCTGTACACCATCAAGTGAGGCTACATAGACATAAGATTGCACCATAGACTTTTAAAAACGAACTCTCTCTTTAATTACAGCTGGAGGACAGAGGACAGTCCCACTTACTGGAAACGAGTGAATTAGCACCTGCTTCATTCCAGGTGAGGCTGAGGCAAAGCTGGTAGGAATGTGATTTCAACACAACAATGGGTACTGTTATTTGATGAGTTTGATTTGCCCCATGTCACCTAATCTCCTTCAATCCTCAGTGCGGGAAAATTATCACACATCTAGTTTATTAACAAAGCTCAGATTTTGCAGCCAGTTCCTCACCCCTTTGTTATTTTGTCAGTCAGACCGAGTTATGTAACGCGCTCGGCCTGTTTTACAAACACCGACAGCATCTGGAATGAGCAGTGCAGGATGGAGCCAATACCACGGTGCCCATTAGCTCACCCACAACATGTCAAAGCAAAAAGCTCCTCATTTTTAACCCCTTTGCGTTACTAACAAAGGCAAGTGCTAACAACATGGGAACTGCCCGGTCCAAGGCCCACCTTTACAAAAGGAAGTGTCGTGCAATGGTTAGAACAAGGGACACCTGGCTCTCCCACTGGCTTGCTTGGTAACTCCAGAAAGGCCTACAATTTCTCCATGACCCAACATCAACATTTCTAAAATGGCGAGGATAGTACCCATCTTTATTATATTAAGTACTTTGAGATCCTCAGCTGAAAGGCACTATGGCATATGGTTCGGCTCACTGGCTGGTATAAATCAGCATTGACTTCAAAGGAGCTCTGCCAATTTACCCCAGCTGAGGATCTAGCCATGCAAGCGTAAAGGTTCGTTATGTTAACGATCTCCTCACTAGCACGCTATCATTTAAGTTTTTCTTGGCTTCTCCTACCCACTGCCAGGAGGCTGCAGCACACAAGTTATCAGAAGAAGATTAATTTGGCAGGATGGCCTTAGAAGCTGGTTGGTGTTCTTCTAGGGTCTGCCCAGAGCATTGAAAAATTGTACAAAACGCCCACAGCAATACTCCAACCCTAGCTCTGCCCAGATAAAATAAAATGTGCAGTGTCAAATAACAGACACAGACAACTAGATTTCCAAACACGGTGCGCACACCAGCATGCAGCTGGGTGGGTGAGCCACACTCACAGTGAACCTGTGCGCATGCGTACGTCCAACTGCAGTGCAAACAGAATACGAGGAAATCAGAATGCAGTTTCCCATTTGCACACAAGGTCTGTTGTGTGAAAATTTAGCATGCTAGAAAAGATGGGACTGTTTGTGGTGTAATGTGCTACTCACCGGGAGTAATAGGGGGAGAATCAAACTCTCTAGCCAGATTCTGCTGTTAGTTACGTCAGTCAACCGGGAGAACCTGCATTGAAATTAATGGATTTGCACTAGTATAACTGAGAATAGAATCAGACAATCTATAATTTAGAGGAGGATTGCTTGGTTCCTTGCTTAATTTTCCATAGCTCTAAAATAGATTCTGACTCTTTAATGTGTGTCCCTGTTTTTTTTGGGGGGAGGGGGGGAAGGTACTATCATAACTAATCTGCTTAGGACAATTCAGTTCAGTTGAAAGTGCCCACAACCAAAGAAAGAAAATAAAGCAGGAGACGTTGGGGAGAGCAGATGAAAGGTATTTGGAGATCAGGGATTTACTTTATCCATGGTCTAAATTAAAGCATTTAGACAAAATGTCAGCTTTCCATTTCAAGTCTGTAGAGCTGAGGTTGCAGAACAGCTGGTAGGTAACAGCCTGGTGGTTACCCGGCATTGACTTTTGTGCTACCTTGCGTATGTTGACTGGTAGAAATGCTAAGAGTCGTTAGGACGCAGGTGTATGTGTAAATAATTTAAAATGGCCGGAGAGAATATCAAGTGTAAGTGACTCTCACGCTAAGTAAATGACAGCGCGCCAGGCTGTGAGATGAGTTATCTCCGGCATTACATGGAAGTGAGCTTCATCATCGTTTATTTTCAAATGCAGGCCACAAAGGTTAATCAAACGAGGTGGCTTTTAATTTCCCCTTTTTAAATCTCTGTGCTAGCGAGCTGACATTTCATCCATAACAGTATGTCAGCAGAGATTAGTGATGTAGAATGGTAGGTTATGACAGGGAGAGAGTTGCTTAATTCTTGAATTAACAGTTTCAAGGTATGGAATACTCAAGGGACATTCCACAGAATAAACATTTAAAAAAATGGAATTCCATGCTGCTGAAGGGGTCTCACGACGGAGCACACTAGGGACCGATGTCCCTTATGCAGCTGCAGAGTAAGAAGCATGTGAAAAGCAGTTTAAGCCTTCATACATTGCCTTGCCAATCACCTTGATTGTGTTTTGAAGGGGCCAGCTTTGGGGACTGTGCAACGGTGCTTGCATCCTGTTGCCCCGTCAGCAATTAGCATCTCTGTTCCAAAGGCAATGCCAAGATAGAGAGGTGGTTTCCAAATCCTACTTTTTCTTTACCTCTCTCTGTAGCGAGACACCACCTTGTGGAAGAAATTCAAGTTAATCCCCCGGTGTCTGTTGTTCTCATGTCATTGCAATGTAGGGACTGCCATATTGACTCAGACCTGTGCTCCATCTTCTCTAGCATCCTCTCAGCCACCTCCAAGCGAACAGGGAAAGGATAGTGGCCTTAGAATCACCTAGCACCTTTTGGCCCTCATGAGTGAGCATCTCCCCCCACTCAGCAGAATAAAGCTGCAAGTCAGGCAATGTCCTCTTGTGACAATTCAGGTCGTCCAAAGACACGAGCGACCTCCAAGGAATTGAGGAGCTGATATTTCAAATCTAACAGGCAAGCACTAAACAACTCCGAAGAAGCACTGAGGGCACCATTTTTCCTTAAAAGGAGAAGGCAAAGCAACATTTAGAAAACCTGTTTGACAGTTTTAAAACACCACAATACTTGGTTGTGCAGCAAGGGGATTCCAAGGTTGCACACTGATAAAACTGTATGATCTTAAATGGGTTGCATTTTCAGAGTTTGAATTGAGACACTTGAAGAAAACCAGGTTTCAAAGATCTTGGATTACAGAACCCAGGATGGAAAATACTTATTAGATCATCTAGAGTAGGTGCCTGCCCATTCAGGATTGTTTGCTACTGTAGATTTATTAGTGTTTTCTTTGCTCAAGTTTGGGCTAAGTGAATTTCCTGGCTTATAATCTACTTAACATGAAAACTTACATTAAAAATAGGGTTTGTCTGACACAAAAAGTAAATTGACAGTTAAATAGAAAATGTTTCATGTGTCTTAGAATATTTAGGCAAAAAGGATACATCAGAAAAGCTATTAAGATGGTGCTCTGATGTGCCTAGCTATTGTAATGGAAAGTACATTTATAGCATTGAAAATTAAAAAAGCACAAAAAGAAATAATCAGCCAAATAGTCATCACAAATCTCAAATCTGAGCTGGCAAAATGGCATGCCAAGTTTCAGCTAAGCACATGGAATTCCAGCTGACAGATTCAACTAATTTACTGCTTTGTTTTGGACATCAGATTAAAACAATCTAAAGAAAAGCTGAACCAATGCAACTACAGATTGAGTTTTCCACGTGTGATGAGCTCAGACGGCAAAAGAAATGGGTATTTGACCCAATCATGCAAAACTTACTTTTTTCTTAAATATTAGAATATATATCACCATCTTATCAGTAGAAAATGTGTTACACAGTAACATAAAGGCAAGCATTTAAGAGTGTAAGAAGAATCTCGGACGGCAGGGAAAGATGGTCTTATGGTTGAGTCACTGGGCTGAGATGCATGAAATGTCAATGGGATTTAAGCACATGCTTAAAGTTAAGCATGAGCTTTGCTTAATAAGGCTCTTAAGTGTGTACAGATAGGCTTTGCTGAATTGGGACCTTAATATCTCTGTGCTTCAGTTCCTCATCTAGAAAATCGGGATCATAATACTTCCTTTCTCTGTCTTGTCTATTTAAACTGTCATTTCTCGGGGAGGGGCAGGGAGGAGAGGACCATCTTTTACTAGATATTTGTTCAGTGCCTGGAGAATGGATAATATTCGAGAGCAGACCACAAATGGAAATTAGTTTGGTTGTCCTATCGCATTCCGTACTGGACACTGGCCTGTGTGAAAAAATACCATTCGGGCACAATCCAGCATGACTGGCAGCCTCCGCTCCAAGGATTCTCAGCAATGGCATAGCAAGTGGGAATGCGGATGACGACTTAGAGCAGAGCAGAGAGAGAAGCTTGCACAGCTTCAGTCTAACTTTAGGCGAGCCATGCTTAAAATACTTTGAATTTACTAAAAGCATCTGGAAGAATTGCTCTCCTTCCCCCAATAAATACCACCATTAGCCTGCTGGCCAGCTTTGTTTTTGTACTGCTTCCTTCTTCACACTCAAATGAATCGAGTATTGATTTGGGAACAGAACGGTAGTCCTCCGTTTACAGAGCTGGCAGGCTTAGCCACAGTTGTGGATGAAAAGTGCTAGATAAAGATTGTTGCTATTGTCTCATATGCTTCAAACTCTGTTCTCTAATGCCCACCTCTAAGGTCGAGAAGGCAGTTTGATCTCCAGTCTTGTTCAGTCCTTTGCCTCTCTGGTATCCTGGGCTGTCCCACCAATGCTGGCATAGGAGGGTGGTGAAACACTGGAATGGGTTACCTAGGGAGGTGGTGGAATCTCCTTCCTTAGAGGTTTTTAAGGTCAGGCTTGACAAAGCCCTGGCTGGGATGATTTAGTTGGGGATTGGTCCTGTTTTGAGCAGGAGGTTGGACTAGATGACCTCCTGAGGTTCCTTCCAACCCTGATATTGTATGATTCCATGATTCTATGATATATTTTGTAGGGTGGCTACCTGGCTACTGGGAGTAGACTAAGACCACCAACAGAGGTCATTAAATAGCCACCAGGTTATAACAATTCTTGGTCACTTCCTACCTGGGTTGAATTTGAAGTGGTCCAATAAGTGAAAGGTTCAGTATCCTATTGCTAATCCACCAGAGTCTACATAGATCCTTATTTAAACATAGTTTAAAGATTTTCATGCTTTTTCCAGGCCTGTCGTTCCATTCCATTTAATAGGCATTCTTTTGCATGGGAAAACAAAGCAAGTGAACCAAGAGGATATTTGAGAAATATGTGGATTTGTCAGAGAACCAAATCAGAACTCACATGCGCATGTGACCTGGGGCTTGTTGAGGGGTAAAGAAGAATGTAGCTGAACCCCCTTTAGGAGCTCCAGAGTTAAAAAATACAGAGAGAGGATCTTTGATTCTGAGCCTCAACATAAATAACACTAGTTCATCCAGTTGTTTCATCATGATCTGCCTTCTATTACAATAGATTGTTTGCGCGGCAGTGATGCCTGGAGTCCCCCAGTCAAGATTCTGGCCCCATTGTGCTAGGCAATGTACATACTCACAGTAAGAGACACTGCCTATCTCAAAGAGCTTACAAACTAAATAGACAAGTCAGACAAAGGTGAGATGAAAAAAGGCAGAGAGATCAAATCAGTGGTAGAGCCCAGGAGTGAAATCCTGGGTCTGTTGAAGTCAATGACAAGACTCCCACTGATTTCACTGGGGGCAGGATTTCACCCCAAATCTTGACTCCCAATCCAGTGCCCTGTCCATAGGACCACACTACCATCCCTCTAAAATTCTTTATACCCGTTGGTGCTTCCTCTCTACAATTTCCCTTCTGAAACAGGTGTCTCTTCCCCCGTTGGGATACAGGAGGTTTACTACAGAAGACAAGCAAGCAGTGTTTTCTATCCAACGGCAAAGGAGGCTGAGCGTGACTATGAAGCTGTAAAACCTTTCATGGCAGCCTGTGAAATCCTGGAGAACGAGCCACTGTGATCACAGAAAGTAAGTTTTAAATGGTAATAAGCACGAAATAAAGGAAGCCTACACCTATTATCATGGCCGGGCCATGAGAGCATTGCCAATTCTTATGACAGGGGTAGCCAAACTGTGGCTCGTGAATCGCATGTGGCTCTTTTACAGTTAAAGAGCAGCTCGCAGGCCCCCCCAGCCTCCCATTCTCCACCTACCAGACTGGGGGAGAGGGGGCTCTCCCTTGCAGCAGGGTGGTGGGGTAGGAGCTTCTGCCCAGTGGGGAGGGGGGGACTCAGGGCTTTAGCCCCATGGGAAGCTCCTGCCAGCGTTCAGGGCTTCAGTAGGAGCAAGGCAGAAGCTCCTGGCAGCTGACTCCCCTGGAGTGGAAGCCCCGAGCCCCAGCAGACGCGCCCTGGCTCTTGAACTTCTGAAAATTGTCGTATGTGGCTCGGAGGGTCAGTACATTTGGCCACCCCGTCTTATGATTTTATCTTGAGACTTGAAGAGGACTGCACTAGGAACCTTTCAGTTTGTGCCCACAGCGTCCACAGGGAGGAGTTATAGCGCAGCACTTCGGTGTGCACCGCTACTCACACCCCTGCAGGGCAGTGTAGACACAACCTCAGATTCAGGGTTTTTTTCTGAAAGCAACTGATTCTGCACACATTATGGGAGCATCTCAGCTTTTCATTTAAAAAAGAGCAAGCATCTGGCCTTCAGGAGTGCAGAGAAATGCTTGAAACTGCGAACCCGACAGGTTCAAGAACCAGAAGGCAAATAAAACAGGAGTACTTGTGGCACCTTAGAGACTAACAAATTTATTTGCGCATAAGCTTTCGTGGGCTACAAAAGCTTATGCTCAAATAAATTTGTTAGTCTCTAAGGTGCCACAAGGTCTCCTGGGGTTTTTTGAGGGGAAAGGATAGCTCAGTGGTTTGAGCATTGGCCTGCTAAACGTAGGGTAGTGAGTTCAATCCTTGAGGGGGGCCGCTTGTGGATCTAGGGCAAAATCAGTACTTGGTCCTGCTAGTGAAGGCAGGGGGCTGGACTCAATGACCTTTCAAGGTCCCTTCCAGTTCTAGGAGATGAGATGGGATATCTCCAAATGCCCAAAATTTATTATTTGTAAAAATCTCATGATTTTAAGTCAATTGTGCTTTTAAGGCCTAACTCATCTCGAGGTTGGCAATACCAACTATACTAACTGTCTTTACCAGCGTCACAGTTCTAGTGGGTCTACTGCTCCCCACTCAACTCTGACCTGGCTCCCACTGCTTCCTACTGCCAACTCTCCAATGCCCTCTTCTCAGGGCCGTCTCCAGGCACCAGCCCACCAAGCTTGTGCTTAGGGCAGCACCTGGAGGGGGGTGGCGCGGTGCGGCACTCCGGCTCTGGGGAGAGTGGAGCCCCGGCCGGGCACTCCGCCCTCCCCCCGGCACTCTGGCCGCCGGGGAGACCGGAGCCCACCTGGACACTCCACCCTTCTCCCAGGGCTCCAGCTGCCCTCCCCCCCGGCGCCCTCCCCCCGGCCTGGGGCATCAAAAAAGCCAGAGCTGGCCCTGCCTCTTCTCAGTAATAACAGTTCTTTCCCTTAACAATAACAGTAATAAATATTTCCTATAAACTATTATCTGAAGCAGGATTAAAACCCACAATAGACTATTAGTGACCCTGCTCTCCAGCTTCTAACACCTCAACCTTGTTCGCTGGAAATCTTACCCCTAGTCTCTGGCCCATTTGCACCAGCTCCTACTGTACCATTTACTGCTCCTGCTGGAAGTTTTCAGCCTGTCTCCCAGGATATCGAATCAACTCTACAACAAAGTAAGGGCTAAGGTCACCACAAAACCGGGGGATCAGTCAACTCCAGCATCAAGTGATATACCTTGATTTTAACAAAACCTTTGATACAGTCTCCCACAGTATTCTTGCCAGCAAGTTAAAGAAGTATGGATTTTTTTTTTTTAAGACTATCAGGGTTGGAAGGGACCTCAGGAGGTCATCTAGTCTAACCCCCTACTCAAAGCAGGACCAATCCCCAGACAGATTTTTACCCCAGTTCCCTAAATGGCCTCCTCAAGGATTGAGCTCACAACCCTAGGTTTAGTAGGCCAATGCTCAAACCACTGAACTATGATTGGATGAGTGAACTATAAGGTGGATACAAAGCTGGCTAGCTCTTCGGGCTCAACGGGTAGTGATCAATGGCTCACTGTCTAGTTGGCAGCCAGTATCAAGTGGAGTGCCCCAAGGGTCGGTCCTGGGGCCGGTTTTGTTCAACATCTTTCATTAATGATCTGAATGATGGGATGAATTGCACCCTCAGCAAGTTTGTGGATGACACTAAGCTGGGGCGAGAGGTAGATATGCTGGAGGGTAGGGATAGGGTCCAGAGTGACCTAGACAAATTGGAGGATTGGACCAAAAGAAATTCCCACTGGGCTGCTGCCAAACAGCTGTTTGGCGGCGTAGCATGCTCGGGGTGGGGGAAGAGTGGGAATGTGGCACTGTCAGGGGATGAAGTGGGGAAGAGGCGGTGCCAGGGTGGGGATTTGGGGAAGGGGTTGGAATATTGGCAGGGAGGGGGCAGAGTTGGGGCATTGACTTTGGGGAAGGGGTTGGAATGGGGGTGGGAAAGGGATGGGAAGAGGTGGGCAGGGGCGGGGCCTCATGGAAGGGGTGGAGTGGGGGCGGGGCCGGGGCAGAGGGTGGGTCCAGCATGGGAAAGAGGGGCCGATGCTTAGTACGGAAGAATCCCATGCACTGCTACAGGCTGGGGACTGACTGGCTAAGCAGCAGTTCTGTAGAAAAGGACCTGGGGATTACAGTGGACGAGAAGCTGGATATGAGTCAACAAGGTGCCCTTGTTGCCAAGAAGGTTAATGACTTAATGAGCTGCATTAGTAGGAACATTGCCAGCAGATCGAGGGAAGTGATTATTCCCCTCTATTCGGCACTGGTGAGGCCACATCTGGAGTATTACTTCCGGTTTTGGGCCCCCCCCTACAGAAAGGATGTGGACAAATTGGAGAGAGTCCAGCAGAGGGCAACAAAAATGTTTAGCGGACTGGAGCACATGCCTTATGAGGAGAGGCTGAGGGAACTGGACTTATTTAGTCTGCAGAAGAGAGGCGTGAGGAGGGATTTGATAGCAGCCTTCAACTCCCTGAAGGGGGATTCCAAAGAGGATGGGGCTCGGCTATTCTCAGTGGTGGCAGATGGCAGAACAAGGAACAATGGTTTCAAGTTGCAGTGGGGAAAGTCTAGGTAGGATATTAGGAAAACTATTTCACTAGGAGGGTGGTGAAGCACTGGAATGGGTTACCTAGGGAGGTGGTGGAATCTCTAACCTTAGAGGTTTTTAAAGATAGGTTTTTAAGTCCCGGCTTAGTAGGGGTTGGTCCTGCTTTGAGCAGAGGATTGGACTAGATGACCTCCTGAGGTCTCTTCCAACCCTAATCTTCTATGATCACACGTATACATTTTCCTTACACTTTCAAAGTAATTCTTTCATATCTGGATGCTGCTCTCTCTCTCCTTTTTTTTTTTTTTTTTTTTTTTTTTTGAGCTCCTGTTGCATTTTCCTAACTGGGGAGCTCTTTGGAAAAAAACAGCAGAGGTCAAACTTCAGCTGGAGAAGGACATGGGAGTTGTAGGAAACATTGCTCTGTGGTACTCACCATTGTCAGCCTTGAAGAGGAAGTACAGTAAAGTCAAATGACGCAAGGAAGCTAAAAATGTTCTTGGAATCCAAAGCGTTGAGAGTGTGTGTGTGAAATAGTTGCAATTGGGAGAATTTTCAAAAGAGCTTTGATGACATAAGGACCTAAGTTCCTATCTGAAAAGTGCCTAAGTCCTAATAAGAGTTTGGGTAACAATTTTCCAAAACTGTGCAAGTGATTTAGGGACTTAAGCCAAGTCTACACTAAAAATGTACATAGGTATAACTACATGACTCAGCGTGTGAAAAATCCACACCCCGAGCGACGCAGTTATACTGACCTAATGCCCGCTGTAGACAGTGCTATGTTGACAGGAGAGCTTCTCACGTTGACATAACTATTGCCTCTCACAATGGTGAATTAATTATGCAATTGTTTGACTTTGAAAATTGTAGCTAGTAGAACTAAATATAAAGATGAGAGTCTATTGTGTAGCAACGAATGGCCAAGATTGTGAAAAAAGGGGGCCTAAAGCTACATCCTTTTTTAGGCAGCTTAATCATAGGCCTGATTTTCAAAAGTGCTGAGCAACCAGCAGCTCCCACTGAATTTCCGCACATTTGAAAAGCAGGGGTGAAAGTTTGGCCCCACTGAGTCACTGAGCTTGCCAATGGCACAGCTCCCTTTGACTTCAGGGCAGTCAGGATTTCATCCCGGGGTCCTTACACAGAAGCAGGATTTTCAAACGCTCTTGGCACTGGCCCAATTCTGCACTCATTGAAGTCAACGATGAAGGTTTCGTTGACTTCAGTGGGAGCAGAGTTAGGCCAATGCAGAGGGCTTTGAAAATCCCACCCTAGATGGCTGAATCTGGACTTAGAAGTCCAATTTTAAGCACTCTTTCCTGAAAATTTTGACCTGTGTAATTCAGTAATCTGTATACCAAACATGGATTTTTAAAGAAGATTTGAGAATTACAGTTCCTGGAACTGTTCCCCTATTACCAAACCTGTATAGGGTGCTGGTATCTCTGGCAATGGGAGCTGTCATTTTACTGATATTTAAATACGTTCTCTTTAATGAGGCATATTATACACAAAAACAGGTAAAGCATCTTATTGGTAAAAGCCTGGGCAAGGTACAGACTTTCAAAGCTGCTGTAAGTTTAACCATGGGTTGCAGGTAAGTTAGACACATTAAAAGAGAACACTGGCCTAATTTAAAAAAATGATGAGCAATTTGTTGCTTCAATTGTTTGGAATGAAAATGAAAAGGGCCCGATTTTCAGAAAATGCTAAGCACTCATCCTCCGAAAATTAGGTCCCTTTAAAGTATCTGAAGTTGGGCATTCAAAAATTGGCACTCCCTTCCCCCCCCCCCCCAAAAAAAAAATCAGTAGCCACTTTTAGAAACTCACCTTACAAATTGGTAAATCTATGTCTTTCCCATGCTTTCCAATGGTGAGATACTTCTTTTGTAGGTAATCATCAGACTACCAGTTTCATATTTGATTTTTAATTCAATTATCAAGTTTTAATTCCGTTTAGGACATTTACTTTTTTTTTTTTAAATCATGTTTATTGCAGTATGTGCAACCTTACAGGCAAGTGTTCATGGATATCAAAATTAAACAGAAGGTTAACGCTGGGAGTCAGTCGTAGTGCTTTAGAAGAAAGATTATACAGAGAGGAAATGACTTGGAACAGGACAGAGAATCTTTATATGACAGCTCATAAAAACCTTGACAATAGATGCTAACCACAGCACTGAAAATGGCTGTTTTAAGAAGCTGTGTAAATAAACTTTGATATAGCGAACATTTGCATAACAAGGTGGTTTTATCAGCACTAAAGCTGGTGAGTTAAAATAACAGGAGACCAGAGATGAGCCACAGAGGCTCTCCTTTGGACGTTAGCCTCAAATTTGCCTGCCTTTTGAACACAATATTTCCCCCCTACTACTGCAAACTCGTTTGCGCATTTTACCTTTTTATTTCTTTGTTTTTGCATTATGAATAAAGATCACCTGAATAGTAAATCCGAAGAATGTTCAAACTGCAAAAGGCTTTCATTAAAAACGAAAGAAAGTGCAGTGCAGATTTTCAAATACCAGACAAGTAAAAAAAAAAAAAAAGAAAAAAACTTGATAAAAAGCTTTGTGTGACAGGGTTATTTAAATATAATCATATATCTGTCGTCAAACATGCCTGCTTAGAAAGGGGCTGTCAATTCTCTGGGAGTGGGGGTGGTCTGCAGTCAAGCCATTTTCTGCAGGGAAAGCTTTTAAACAAGACTGTCGCATTTATTTTTAAATCCATCATGGGCATGCAAGTAGGAATCCACAATTATAATTTATTTCTATAAATGTAGCAGCTAAAGGCCTCAAATTAGGACTAGGGCACCATTGTGCTAAGCACTGGACAAACCAAGAGGCTGATCCTGCAAATATTTACATATGCCAGTAATTTTACTCCCGTGAAGAGTCCCATTGAAGTCAATGGGATTACTCACTGTAGTGTACTTCCACACATGCATAAGAATTTGCAGGACTGGGGTCACTGAATAGAATTTAGAATGAACATGGTCCCTAAAACCAGTTCTCTAATAGATCATCATCATCTGGCTAGGATTATTCACTCACAGAGCGTGGTTATAATGGCCCAACACTCAACTTTTGTGCAATATCTGTAACAGCGAATGAAAATATATGCTTTGGTTACATGCATGTTGTGACTGCTGCTTATGACACTGCTGCCCCTCTCTCTTTGTTGTATCCACCTTTTGCCTCTTGGCTTATACTTAGGTTGTAAACTTTTTAGGTCCATCTCTTTATTGTATGTTTGTGCAGCGCCTAGCACAGTTGGGTTGAGGTGTGTAGGCTCTAAAGCAATATAAATAATATCAACTAGAGCTGTCTGGAAAATAGAATGTTCATCCCGTGGAAACTGACATTCTGAAATTAGTTGGCATTTCAAATTGGAAAAAGTAAAGAAATAAAAAAAAGTACCAAGATTTCCCAGAATTAAAAATTCCACAAAGGATTGGTATTGGAAACAATTTGACATTTTAAAACTAAAAATGTTGACATTTTTGATCAAAATGAATTATGAAACGCAAAATATCTCATTTTGAAATGTTTACTTGACTCTCTTAAAAAAAAAAAAATTCTCCCCATGGAGAAACTGAAAAATGCTATTGGAAAATTTCCCAAGGAGAATTTTGATTAAACTACATTTTCCAATAGCAGACCAGATCTAACAACGTTGAACTAAAGTCCATTTTATTGGGATGCTAACACAGAACCCCACTGTTCCAAGTTCTGAGCACCCTCAAATCCCATTTAAATTCCAGGGTCAAACCCAACTGGACGTGTGCCCACCATTTGACCAAGATAATGTAAGAACTTTTACTACTGAATTCTATGGGGTGGGGTGCTGACTTCCTGACATTAAGATGGGCTTTTATTTTTAAGTTGCCTCTATTTTAAGCAAAAAGAAAAAAGTGCAGGTATTTCAGCTGCTCCTATGTTACCTTAAAAGTGGGGGGGAAGGGAGAGGGGGAAAACTCAGGCAGGCTTGGAAGAGTAGAAGCAGATTTAATGAAACACTGCAGTCTGGATCCCACCCATATTGGAATGAATCTTCAGAAATTACATCCAGTAAAATGAGAGCAAATAAGGTTAGGACGTCATATGTTTAATCCTAAAGAATTTCTGTAAGAACAAAAGTAGGCTAGGGGAAGATTTATACATGGCTGCAGAAGTTCCATTGAGAGCAAAGTTTATTTATGTTTCCAGGCTTTTACACTGCACTAAAGAGTGCTCCTGGATTCCTCGCTGCAGCTAAGGTCTCATATAGCTGCTCAATGACCTGGAACCAGTATATATAAAATGCCACCTAAAGTTCCAGGATCCAGAACACTGGATCCTCAGGCCCAATGGGACTTTTATCTGTGCAGGAGACAGAGCTTTCTGAGGGCCAGTTTGAGACTGTGAAAGAAATCTGCAAAAGAACTAAGAAGAAACGGTTACTCAGCTCTTGTAACTGTTGTTCTTCGAGATGTGTTGCTCATATCCATTCCGCTGTGTGCGTGTGCCGTGTGCGTGCGCCGTGTGCCTGGCTGTCGGAAAGTTTTTCCCCTAGCAGCACCCGTTGGGTCGGCTGTGGAGCCCCCTTGAGTGGCGCCTTCATGGCGCTCAATATATGACCCTGCCAACTCGGCGCCCCCTCAGTTCTTTCTTGCCAGCTACTCTGACAGAGGGGAAAGTGGGCAGGTTTGCAATGGATATGAGCATCACATCTTGAAGAACAACAGTTACGAGAGGTGACTAACTGTTTCTTCTTCTTTGAGTGATTGCACATATCGATTCAAAATTAGGTGAGTCCCAAGCCTTAGCTAGGCAGTGGGGTCGGAGTTAAGGAATGCTGATTGTAGCACCGCTCCACTGAAAGCCACCTCCTCCCTGGTGCACCGGACGATGGCATAGTGCGAGGTGAAGGTATGTACCGAGGACCAAGTTGCTGCCCTGCAAATTTCTTGGATCGGTACCTGGGCCAGGAAAACCACTGACGAGGCCTGGGCCCTAGTGGAGTGTGTGGTAAGAGCTGGGATCGGTACCTGGGCCAGGAACACCGCTGACGAGGCCTGGGCCCTAGTGGAGTGTGCGGTAAGAGCTGGGATCGGCACCCCGGCCAGCTCATAGCAAGTGCGGATGCAGGACGAGATCCATGAGGACATTCTTTGAGATGAGACCAAGAGGCCTTTCATCCAGTCCGCCACTGCTACGAATAGCTGGTTCGATTTTCTGAACGGCTTGGTGCGCTCAATGTAGAAAGCTAGGGCTCTCCGGACATCGAGGGAATGTAGCCACTGCTCCTGGAGACTAGCATGAGGCTTCGGGTAAAAGGCAGGTAGAAAAATGTCCTGGCTGGTGTGGAAGTTCGACACCACGTTGGGGAGGAAGGCCGGGTGCAATCTGAGTTGCACCATATCCTTGTGGAAAACCGTGTAAGGTGGTTCTGAGGTGAAAGTCGTGCTCCTTTTTGGTCCTATGATGAAACCCCTTGTAAATCCTGCAGCTATCGGCTTGATGAGCCTCCCCCAGACACTTCAGACAAGAGTCATGGGGGTCATCCATTGGCATGGGCTTAGAGCAAGACTTGCAGGGCTTGAATCCCTGGGACTTGGGCATGAAAACCTTCCCAAGAAAAAGCGGTTGGGATGGAGGGTAAACCCCCCAGCACAACTGCTACTAACTACAACAAAAATAAACTACAAGAATTAAAGAAATGTTAGAACAACTATTATAACAACTGCTATAAAACAAGCAAGGGAAACGTGGAGAACTAGCTAAGCAAGACACCACAGTTCCAACGACCATCATGGACGGTAAGAAGGAATTGAGGGGGCGCCGGGTCGGCAGGGTCATATATTGAGTGCCATGAAGGCGCCACTCCAGGGGGCTCCACAGCCGACCCTATGGGTGTTGCTAGGAGAAAAAAACTTTCCAACGGCTGTGCATGCAGCATGCACACACCTAATTGGAATCGATACGAGCAATCATTCGAAGAAGAACCAACACACAAGCCTCACTATATTCTGCTCCAAGTGCCAGATGAGCGTCTTTGATGTTGTCTTCCCTAATATATACCTACAGCCGCAGGTACGTGTATTAAAAATAACCCCCAAACCTATAAAACACTTCATTGCACATGCAAGTCTCCCCAGGGGGAGAGGATGAGAGAAAGAACAGACCAGGCATGACACACGTTAGTCATGTTGTTTAATGCGCTACAGGAAGGTGCTCACATACTACGGTGACAAGGGCAGGATAAGAACTTAAGTAGAACAGAATCATCACCACAGTGTCCGAGCACCTTATACAGTCTAAGACATGCATGTAATCCTTTTGTGCAACTCTCCTTGCGTGGGCCCAAAACATTTCTATAAAAGGTCCTACAGACAGGCTCAGCCTTATGGCCATAGCCGAGGATACAGCACAACTCACGAAGGGTGTGTACAAAGCTTGCCTTTGTGCCCTATTAAAATCCTTTGCTACCTGGGTGTGGGCTGGTCCCTGATGCAACAATGAAGCCTGATGCTGGTTCTGAGTTGCGCTGGCTGACAATAGTCCCAATGGGCCTTTATAAAAGCCAACTGTTGCATAGGGTCATCCTGGCCATACCACTTTCTCCCAGCCCATCCAAGCAGGTAGGGAGGTGGCGTAGTAGCTTCTATGCTGACCCTAGTATGTCACTAGCCTAGAGGATCCTGCTATGTTGTGGGGACTCTCCTCTGAGCAACTAACTTGGCTGTTTGCCCTGAATTGGCTGGCAGCGTGAAACAAAGTGGCTGTACCCCAGCAGAGGATCAGACCCTGTGTGCATGCATGTGCTATGCTGTTTAAAAATGGATTAATAGCAAAACTTCCTCCTTATCCCCAGGAACAAACTAAACAAACCTAACACTGCCACCTTCCTGGATAATCGCGACATTTTTTCCCGCGTGTGATCAAACATCTGTATAAAAGGCAAGATGAAATATCTAGCTCCCCCTATGGGCTGAATCTGGAGGATGTTCATGCAACTGAACTCCCCAGATCAGGGGTTCTCAAACTGGGGGTTGGAACCCCTCAGAGGGTCGCAAGGTTATTACCTGGGGGGTCATAAGCGGTCATGCTCCACCCCAAGGCCCTCTTTGCCTCCTGCATTTATAATGGTTTTAAATATATTTAAAAAGTGTTTTTAATTTATAGGGGGGGGGAGGCCACACTCAGAGGCTTGCTTAGTGAAAGGGGTCACCAGTACAAAAGTTTAAGAACCACTGCCCTAGATCCTTGCAGAATTACTGGACTAATGATTTAATCCCACCACAACTTTTTGTTTAATTTTGTGTATTGCTGAAACTTCTGGTGGAAGAACAATGGGAGCTTTGCACATGCACCGTTGGGAGAGAGCATACAGCTGCAGTGATGGAAGCAAGATTTCATAGAATGAATAGATTATTCCTGCTTTTAAATCCCTCCCCCCTTATTTTTTTTTAAAAAAGATGTTTTGTTCAAGTTACAGACTTCTATGGAAATAAACCATCTACCAACCAGTAAACATGCATAGCGAGAACATGTGCAAGTTAGTTTCCACTTTTCCGGAATACAGTAAAACCAGAACACCCAGTGCCAAAGATTGGGTTTTGATTGGAACAATATGCAGCAATGATTCTACAGAGAGGATAAAACAATATTTCTAAGAGCCAAATGCTCTCTGATCCCACCCATCAAGGTAGCAGAAGGCCCCAAACATAACAAAACTGCCATGTTCTCTCCCTGCCCCACCTCATTCTCATGGGCTAATCCAGAGGAACCCTTCCCCCCACCATTCTGGTAGTCATGAACACATCTGCAGACACATGGGATCAGCTGCATTCAGATCAAGGTGGTATGATGAGGCCCTATAGTTGTTTTTTGTACTTTTCCTTAAAAGGTCTATAAAGACAGTTTATATGAGAAAAAACAACAACATCAGATCCTGAGTCCTCATTTTCCTGAACAATTCTTGGGGTTAAGTGCCAGTCTTCCAGCAAAATCAGGGAAGTCAGGACTTGTTATTTTGAATGTATTTAAAAAAAAAAAAAAGTTTGACTCTCTCTTTATATATCATAAAAGCACTGTAAAGGGAACCATACTTTTCAGCATCACAGTTTGCCTTTAAACTGGAACACCTTTGCTTTTCTGGATATAAGTCAGATTCTTGAGCTCATAGTAGCTGAATTTTGTTATTTAAAAATGCAAACAATTTTTAAAAGCATACAACATCTGTTGTATGAGTGAATGATTCTCAGCTGTTAATTGTGGGCTAATTAGACACATCTGAATGCACGGACTAAGTAGGGCACTAAAGGCATCTAGATCTATAATTTAGCACCTAGAGTCAGTGTGTTGTTCACACCCTCCACACCCACCTTTGTGGCCCACCGTGGAAGCAACTCCGTTTCCATTTCCTTATTTGTCCTGCCAACAGTCCTGCTTTCCTTCAGGGAGGTTGTCGAGAAGCAGTCTCTAGTCTAAAGAAAACATAAAACAAGGGGTTCTTGCATCCCTTCTGGGCAACCGTTCCACCCTGCTCTCTCATAGAGTGCTGACCCTCTGGACTTTCTCTTTAATGACCCAGATACTACCTGAACTGCTGACCATAGGTCGTCTTTGCTGAACTCCTTCCCCCAGGTTCTCCCAGGGTGGATCCTTACTATCAATCTACCTTCATGCCATTCTGCTGGGGCTTTTTCCTGGGCATGCCATGCCATGGAACCATCCTTCTTCTCAGCTACCCTTTCCCTTCAAGACCACTCACAGACAATTACGTCCTTCCTAACCTTCTCCTCCTCAACTGAGAGCTCAGCCCTTTATAGAAATCACACCTTTTCCCCAGCTGCGCTACCTGATCTGAATCAGCAGGTGTAGGAGGCAATAGTTGACCCATCACAGGCCAGGCTAAGCCCAACTCCCCTAAAAGGGTCAGTCCACTGACTTTGGTGGGTGCTCAACATGTCTGAAAAATCAGTCCACTTTCATGTACGCCTTACTTTAGACATCCACATGTGAAAATGTCGGCCAGGGATGCCACTGAAGATTCCAGAGCACAAACAACTAAACCACACCAATTTCAGCTTCATGTGAAACCAGGAATAAATACTGTGGAAAAGAGGAAGATTTGTAGGGATGCAAATTTATTGTTAAACCCCTAACTGATCATTATAAATTATGGACTTTTTAAAATATAAAAGTATCAAATTTACCCAAATGTCCTTTTCAGTATTGATTGAAGTATGTCAATTGCAAATAGATGAAAATGCCTCAATCTACTGTATTCTTTATTGAAAACATGAGGAATGTAGACTTTTGGGCCAGATCCTTGGCTGGTAAAAATCGGCGTTGCTCCATTGACTTGAATGGAACTGATTTAGACCACCTGACAATCTGCCCCCAAAATGTTTAGTTTATATCGTCTCAACCTCCAGCTGAATTTTCTTCTCTTTGGAGGAGATTGCCTGAGACTTTAGTGCTGAGATGTAACCTTTAAATATTCCACACCCACACACAAATTGAAGCTTCACTGTGAATTCCCTCCTCCCCCCCAAATTAGTTTTCTGTAGTTTACAGTGGAAAGGAAAAAAGATGAAATATTAGCTACTTCTCTTGCATATAATAGCATTGCAAATGCATTGTCAAGCTGCCAGGTCAGAATCGTAGCTTAGTTCATTAAAAAGCTTGCTTTAGTGTAACTTTGCTTATTTTCTCTGTGCCTGAAGAATTTTCTGCATTGGCTGAAGTTAAACACTTATTAGTTAAAAATAAGAAACAAGTGAATTATGCTAACACAGGGGTGGCCGACCTGAGCCTGAAAAGGAGCCAGAATTTACCAATGTGCATTGCCAAAGAGCCACAGTAACACATCAGCAGCCCCCCTCTCAGCTCCCCTCTGCCCCCAGTGTCTCCCACCCGCCAGCAGCACCGCTGATCAGCGCCTAACCCTCCATCCCTGCGGCTCCTGCCCACCGCGATCAGCTGTTTTGTGGTGGGCAGGAGGCTCGGAGGGGGGGAAGGGGTGAGGGAGGAGCTAGGGCGCAGCGGACTTAGGGGAAGGGGCAGGAGCCTTAGGGGAAGGAGTGGAGTGGGGCTGGGGCCTGGGGCAGAGCCAGGGGTTGAGCAGTGAGCATCCTGTAGCACATTGGAAAGTTGGCGCCTGTAGCTCCAGCCCTGGAGTTGGCGCCTACGCAAGGAGCCGCATATTAACCTCTGAAAAACCGCCTGTGGCTCCGGAGCCACAGGTTGGCCACCCCTGTGCTAATGTAATGTAAACTTGTATTCTTTTTATTAATATGCTCATAGCCTTCTTGGCATTGTTGCAGCCCTAAAATGAACTTTCTAGGTTCCGAGCAGCGCCAATGTTGATTCAAGTCGAATGGAGTGCCCAGCACAGCAGCTTGCAAAATTGCACCTACTCATAACTTTGTTCACAGATAGCAGCACTTAGCAAGTAAGAGCTAAATTGTTGCTTCTCAAAAAGAAATAATACCGGCTATTTTTTGCTTGCTTGCTATAATCATCTATAAAGTTTAGAGCTTTTTTTTTTTTTTTTCCAAATCATTAATAAATATAGTAAGCCCGGATCCAGCAAACGACTTACACACACCTGCAGGAAAGGGAGAAAAGTGACTGCACTTTTGAAGTGCTCAAGCTTTACATGAGATCTCAGATTTTGGGTTCAGATCTTCACAAAGGAAGTAATTTGCCCTGCCAAGCCCTGGGATATAAATAAGATGTTAAACCTGACTTATTGCCCTTGCCTTGGCATGTGATACACAGACAGCATTCAAAAATGACACATGGTACCTTAGTGCACACTGGTTTTCAAAATTACTGTCATTGCAACAGAAGTTTTAAGTTTTGAAGACCAAAAATAACCTTGTAGTTCTAATGTAGGAGTTTACCTGGTGTGCATATTTGAGGTGCAGTTAAAGATTGGCTAAACACTGATAGTTTTACTATTGCAATCTTTACATTCTTATCTAATTGTTCCTTGATTTTATGGGGTTTGTTCTGCTCTAGTAAATTAGGTAGCCCTCATATATGCTCTCTTAGGTGGCCATTGGGAGTGTGAATGATCCCAGGTGGTCTGGTTAATCCAACATTTGGAATTGCTTGGGATATTAAAAGTGTGGAGAGACTTAATTGAGGGCATGGTTATCACTTTTCCAATACCTTTAGCATATAAGAGAAAAAGAAGATATTGCTATAGTGCTAAATACATAAAAGTGTTCCATGACTCACAATAGAGGAGATCCTCACCCCTGCTCTGGCCCCCGTCAATGGTCCTAAAAACCCAATTCCAACTGAGGGAGGATTGCATTGACTCAGGCACCAAGACAGACTTATACATAGCCATGCTCAAGAAACCCATTGGGTTGTGACAATGTAATTTAAACCCCCAAAGCTGGTTCTCCAAAATGCTGAATGGAGGGCAAGGGGGTACGTCGCTATGTCTTGTCCAACGTGTGGCTTCACTCATCTAATTTCTCCTACCTCTTGCATTGAGGGAAGTGGGATGCAACTTTGACTTCCAGCCAGGGTCCCGGGCAGGCCTGAGGGGGCATTGCCCTCCTATTTGCCCTCGTTTGTAGAACCCAGCTAAAATCCACACTGATTGATGCTTTTAATAAAGTTGTAGCTTCTGCACATAACCATACTATGGCAAACAATATGTGTCTCATTGTTTCCATGTCCACCTCAATGAGAAAAGTATCAAACAAGCTGAGCTTTAGAAAGAAAATATATATATATTCATTTATTTTTCCATGAAAATGCTTTACAAAGCTGTAGAGGAGGCACCAGATCTTAATGAAAACAGCCAGAGAACATTCATGCTTATCTATAATCATTGTTTGTCTATCATCAGAGTTGATCTCTGAAGCCACCACATCTACTATAGCAATTTCTTTTCTTCCAGGATATTACAGTACATTTGCTTTGTATTTAAAAAAGATTTTTTTTTTTAAAAAACCACTGTAATCCTAAAAAGATGTTAGAAAATTCAAACACACAATGCTACGTGTAAGGAGCTTACACATCTGGTTGCAGATGGAGATCCCTTAATTCAATTCTCCGGAGGTTCTGTACCAATTAATACATAACTATCTTGTAATATGTACATTTAAAAAGGGATGTGGCTGCATTATATTTGGAATAGCAGATGTGACAACAAATAATACTCTATTCTAACATCAATATCCCAAAGGAATTCTGAACTTTTTATACTCGGGGAAGAACAAAACAAAAAGAAGGACGTAAGGGACATTTTTCAAGGTGTTTAGATATGAAAATTTGGTCTTCAACATTGCTAAAATATGACACACTTCTTAGAGCCAGATCCTCAATGAAGTTATAATGTTTTATGCCATTTCAGGATCTGGCCTTTAATATCTACCATAATTTATATTTTATATATACGCAACTCTATCATTTAAAAAAAATCTTCCAATATTTATATAGCACATATGAAATCCTGGCCCCACGGAAGTCAATAGGATTTTTGCCACTAACTTCAAGAGAGCCAGGGGATTTAACCCATAGAGTTTTACAATCATCATGCACATTTCCATATTAAAAACACAGAGGGACAGATCTCGATCTGTTGGCTTCAAGGGACCTACATTGATATAGAACAGCAGAGGATCAGGCCAAGAATGTTTTTATTTCGATAAATCCAGTTTAAAGTGGAAGCTACATCAACACAAGTAGCAATTCTGCTCCTTCCACTTTGCTGTCATTACGAGATGATATTTTAATTTGTAAATCACAGCCCAGAGTAATCTTGATTGTGTGGTTTAAAACCACAGATGATCGTTTACAAAAAAACAACTGAAAAAATGAGTTCTCCTGTTCTTTAAATGTTAAATATCCCCAACCCAGTTTTAAATCATCTTGTTTTATTGGCCATTGTCAGGTTTCACAGAAATGTTGTAGCTTAAACAGGCTAAACAGAAAAGAGAAACATTTAGCATGGCTAGATGGGTGCATTCCTTTGCAAAATGTTAAGTGCAGAACATTTCAATGAAGCGGACTTAAGAGTGTATTTTTACAAGTGTTTTTTTTTAGCTCACCATCATAGATACTGTACGGGAACTAGGAAGGATTTGGAAATATTTGCAATTCTTTTGCTTAGTGCTGGGGCCTTGGGTAGGATAAAACGTTCTCTGGTATACTTGAGAACAGCAGGCCAGCAAAGAAGAGGTACACCAAACAATGAAGAGCAATGGCTGTGCAAACATTCCCCAACTCACAGTTTTCAAACTTCCCAACTGTGAAACAAGTGTCAACCTTTGGTAATAATGAAACCAAAATAGCAACAAGATAGAAAAAGAAAAAAAGGTATATTTTGCAAACCAAGCGACTGAAGCGTTCATTTTATAAAATCAAGACTTATTCTGCATAACCCTGTCGAGCGTGTTGGGATGCTATGCGGGAGGTTGAGGTTTTGAAGCAACTTTGGGGGATCTTCCTTTGTAGGTCAGAGGTAATAGGGCAGGTTTTGATGGCAGTAACACTAGTATAAATCCAGAGTAACTCCAGTGAAGAGAGGTAAAAAATGCATGTGAAATCCATACTTGCTCCATTGACTCTGAATTTACATGATGGTAACTGAGATCAGAATGATGTCCATTGTCTTTGATCTGTGGGGTGAAATGGATGCCAGTTACATGATCGATGTCCATTGTTCACGGATGGTTTAAAAAAAGAAGTCAGACACAACCTTGGCTGTGCCCTCTCTCCTTGCTCTTTACAAATGGGGAACTGAAGCACAGGGTGGATCAAGTGACTTGCCCAAAGTCACATAGGAACTGAATCCAGGTCTCTCTAATCTGAGTCCCTTACCTTAGACCATCCTTCCTAGCCTTCTGGCTGCTCTAAGCAGAATTTCTAACTTTCTACGGATATCACAGACATACAAAAATTTGCATTACAGTAATTAAAGTGAGTGCAAGTTTCTAAGAGCTACAAATTGAACTGAAGCAGGGACAAAGGGAATTGTGGGTGCAGGGATCAGTATGCACAATATGTAGCATTTCTGGGAGAAAAATGAAGTTTTTCCTTTAAAATAATAGGTGTGAAGTGCTTGCTTGAGACAAGATTGCATCTTCTGCATCTGGGGGAATATGTTTTCTATTTTTGGCATGAAACCATCTCAATTAATGTAGTTTAGGACGATTTCCAGCTTTGTGGCAAGCAAAAAATGGAATGGGTACAATTTATTTGCACAGATAATTTGTGGAGTGCAATGAGGTGAGCAAATAGTCATAAATTTAATCAAAGACTCTTGGCTCTGGCCTGTCTTCTTATACTTCCACTGCTTATAATTCCCTTCCCCTACAATTTGCACTGAGATTCCACCCCCAATTGCAATCTGCACACCTCTCCTCTACAGAAAAGAGTAAACTGTTCTGAATAAACAACAACTCCTAGCCTCTATTGCTAAAATGTAAGCGGCTTCCCAAAACTAGGATAACTTAAAGCTGACCATGATGAAAGTGTTCAAAGGTCTGTTATGCCCTGATCCTAGACCTCAGATTTATGTGCCTGTGACGGTAATCCCAGAGTTTAGTAATATCTCTTCCCAATAAATGTATATATGAAAGAGAGAAGTTTTAAATTAGTAATAGCTGAAGAAGAAGTGGAAGCTTTAAAAATCAGGGTATGGCCCTTTAATCAATTTATACGCGCACATTTAGGCACAGAATAATACCTGTAATACTATATTTAAAGCTCTGATGCATTACATTTAAATAAAATAAGAGCTACACACGGATAATTTTTCTAAAGCAAGAAGCTCAAAAAAGTGACACTTTAGGATAACAGACTGGTTAACTCTACAAGTTTTTTTAATCTAGGAAATTGACCGACCCAAATTTTTATTATCCTGACCAACTCAAATGGACAAATATGAATTAATTATCTTAAAATTCAGAGAACAGTCCAATTTGGCTGAATGATATACTCAACACAACAGAAATAGTCTGATGTGTCATTTCTAACTACTGAAGCTCATTTTTTTTGGTAGGTGTCAAAAAAATTTACGAACTAGATGGAAGTAGAACTCAGGTTTCCTGGCTATTATCCAAATTTTTTATGTAAATTAGATATATAGAATATATATTTTAAAAAGAGCACAGCTTTTATTATACTAACTATAAGGACTGGTAAATTCTTAATCTCTTTTCCTTAACCCTGCAAATATCATTTGCAAACAGCAAGTAGACCCAGAAGCCAATTTTTCTGTCTATTTCAAACATTAAAATAAAACTTAGGCTCATTGGCTTGTCACCTGAAAGCATAGGTGAAGAAGGCTGCTTAAAAGATTAATGTTCAAACCCTAGCACTGCTGATGAGTATTAAATAGACAGCTTCCAGATCACAGATATGCTGGCATTTGATTTTAAGAGGGAAGGAAAAGCCACACCACTCTCTATTGTTCCCTTAAAACAAAAGTCTCAGAGTTCACAAGCAACATTTTAGTCAGTTTCAGAGCAGGAAAGACCTTCAACAAATCATCTCAGCCATTTACTAACAGGTGTTAAGAACTATTCTGACTATTTTAGGAGAACGGGCTATTAAAAATATCATTCACTTACACATACTAAAATATATACTTTATAACAGCTATTATTTGAAAACTATGTGCAAATTCATGTTGCACATTAGAAAGCTAAAGTCTATTTTGTTGGGGTTTTTTCCTCTTATCAGACTTAAACCTTGTGATTAGAGTATTGGGCATGATGCAAATACCACTGAAGTCAACAAGAGTCCATCCAATCCATGTAAAGAAATCTAATTATGCCATTTACCATGATAATTGATAGTGAAGAAACGAAGGATATTTACTCGCCTGAAAAAACTTGCTTGAAGCAAACAGAATTTTGTATTATAGTATCATTGTTGGAAGAGAAGACTAGTACTGATTGCTAATGAAGGCCGAGATCCTCCAAACACACGCGTGAGTTAATTACCATATAAGTTGCCCTACAATGTTCTGATTCAAAGCCCACTGAAATCAACGGAAAGACTCCCATTGACTTTAAAGACCTTTGGATCAGGCCCTAAGTGTATAAAGTTACCCAGGAGCACAAGTATTTGCAGAATTAGGAATCTTATCCTATTCACAGAGGAGTTGCAAAAACATGAAAGGAAAACCATTCATTTGACAGAAATAGTTGACATTTAATGGTTGCAAGTTAGAGTCACAAATATTACTTACAGTCTACTCTCTAAAATACAAATGGAAACACTAATTAGAAAAACTCCTGCATGCTAATTTTATATAGGCACATTCGTGGTTTGACATCGTTATGTAACATTTCTATATGACCTCACACAGTTCATTTCCTAAAAGTTTTTCCACACAATTGTGCTCTTCAAATAAGGCATAAATAGCTAGTTTTAAGAAACAGACTTGATTTGCACAAAAACAAACAGCCCTGTGTTTTCAAAATATATTAAATGTGTTTTAAATGCTTTCATCGTAAAATAAGAAAAATAATTCTTTTATGACTTGCAGAAACAAAAATCAAGTTTTTAAACATTCTATTAAAAACAGAGGGCGTAAAAAAAAGGAAAGTTGCAATTGTTCTTCCCCAAATGATTTTGATGTTGTTACAGGATACAGTGCAAAAGAATATCAGTAATATCACAATGTAATACTGGTCCTTCAAAAACGGACTCTTAAAATTGTTGCTCACTGCTTAAAATTGCCTAGGCCCAATCTATTCATAATAGTCAACAGACAAAGCTTAAGGATGTTATTGCTCACACAAAACAAAAAGAAATAAAGGGACCAAGATATCATTACAATTTTTCTTGATTCAGCACAAGGCATTTCTGCTTCATCTTACAAAGCATATTATGCTTCAGAACTCTTCATATGCTACTGGAAGACGAGGAAAAAAAAAATCTACTAATATTTTTTCGCCCGTAAAAACGTTAGAAAGTAAAACTAGAGTGTGAATCTGTTGGGTTTTTGGTTTGGTTAAAATGCATATGTCAGCTCTACTTGAGTTGTGCTACCTTGGTTTGTATCAGCTATCTGTAAAAGCTGATTGAATGAGATTCCTTTCATCATACAGGCACTGCTGTCTTTGCTACAGTAATAGAGGCACACTTTGACAGACAGGACAGCTTCAGATGACAGGCAGCTACTGGGTAACTGCAAGGAGATGAGAGGTTGATGGGAAATGTCCTCAATTTCTCCAGATGGATTCTGTCCCTGAAGTAGCCACTCATTACCTGGAAAAGAAAAGCGTGCTGTCACTGCCTTTTATACACAAAGTTAAATCTCACAAGGCATCGATTTGTGCATGATTTTAGCTTTAGGACAACATATCATATTTTCTTACATGCAACAGTAGTGGAAACTTCCCTGGATTCTCCCATTCTGCTAGAAAATTGAAAATGAATTCACAAATACCTTTTATTGTATAAAGCTTGGATTGAAACATGTGGGTGCACCTGACTGTCTTAGGAATGCGCAAAGAATCTGCAATATGCTTTGTAAGCTGATATTCAAATTTCCCTGTTAAGTTAACAGGAAGCTGTGCACATATATCAGAGACCTAATACTCAAGATAAGATGACTGAATGCCCCTAAAGTACATAAAAATTTTCTTATGAAACATTTTCAAATAAAAGTGTTGGCTTTATAAACGGTTTACTGGAAGTTAATGTTTAGGCTGGCTGAGACCTGAAATTCCTGTGTGTTTAAATATTTAAAAGTATATAACAATATAGACATGCAAAATGAGAATATGGCTAACTTGCTGCTCCAACTTATGTCTTGCCATAAGTGAGATGGATGAAGTATTCTTTTGACATTTTTCATAAAATAACTACAACTTCAAAACAAAACCTGTTGGATTTATGAGCTTAAAATGACTGCTTACATTCTACATTTTTACTAACCCTCAAACTATATGGAATATGAATACAGCTCTGTAACATCTACTAAAAATATATCAGTCCCCTTAGTTCAAAAAATTAAACACTGTCCAATTCAGTGTTGCAGATGAGTGAAGATAATTTAAAGGGCCAAAAATTGTCTTTAGATTTTGTACGTGCAATCCACTGCAGGAACAAATGTAATCTGGACCTTTGAAAAACTGGCCTCAGAAATGGAAAAATAAGATTAAACAATTACATTGTTAACTTTTTAAAAATTTCCCTTTTTCTGTTTAGTGATGAACAGACTGGTAAGCCTTTCAATATACTTTTCTGGCACAAAGGGTGAGGAGTTCACCTAATTATATGTAGACTACAGCTTTTTCTGAGGGCATCGCTTATTCTCTAGACACCTGGAGATTACCAGTGGGTAGTTGTGCTATTTTTTAAAACATCTAGGAAAAAAAAAGGTTCCTGGTTAAGTGCACAATGATCATGAACTCACTTTTCGAGAATGGCAATATGGCGTTCATTTAAGTACAGAGCAATGTTTTCTGAGTACAATAGTCTATGCTGACAGTTTAATTTAGGCCCATAGTAACCCTAGTTTGGGTATGGTAACAATGGGTGATTTTTATGAAGGGGGATGGTAGAGGTTTAAGGCTTCTAGTAGAACTTTTTAAACCCACATTTTTTTCTACCGTTAAAGTACTTGTGTAATTTATAAATTCAACACTCAAAAGAATCCTAGAGATGGGAGAGATGTTAAGGGTGGGGAATGAAAAAAGAGCAAAGACCCAGCACTAAGAAGGCATATGTGCATTAGCTTCCAAAATTCTAGAAGATATAGGGAGAAGCATGTGTTATTAAAGGAATGCAGAGAGAGAAACATATCTAGGCATAGACTTGGCACTCTCAATTAGGGGGTAACATGACAGTTCTTCTGATGGAAAATGCTGGCTGGTATTCACCTGAAGGATGTAACATTAGATAAGAAGACACTACTAGTTCCTTCTTCCTTAAGATGCTCACACACCAGTTTCCCAGTTAATTGTGAAGATTCTTTTATTTCAACTGCCACTGCAAGCTGTGCCCAGCAAAACCAATCAATGAGGAGCATTTGTGCCATTCTTAGATTAGTCCAACATATGGCCTTTGTTATGAATAAAAGTCGAACATACTAACAACTGGCAAAGAGACAGAAATGATATCAAGGGATACTTTACATATGTTTCGGAGGATATACTTTTTAGTTTTCTTTGTATTGTGCCTGTAATAAAAACATCCACCCATTTTCAGATGTATAGTTAAGTTAATTCTGGGTGAGATGAGCTTCTTAATTTTTCAAACTTTCAGGCTAATGGGTACATAATTTTCCTTTAGCAATATTTTTCAGATACATTAGAAATGACAATGAGATGGAAAATGTACCGTATTTAGTAGAAAAAGGCATACATGTAGGAAACTACTAGTGTCTGAGCCAGGCCTTAGCATGAACAACTGTATTGCACTACACATCATGAATGTACATAAAACATTTTAATACACTCTTCTATGGTGCTTATAAAATGGAATATAAATATAATAACTGAGCACCTAGGAGACAATGAGCTTACATTCACAGTACTGTTGTGAAGCAAGGAAGTATTATTATCCGTCCCATTTTACAGATAGGCAACTGAGGCACAGAGAGATTACACAGGAAGTCAGTAGAACGGCCAGTAACAGAATCCAGTTCACACAATTTTAACTGTGTTTTTGCCTTGCTCTGTATGTGTGTGTATGTAGTATGGTGAATCAGGTTCAAATTTTGGCTTAACTTAAAAATAAGTTCTCACTCAGGATAAAATGCGACTTCCTTCAATGGTGTACATCAGCTTTCCTGCTAAAATTTTTTAGTAGCTCTAGCTATCAGCCTCCCAAAAGACAGATGATGAGGGTGGAGCAGCCCATCCCCAGAAGACGACGGGAGGGCAACCATCTAAAGAACATAAAGGGGCTGAGATCTGATTGTTGATAATAAACAAAACTTGATATTTTACTTGTCCATCAAATACATTATTCACTCTGGAGGAGTGAGCTAGTAGAACTTTCCAAGGCTGCAATATATGCAGTCTTTCTAAAAATGCAGTCACTTTACCTTCTGCTGTGAGAAACCAGGAACTGGGTGCCTCTTCAGTCAGCTTCGTATTTGCAGGAAGGCTTAACCTTAATAAAAAACGAAGGGTCTGGCCAGGGGTTACAGTCAATGAAGGAAGTTGGATGTTCGGTGCAGATTTAGGCAGCTTGGGGATGTTTGCCATCTTATTGTTTTGGATAAATGGATGATCTACAACATCAAATATTTCAGTGTGCAGGATAGGCAACTGTCAAAGAAATCAAAAGAAATATTAACAAGTATTTCTATTTGAAAGCCTGCTTTATGGTATAAGACTACAGAGCATCTTGCAATTATGAATTCATAGCACCAAAATCCACAGCTGGTGTGTGAACAAGGAATTTGTACTGAAATTAAGATTTATACATTTCAATATATTTACTGTATAGAACTGGAACCCCCTTAGCCAGCATACAGAAATTCTGTGCTGATAGGAGAGGGAAGGGGAAATGCCAAGAGAAATTTTATTTTTTTAAAAAATCCAAAGAATTTACCTTAAAGCAATATTAACACCCCCATCTATTTTTTTGTGATTTTTTGGTCTTCTCTCATTTCAAATTTGAATAATTTCATTACAGATATCAGTTTAATAATAACCCAAGAGTGCTTTCTGTTAACTTGGTAATAACTACCCTGAGATAATAAAATTCTTGGTCATTTGCCTTGCGTACCACCAAGTTTCAGCTCACTTAAAAATTACTTGCTTACAAAATGAGACATAAAAATACAAAAGTGTCACAGCACACTATTACTGAAACATTGCTTATTTTCTCATTTTTACCATATGATTATAAAATAAATCAATTGGAATGTAAATATTATACTTACATTTCAGTGTGATAACTGAGCCAGTTTTTCACTTATAAGCCTTCTCTGAAGTCTAAGCCCCAGGCAATGGGGCTGAAGGAAGTAACTTAGTTTTGTGGGAGCCCCTATGGTGTGGGGTCTTTGGCAACTGCCCTGCTTGCCACTCCCTAATGCTGGCCCTGCACCTGTGACCCCCCTAAACCCATCCCATGACCCTACAGGGGAATGCAACCCCAGGTTGAGAAACACTGATCTAGATGAGCTGACGTATCCCCTGATTGAGAACCACTGTCATACAGGAAGCATTGAACAGTTGGTGTTTAAATATTAAACACATTACAAATATAGATGTTACCAAATACACTTCACAGTTCTGAGGAAGAGAGTTTAGCCTTTGTGTCAGTGTACCTACATGGCAATAGTTACTCAGCTATATATGATGCCATCAACAGACAGAGAAATTCATTCACATCAGTTTTGCCTTATTTCTAATAAGCAAACAAGGTGGAATCCAGTTTTGAAAGGGGCCTTATCTTGACCACTTATTTGTGAAGAAATCAGGAGCACACAAAATTCTGTATTTGCTCATGCAAGATTAAAGGCCATTAAAAAAATAGCTTTCGTGCTAAACATTGTAGCAGTACTGGATTTGGAAAAAATCCAATTTAATAAGACAAACACATATTTACGAGCAATACATGTGTTTATAAGAGAGAGTGGTGAGCTATTTTGCTTCCCCACTGATGGACACATGAAATAAAAACAGCATGCTACCATTCTCAAGGTCTTTGTTGCAAGTGAACTTTGTCGTGCTGTGTTTTGCATTCCTACTGTTCCATATGCCTTTTGCCTTCACTAGAAGTCAGAAAGATAACTGCAGAACTACAGACACTGGCAACTGTACATGTAACAATACCACCAAGAGGGTCTCACCAGCCCTTTCTTTTGGGACTTGATCTGGCAAGCTGCTGAGCAATCTTAACTCATATTAATTCTGTATTAATGTGGTTGTTGATTAGATGATCATCATCTTGCAGGATTGGGCCAACAGAGACTATTTCTTGAGGGCTGAAGTTTCTGTATTCTAACTCTTTCATGCAAGTTTATCAATTTCTTTCTCTATGCACAAGTGTCCTTCCCAAACTCCTAGCAGAGATGGAATATTTATTTTAAGCCTAACAGGATATCCTTAAAGTAGACAGCTTTTCTGTTTGTCAGATTATCACAAATATTACGGGTATACATTTACTGCACTGAATAAATTCATCAACTACGCTATTTTATACCACCCAAAATCACTGTGAGCCGATACAGTAAGAAAAACCTATAGTAGTAATTTACAAAATCTTGTGTCAAAAAGCTTTAGTAAGTTTTACTTGCCACAGAAATAATTTTTGTTTCTAAGTCCAGCACTTTAATTTGATGATTATTTGTGTCAGCAATATAAAGCAGACGGCCATTCTCTTCAACACATAATCCTCCTGGTTCATTGAAAGTCGTCTGCGTAAAGCTGGAACCAACAACATTACTTGCTTCTCCTGTACCTGCCAGTGTAGCACAATTCTTCATTTTGGGATCTACAAACTTAATCTAGGGAAAACAAAATGAAAACTTTGAAAAGTTATCAGAATTATAACAAAATCTTCTGGCTAGTGTTTTCAGGAGACACCAGCAATTTTGGGTACCTTAATTATTGAGTGCCCAACTTGACACCCCATAAAAAAGATAGACTTTCTGAGGGTGGAAGCTTAGCACTTTAAAAACTAAAATGCTTTTAGGTCTCTCAGATTGGATACCTAAAACCTGAGGCACCCAAATTCATTAGTCAGTTTTGAAATTATTGGCCAATTTCCCTTTTCCTGAAAATAAAGCTAGAAATATATATGTAGACATATAAATAGTAAATAAGTTAATCACACTTTTTCTAGAACATGCAACCTAACCAACATTAAAAGTAACCCAACTCATATCTTGCTAATTTAACTACAGTATCAATTTGTAAGTATCTGTGCAAGCACAGGAATTCTAGGAAGTTTATTAATACTAATAATTATTAAATGGATCTCTAATCAATTATCATGAACCTACACATACCTCCACTGTAAAAAGTCACTATGATTCTAAACATACCTTGTGAGCCTTGAGCATACACAATACTAAAAACTGTTTTAATAATTAGTTTACATGTAGATGGGGATTGTTCATACATGTTGTATTTATTATTAAAAGTTGCAAATGTATATGAAAATTTGATATCTTTGGTTTTATTCCCTCACCCTGTGCCTTTTTCAAATGCCACTTGCTTCTTAGGCCCCAATCCTGCAAAGTTTCTACACATGCTTAAGCTTTACATCATGCAAGTTTTAAATTCAATAGGATTACTGAGAGGTTAAAAACATGCTAAGACTTTACAGGATTGGGGACTTGGACTGTTAGATAGATATAGATACGGTCCTAGCCCTGAAAAATCTAATCTATCTATCTATACACACACACACACACACACACACACACACACTTATATAGCACCTAGCACAATAGGGCCTCTGCGTGCTAATGTAATATAAATATTAAACAATAGTAACAATCTGAAAAAAACTGAATAATAAAAAAACTGACTCTTCCTTCCCATTGTATTAGTTTTTCTGCAGCAAGAAATGAAGAACAAGTGACATGCTTCGGTTTGAATGGCAAAGCATTTGAATGTTTGTGTGACAAATGTAGGATGTGATTTAAAAACCTTTTTTTTTTTTTTTTTTTTTAATATTATGGGAGCAGTCAAAGGCCCTAATTAGGAGCTGTGGTAGGAACCATACAAACACACCATCTGTTTTATTTTCATATATTTTGTTTTAATTTAAAATAAATTAGATTAAGAAAAAAAGAAGGACCCCCTGTGAAGTGAATTAAAGAATTTGTAGGTCAAATACAGTTTAAAAAACAAAAATAACCCAACAAAAAACCAAAAAACCTTAACTGTAACATAATTCAGCCACCCAAACTGTTTTAATAATTGGTTTAACTGAAATGCATCTTAAACTAAATTTAAATATAGTTCAACTCTGTTCCCAGTCTAGTATGAGTGGGTTCTTAGTAGGCCAAGATTAATTGCCGTTATCTCACGCCATTAAATCAAAAAAATTAATCGAGATTAAAAATTAATCGATTAATCGCACTTTTAATCAACCTGTTAAACAATAGAATACCAATTGAAATTTATTAAATACATTTGGATGTTTTTCTACATTTTCAAATATATTGATTGAAATTACAACAGTATGCAAAGTGTACAGTGCTCACTTTATATTATTTTTATTACAAATATTTGCACTGTAAAAATGATAAATAGTATTTTTCAATTCACCTCATACTAGTACTGTAGTGCAATCTCTTTATTGTGAAAATGCAACTTACAAATGCAGATTTTTTTTGTTACATAACTGAATTAAAAAAACAAAACAGTGTAAAACTTTAGAGCCTACAAGTCCACTCATCCCTACTTCTTGTTCAGCCAATCACTAAGACAAGTTTGTTTACATTTACAGGACATAATGCTGCCCGCTTCTTATTTACAATGTCACCTGAAAGTGAAAACAGGTGTTTGCATGGCACTTTTGTAGTCTGCACTGCAAGGTATTTACGTGCCAGATATGCTAAACATTCGAATGGCCCTTCATGCTTTGGCCACCATTCCAGAGGACATGGTTCCATGCTGATGATGCTCATTTGAAAAAAGAAAAGTGTTAATTACATTTGTGACTGAACTCCTTGGGGGAGAATTGTATGTCTTCTGCTCTGTTTTACTCACATTCTGCCATATATTTCATGTTATAGCAGTCTCAGATGACGACCCAGCACAAGTTGTTCATTTAAAGAACACTTTCACTGCAGATTTGACAAAACGCAAAGGAGGTACCAATGTAAAATTTCTAAAGATAGCTACAGCACTTGACCCAAAGTTTAAGAATCTGAAGTGCCTTCCAAAATCTGAGAGGGATGAGGTGTGGAGCATGCTTTCAGAAGTCTTAAAAGAGTAACACTCTGATGCGAAAACTACAGAACTGAACCACCAAAAAATAAAATCAACTTCTGCTGGTGGCATCTGACTCAGATGATGAAAATGAATGTGCATCAGATTGTTATTGAGCAGAACCAGTCATCAGCATGGGCGCATGTCCTCTGGAAGGGTGGTTGAAGCATGAAGGGACATATGAATCTTTAGCACATATGGCATGTAAATATCTTGGATGCCAGCTACAACAGTGCCATGCGAACACCTGTTGTCACTTCCAGGTGACATTGTAAACAAGAAGCAGGCAGCATTATCTCCTGCAAATGTAAACAAACTTGGTTGTCAGAGTGATTGGCTGAACAAGAAGTAGGACTGACTGGACTTGTAGGCTCTAAAGTTTTACATTATTTTATTTTTGAGTGTAGTTTTTTTTTTTTATATAATTCTACATTTGTAAGTTCAACTTTCATGATAAAGAGACTGCACTACAGTACTTGTATTAGGTGACCTGTAAAATACTATTTCTTTTGTTTTTTACAGTGCAAATATTTGTAATCAAATATAAATATAAAGTGAGCACTGTACACTTTGTATTCTGTGTTGTAATTGAAATAAATATATTTGAAAATGTAGAAAACATCCAAAAATATTTAAATAAATGGTATTCTATTCTTCTTTAACAGTGCGATTAGATTAATCACGATTAATTTGTTTAATTGCTTGACAGCCCTAGTTCTTAGCAACATGAAAAATAAAAGAAAGCAGAAGGAAGAGATTGAAAGCCATGACTAAAAAACAATGAATGCTAATACTACATCTGTAATTCATAACGTTCGGTATTTAATTTTTGTTGCTATTTTTATTTTCTTTTTTAATTTACAGCACTGACTTAATCATATTGCGTAATTTTAAATAGACCCTCAGTAAATATTTAAAAAACATTAAAATAATGGAATCATAGAATAATCTATTTAACAGCAAAATAAGCAGTAAATACCATTTCAGTCTTGCAGATAATTAAGATGTAGGATAATAAAAATTATACAAACGTATCACTTCAAACAATCATCTGTAGTTTCATTATCACAATTGGAAATGAAAAAGTCACTTTCTTGAAAATTTATGTGCTGGGTACCAGAACTCACTGGTTAAAAGGCATTTTATCTAATTCTATGTAAAATAGGGGAAGGGAGAAAGATTGACTGAGCTTATTTAATCACAGGGTTGTCAAGTCCCTTCAAACTTTCAGCTTTTCAATAGGAGCCTGGGGAACTAGTTGTTTCCCTTCCTAAAGCATGATTTTAGCTATTTATTACTGAAAGATTTATGCCAGAATTCAAAGAAATTAGTCTTGAGTGAACTAAATACATGTCCTAAATGTAGAAAACAAGAAAACAGTCAGCTATGAAGTAGAGTACAGGGCTACAGTTCTAGTTCATGGGTCGGCAATGTAAACTGCAAGAGAGATGTCTGAGTGGGTTATGTAATCACCAGACTCCAAGGATGGAATTACTGCCTCATAATTCAAAATCTGGTGGGTATTTATATTGTTTTTAATACATGTCCCAACTGCTTCTTTCTTCTGTTAACCTCTCATGCTTCCCTGCTGGATGACTTCCCTTCTTTTGGTCTTCATTCAGTGCTCTCTCTCATCATTTAGGTATTTCTAAGACATCTATCAATGTGGTCTCTACATCTGTATGTTGCTGAATGGCATGTTTCCGATAACATATAAAAACGAAGCCTGCCAAATTGCTTTGCTCCTGGCTCTTGCACAGTTTTTAAAAGAACAAATAAATTAAAGTTTGTTTTAAAGTACTGAAGAAAAATACACACCAAATATTTACTTTTCTATTTTTTTAAGAAAAGAGTCTTTTACTTAAATATCTACCACTGCAAACGAGAGAATTATTGAGTAACATTAGGTACTTAACTCTTCAGCTTAAGTGAAAAAAATTAACAAAAAAACCATATAATTTCGGGAATAATTTATTACTATCTAGGATTATTTTATTATGACATACTAAGAATAAATAACCTTAACATGCTTTAAGCAAACTCAGGATTAAAGGCACATCAAGAAAATAATTACTGGATTCAGCATTTTTTGCTAACTTGAGTAACATTTTGCTACTCTTAAATTGTCATTTTTTTATTTAAGGGTACAACTGTTCATGCTAAACAATTGTATGCAGTGTTGTTGTAGCTGTCTTGGTACCAGGATATGAGAGAGACAAGGTGGGTGAGGTAACATCTCTCATTGGACCAACGTCTGTTGGTGTGTAAACTTGAAAGCTGGTCTCTCACCAACAGACGTTGGTCCAATAAAAGATATTACCTCTCAACTTGTCTTTTATGCAAAACAATGTAATTATTAAAAATTATAACCACAGAGGAAGATTTTTTGATAAAAATTTTCTGCTCTTGTACGTGAAAAAATAAATTTCTAATGTAATAAGAATTTTTAATGAGAATTGGATAATTTAATGAATTTTTTTTCCAAAATATAATCCAATGCAGCAGTTAAAAAAATCTAAGCCTTCTACCAAAGACAATTCCTTTGTTTTATGTATCAAATACTATAGTTTCAAAATCTTCTAACAAGCACTCAATCACTTGAAATCTAAACATTAAGGCAGTTTATACACTGGATGAAATCCTTGCCCTAGTGAAGTCAATAGCAAAATATCCACTGACTTCACTAAGACCAGGATTTCACCCTCTATTCATAGAGTCTAACCCTTCTTGAAAGAGATGTAGGGTTAGTCTATAGTAGAAGAGGTTTGTTGGTATAGCTATGCTGGCAAACCATCGTATAGACACAGGTTATACCATAAAAAAGTGCTCTCGACAATACAGTTTATAATGATTCCCTGAGCAAAATAAGCTATACAAACAAAAAGAAGAACAGGAGTACTTGTGGCACCTTAGAGACTAACAAATTTATTAGAGCATAAGCTTTCGTGGACTACAGCCCACTTCTTCGGATGCATATAGAATGGAACATATAATGAGGAGATATATATACACACATACAGAGAGCATAAACAGGTGGGAGTTGTCTTACTAACTCTGAGAGGCCAATTAATTAAGAGAAAAAAAAAAAAAAAAAAAAAAAAACTTTTGAAGTGATAATCAAGCTAGCCGAGTACAGACAGTGTGATAAGAAGTGTGAGAGTACTTACAAGGGGAGATAGTCAACGTTTGTAATGGCTCAGCCATTCCCAGTCCTTATTCAAACCGGAGTTGATTGTGTCTAGTTTGCATATCAATTCTAGCTCTGCAGTCTCTCTTTGGAGTCTGTTTTTGAAGTTTTTCTGTTGTAATATAGCCACCCGCAGGTCTGTCACTGAATGACCAGACAGGTTAAAGTGTTCTCCCACTGGTTTTTGAGTATTTTGATTCCTGATGTCAGATTTGTGTCCATTAATTCTTTTGCGTAGAGACTGTCCGGTTTGGCCAATGTACATGGCAGAGGGGCATTGCTGGCACATGATGGCATAGATCACATTGGTAGATGTGCAGGTGAACGAGCCCCTGATGGTATGGCTGATGTGATTAGGTCCTATGATGATGTCACTTGAATAGATATGTGGACAGAGTTGGCATCGGGGTTTGTTACAAGGATAGGTTCCTGGGTTAGTGGTTTTGTTCAGTGATGTGTGGTTGCTGGTGAGTATTTGCTTTAGGTTGGGGGGTTGTCTGTAAGCGAGGACAGGTCTGTCTCCCAAGATCTGTGAGAGTAAAGGATCATCTTTCAGGATAGGTTGTAGATCTCTGATGATGCGCTGGAGAGGTTTTAGTTGGGGGCTGAAGGTGACAGCTAGTGGTGTTCTGTTATTTTCTTTGTTGGGCCTGTCTTGTAGGAGGTGACTTCTGGGTACCCGTCTGGCTCTGTCAATCTGTTGACAGCATACTAACCCACAGAATCCTCCCTACCAGCACTACAAAAAAAAGGATTCTGCATGGACTCCTCCGGACGGTCGAAACAACAGACTGGATTTCTACATAGATTGCTTCCGTCGACGTGCAAAGGCTGAAATTGTGGAAAAGCAACATCACTTGCCACATAACCTCAGCCATGCTGAACACAACGCTATCTACAGCCTCAGAAACAACCCTGACATCATAATCAAAAAGGCTGACAAAGGAGGTGCTGTCGTCATCATGAATAAATTGGAATATGACCAGGAGGCTGCTAGACAGCTCTCTAACACCACATTCTACAGGCCATTATCCTCTGATCCCACTGAGGATTACCTAAAGAAACTACACCATCTGCTAAAAAAACTCCCTGACAAAGCACAGGAACAAATCCGTACAGACACATGCCTAGAACCCCGACCAGGGGTATTCTATTTGCTACCCAAGATCCATAAACCTGGATATCCTGGACGCCCCATCATCTCAGGCATTGGCACCCTAACATCAGGCTTGTCTGGTTATGTAGACTCTGTCCTAAGACCCTACGCTACCAGCACTCCCAGCTATCTTCGAGACACCACTGACTTCCTGAGGAAACTACAATCCATCGGTGATCTTCCAGAAAACACCATCCTGGCCACTATGGACGTAGAAGCCCTCTACACCAATATTCCACACAAAGATGGACTACAAGCTATCAGGAACAGTATCCCTGATAATGTCACAGCTAACCTGGTGGCTGAACTTTGTGATTTTGTCCTCACCCACAACTATTTCACATTTGGGGACAATATATACCTTCAAGTCAGCGGCACTGCTATGGGTACCCGCATGGCCCCACAATATGCCAACATTTTTATGGCTGACTTAGAACAACGCTTCCTTAGCTCTCGTCCCCTAACGCCCCTACTCTACTTGCGCTACATTGATGACATCTTCATCATCTGGACCCATGGAAAAGAAGCCCTTGAGGAATTTCACCATGATTTCAATAATTTCCATCCCACCATCAACCTCAGCCTAGATCAATCCACACAAGCGGTCCATTTCCTGGACACTACTGTGCTAATAAGCGATGGTCACATCAATACCACCCTATACCGGAAACCTACTGACCGCTACACTTACCTACATGCCTCCAGCTTCCATCCAGGACACACCACACGATCCACTGTCTACAGCCAAGCTCTAAGATATAACCGCATTTGCTCCAATCCCTCGGATAGAGACAAGCACCTACAAGATCTCTATCAAGCATTCTTAAAACTACAATACCCACCTGCTGAAGTGAAAAAACAGATTGACAGAGCCAGACGGGTACCCAGAAGTCACCTCCTACAAGACAGGCCCAACAAAGAAAATAACAGAACACCACTAGCTGTCACCTTCAGCCCCCAACTAAAACCTCTCCAGCGCATCATCAGAGATCTACAACCTATCCTGAAAGATGATCCTTTACTCTCACAGATCTTGGGAGACAGACCTGTCCTCGCTTACAGACAACCCCCCAACCTAAAGCAAATACTCACCAGCAACCACACATCACTGAACAAAACCACTAACCCAGGAACCTATCCTTGTAACAAACCCCGATGCCAACTCTGTCCACATATCTATTCAAGTGACATCATCATAGGACCTAATCACATCAGCCATACCATCAGGGGCTCGTTCACCTGCACATCTACCAATGTGATCTATGCCATCATGTGCCAGCAATGCCCCTCTGCCATGTACATTGGCCAAACCGGACAGTCTCTACGCAAAAGAATTAATGGACACAAATCTGACATCAGGAATCAAAATACTCAAAAACCAGTGGGAGAACACTTTAACCTGTCTGGTCATTCAGTGACAGACCTGCGGGTGGCTATATTACAACAGAAAAACTTCAAAAACAGACTCCAAAGAGAGACTGCAGAGCTAGAATTGATATGCAAACTAGACACAATCAACTCCGGTTTGAATAAGGACTGGGAATGGCTGAGCCATTACAAACGTTGACTATCTCCCCTTGTAAGTACTCTCACACTTCTTATCACACTGTCTGTACTCGGCTAGCTTGATTATCACTTCAAAAGTTTTTTTTTTTTTTTTTTTTTTTTTTTCTCTTAATTAATTGGCCTCTCAGAGTTAGTAAGACAACTCCCACCTGTTTATGCTCTCTGTATGTGTGTATATATATCTCCTCATTATATGTTCCATTCTATATGCATCCGAAGAAGTGGGCTGTAGTCCACGAAAGCTTATGCTCTAATAAATTTGTTAGTCTCTAAGGTGCCACAAGTACTCCTGTTCTTCTTTTTGCGGATACAGACTAACACGGCTGTTACTCTGAAACTATACAAACAAAAGCGCTTTTTTGCCAGTAAAACTGTGTCTACATCAGGATTTTGCCAGTACAGAAAAGTTTGGGGGAGGGTGGAGAATCACAACCCTAACCAACAGAGAGTTGTGTAGACCTGGCCAGGGTAAATAATTTGTTTTAGATGAGTAAATGATCTAATCAATGCAGAATTACAACACTCAGAGAAATAGGGATATAAAACATCTACACATCAAAATCTTTATCTCACCTCATGACTAGCCCATGAATGAGCCAATGAGAGTAACCACCAACCCCTTCTATCTCTCAGAGATATGGGAGGCTATATGGATGACGGCATATCCCCTTTCCAAATTGCTCAAAGCTAAAAAGACCTCTGGGTGTCTGTGACCAAGCATTCCAAATTGCTCTGCTCTTGTTTTGCACCTTTTTGTGTTAATAAAACCAGCCCTGAGGAAAGGGCCTTGGACTGAACTGTTGTTTGGAGCTTTATTTTACCTTCCCCGGCCGGTGTATCTGCCCGTCAGTACACATGTCTAGACACACAGTAAACCAGGTGACCAGATAAAAGTCCAAGATCAAACACAAGGAAAAAAAAAAAAGTATGTAATTTACTTCCTTAGGTATACAAAATACAATTTTATGTTACTGAACCATAGAGACACGCTTTTCTGATGCTAACTGACTCTGATGGTGGTGGTGAAATGAGTTACATAAATACGGTTTTGCATTATATATTACACCGACTTACCTTATGATTATAGGAATCTGCTACATAAAGCAGTTTCCTTTTCTTGTCCCAAGTTACTCCAAGGGGGTGCTGCAGCTTTGCATTTATTCCTGCTTCATCAACATCACCAAAGGCAAACAAATTCTAAAAGAGTGCATTAATTAAATTTGTACAATTAGTTGGTTATGCAATGTTGACATAAGGCAGCAGACAGTGCAAATCACTGTAATTAAATGGAAATTAACTGGCTATTTTTTAAAAAAATGCACTCATGGGAAATGGAGCACTTAGGGGACTGGGTATAGATGTGGAGCCTTTGCATTCTAGGCCACCAATGTGAATCCAGCCCATTTCAATAGCAATCAAAAGTCACTGTCACGCATGGTTATTCAGTGGATTTTGTGAATGAGTTGGTCCATCCTGTTCTTGTTGACCAACAATCTGCATTACAAAACTTGTGCTGGCACACTAAACAGTGAAATTAAGAAATGAAAGAGCCTGGAGACAGAACTACCCTCTTGGCCCTAAAAGTGGTTCCTCCAGATCAGGCTTGAGGAATATTGGTAGGGTGGTGCAGGGAAGATTGAAGTTGTGTGTTAGTCTATTACCAATGGATCTCTCTCTCCTCCTACAAGATGTTTCACTGCTCCATCTTTCAGTGAGATTGTTCGCACGGTGCTGCTCTCACTGTCTGCTACAAAAATACAGTTCCAGGGTTCTTCAGAAGCCAGAGAAAGACCTGAAGGCTGGGCAAAGGCTGCCTTATGGGGGTATGCATTGTTTCGGTTCTCTTCATTCCCACTCCCAGCAAATCGAAGGCAGGTTCCTTTCTTTAAATCACTAAAGAAAAAACAAGTGCCCAGGTTCAAAGACAAATCTGAAATAGTTCAGATAGAATTCTTATATAGTTTCTGTTTGGTAAATATAAGTTACCAAAATAACGGTATTTGAACTGCTTTTATTTTAACTTGTATTTCACCTTGGTTTATAATTAATACTTAAATGATTTAGCATAATGCAAAATAAAACAACATTTAATTATATATATTTATAAGTGTTTTCCAAGAGGATAAGTCTCCTTGAAGTTTTAAGGCTCTTGTTCATCAATAGCTAAATAGCTGTTTCTAATATCTATCATTATAGTGGCATACCTTCCTTTTGGGAGTTTTCCGCATTCCAACATGAGCGCCCAGATTTGATGAGTACCTGCCATGGCTATCCATAGAACATCATCTTCATGGGTCCCTGAAACTTTACCAAACATGAGTATAAATATCATAGAATGGACCTCAGGCAATATTTGCAAAAAGGAAGTACCTTGGTCATGAAAAAAAGTGAATTACTTTCAGTTACTTAGCCGTTATTCTTCTGTAGCTTTACTAGGGGAGAAAAAGTTGTACCTTTTAATCTTTGTTGAAGATACCACTTCTACTAGGGAATGAAGTCAGCAGTCATTCTGATAGTGAATATGCATTTTACTCAGTGTCCCAACAATGATACTGAATAACAAACCAGATAATGGCAAAGACATTGAAGAGCTGAGCTAGTGAGAAAATTGGAAGTGATCATTGAACGCTGCTTTTTGCAGGATTTAGGAGATAAACAGTAAAGAGATATAGCCTCTCACTTATATTTTATATTTATTATTTGTTCATTTAGTTTAGCTTTAAAATCTAAGGCCCCAATCTTGCAAATATGCACAACCTTAAGTTTACTACCATGAGCAGTCTCACTGAAATGAATGGGATCACTCATAGTAGTCAAGGATCAGAGCCAACTGAACTTGGTGCTTTCGGAAGTGCAGATCAATACTGGAGACTGAAATTTGCTATTTTTTCCAAAAGCAGGTCTGGCAAACACAGCCACTGCCCACATTTCCACCCCACTCCCATACCGCTCTGCTAATATGCCTCAGTCCCCACTTACATAATAAGACAAACTTGCTGTTGAGATAAGTGGTTCTTAATTTCCTAATTTTTTAAAACTCGCTTTTACAAAAGGTATATTGTGCCTATCATTTTGCCAAATATTTATATACTATAAAGCTACTGATTATCAACACATTTATAAAATTAGACACAAAATTTGCTCACCTGTTATTTATTTTCCAGTAAAATATGACAAAGATTTAAAGATTAGATTAAATGGATGCACCTCATTTTACAACATATTACATTTCCACCATTAAATCAACACAATGAACTGATTATAAATGCGAGCCATCAAAGGCCTAGAGGAACAGATAAAGAAAAGTACTATCTAAACGCACGTTTCTGTACAAAAAGAACAAAATTGAAAGGACAAAAATTGACCAATATAAGGAATACTGCATTAAAGCACACAATCTATCATCTTCCTAATAAAAGCACTAATCTGCATTGCACATACCTGTCATATATAGCCACATATTGCACTAAGAATTTTTGTTTTTCAAAATCAGTTAGCTATTAAAACATTGCAAATCATACTGATTAACAGACCTTCAAAAGAGCTGAAAAAAAACATTAAATCAAATACCGGAATTCTTACATTTAAAAGTTTTTTAAATTAATTTCAAAGCTCATAATCACTAACACGAACTCACAAATATCCAGTAACTTTGGGTTCCCTCGCTCTGCTCTTGCAGGCATGTTAATAGGGCAACCAGACATTTAGATTCTCTAACTTCAAATTTAAATAATTTATTACCTATATTTCAAATTGCATTGCAGAAAAGTTACATGTCCTAAATTCGGAGAGTTAGACCAGATCAACCTTCCCAAAACAAAACCAACCCAAGAAATCTAGACAATATTTTAAGCCTGCCTGTCACACCTGGAACACCAAATTGTCCTTCCAACTCCAAACCCACTTTTTCATTAAAGGAGAAACTTCCATGTGGCTGGGATTACAGTTGCAACATCAGGGGAGAAAAAATTCTGTATTTTTCCAACTTCAAAAACAGTGTTCTGACACTGGTGAGCCATCCTAAGAATATTCCTGGCCTATACCAAAACCAAAAAAGTAATGCACTCTTAATGCCTTTCCTCTGCGGGATCAAGATACGAGTTTCCAAGACTTTGATCAAAGAGAACGCCACTGAATCTCTCCTGCTCCTCCACATACTCAGCATTTTTATTCAAACAAAAGTTCCAGAAATAAAGTTAACATTCACATCATCTATAAGCTGTTGGTGAGTGGGAAGATCTGCCGAAGAGTTCAAAAACCCAATTATAAACATATTATAACTCACCAGGGGGTACACCAAAGCACAGAGTATTCTTAAGAGAAGTCTGCCTCTGCCATCATCTTTGATCATAGCTTGTTTTTGAGAGTCTTATTTCCTAATTTCTAGTTTCAAGTGGAAGAGGAATATATTGTAATTACTGTAGCATATGAAGGCATCTTAAAAGTAATTTCTACCACTGTTCTATCTAGATCAGTTAACCAGTTGAGAGAGAGAACACAGTCAACACTGAGCAGCCACTATATCATTTAAAAAGCCGGGCTGCTGCAGAATAGAACTTCCAATGTCTATTTTTGCCCTATAATATTTTAATGAGACTGTTGTATGGACAAGTGTACTGTGGCAAGTGGGAATGATTTCTAATAACTACAGCCAAATTTGATAGACAGATCTCACAGGTTCTTTTCACCTAGCTCTGTAAGTGAATTATTGGGATGCCTTAACACCACTGTACTTCAGTTTCTCCATCTGAAAAATGTGTCAGAGTCGATGCAAAACAATTACAGTTTGTGAAGGGCTTAGAGAAGGTGCTTTGTAAAGTGCCACATGCCATTACTAAACAGTACATATGCAATTTTACATTTAGCTCTTGAACCACATTTGAAGTGTCTGATCACAGGCTCTAGAGAATACAGCAGGCAGCAATGATTTAGAGTCATATAGTCTGTTTATATAGCGCGAGATTTCTGGCTTTGGCACAAGCCCTGTGTATGGGGTGGCATGTAGCTCTGCCACCACAGGAGCAGCACAAGGAACAAATTAGGCCTCTAGGGAAGGTTATAATTGGCTGCTGGCTACACCCCCAACACTAGCTCTGTTGTACTGGCTGGTGAATTGATGATGGAGCAAAGGCTCCACCTCTTCCCACTCTCCTCCTCCAGTGTGCATGGGGGAATATCAGATACCGAATATCCACTTCCTACTGCATACTTAGACCCCTGGTCCAGAGAACCTACATGAAGTTGTAAGGGGTTCTTACTCCCCCAGCCCCAGCCCCTGTTCCCTCACATATGGGCTTGTAGTCCAAGTCACAATCTATCCAATAGAAACTGGAAAATATCTAAATCACTGTTCTCACTAATAAAGCAAGGAGAAGACAGGACAAAGGAAAATATATTTTTTGTAGTAAGGACAGCAATTATGCAGCACACAGTATATATACTTTAATTCTTGTTTGTTTTATTTGGTATATTTAGTTAATACCTGTGTAGTAAATCTTTAAACCAGTAGATACATTCCTTAACCTTCCTCAAAGGAGTTTTTCCAAAATGATCTGTAAACAGCATTTAAAAAAATTTCTATATTGTGTACTATCTTCAGTTAGAAAACAGAGAGTGCATCCTGGTGTCCACTACTAGAAACTTGGCTTTGGTCTTTTGTACTGGAACAAACTTGTGAGCATACAAATAATCAGCTTGACTAGTACTTTTCATTATTTCCTTTGTCACTATTTAGTGTGTGCATTTTTAAAGGGGAGCTTTCCCTCACAGCCTATCTTCTTTTGATAGATCCGGCTGGTAAAGATATAATCTTGCACTTGAGACATCAATCTTAATCTATAGTAGCTATATTTGTTCAAGAGAAATTTATTTAAAATTGAAATAAAATTTAATCAAACAGAAATTTAAATATGCCGTCATCTTCTGATCATGTGCAGAACGCCAACAACACACAAACATGAATAAGTTATTCACACTTTCCCCCATCATAATTCCGAGTTACTCACTCTAAAGAGAATATATTTAGGTTGATCAAAGGCTTCAACACAATTAACAAAAATTACATTCCAGTTTTCAGGATATATATATTAATTCCATGGGGGATATCATCTCCTAATTACTTTCTACCTGGAAAGAAGTCAAATGGGATATGGTCAATTCTTGTAATTTGTCAATCTGATACATCAAAGGATTTTAAATACCTTTTGGAAAGAATCAAAATTGTTACCTCTTCTTTTCTATTTTAAAATCAATTGGAAATTTGATACATTTGGAGTCCAGCACAGATAATCCATTAATAATCACTACGCTGTATTCCAGCCTCAAAATGAAAGAAAATATACTATCAGCTCACCTGAGATTCTCTAAGGAAATAGATTTCAGAGTAACAGCCGTGTTAGTCTGTATCCGCAGATACACTACTAAAGCTTATGCTCTAATAAATTTGTTAGTCTCTAAGGTGCCACAAGTACTCCTGTTCTTCTTTCTAAGGAAATATGCTATAGAAATGTGTATTAGTATCTGCTTAACTTCACAGCAATTTTATAGGTTACTATCCTAATACATTATGGTCTAAAGTTTCAAAAGTGAGTCACAATTTTGGTACCTGAAGTTTTGTATTGACAATCATTAGTCACTTTTGAAAATTTAGGATTTTATCATACATTTATATGTGCAATTTACTCTGAAGGATCTCAAAGTATTTTATAAATTATTCAATATCCACTTCATCCATCCAATGAAATACAGCATGCTTTGAGGTGGAAAGTAGCAGCTGTTTCAACATAAAATAGCAACACAACTGAAACTATTTAGAGAAGCAGATGAAGTCACAAGTTCTCAGTACCTGTAATTTACATCTCAAATGAAACACAGGATCTCCAGAAGCACAGAATGGCACTGGTTCAAAACCAACTAAGAGGGAAGAATGCACACAATTACATATAGTATACCTTTACTTAATGTTTTAAGGCTATTCACATGAGCAAAGCTATGCACATGATGAAACATTAGCACAAAAGCACCTATATCACCCATAAGCGCCTTAAGTTTTCCTTGGCGCTAACATCACTGGCTAAGTCTGATTCTGCTTAGCTATCAAGATCTGAAAAAAACGCAGCCCCAAGTGCCATAGCTAAAAGCAGAAATGCGAAAGTTGCATCTTTACCTAGAAAAAAAATACCCTGCTAGGTGACAATACACACTCAGATTACCATTTCAAATGTCCTAAGTGAACTAAACATTTAAGTGAGCATATGAACAACAACTGGGACAACACCATAAAGAACTTTATGAAAAAGAGGAAAAAAATCAAGGTAAAAAAAATGAGGTGTTGAAGTCATAGACTTCAGATGTATTCTTGCAGCAAGACAGAGAGTGGTGATTACAAGATTACAGCATGATGCTTGGGAATTATGAGTATGCCAAGATGCTCTACCAAAATCAGAATGTGGGGTAGGATTTTTAAAAGCACTCAGGATTTCAAAAGCTCCCACAGATTTCAGTGAAAGCAGTTAGGCCAACACTGACAGCTTATGAAAATACATCCTATAAAGTCTAATTCTAATATTGTTCAAATATAGGCATTTCTACTCAATGAAAATTAAACGTTGAAAGGTGGTGTAAAGATAATAAAATCTAAACTTTCTTTTCAAATTATGTGCCTGTAAAGCCCACTAAATGTGTTGCAGAGAAACAAAGAATCAGTATTTATTTGAAGTTTTATTAAATATATGAAATATTGGTATAGAGAAATGTCCTTCTCTCCCCAAAGAATGGAGACAGAACAACTATGAAAAATACGCAACAACTGTAGTCATGCAAGTCAGGCAGTTCTTCCTAGGACAACTATTAGATGCACAACAACAACAAAAGGAAACAGATATGGCAACAGAACAGATGTTTGGATTATGAAAAACAAGAAAAGATCTCTAATCTCAAAATTATCATAGAAAAGCAAAACAATTAACATCAGTCGTAGCATATCCGTGGGTATTTTTAAAAGTAAGTCACTTAGTTTGTTATACAGTGCTCTGACAGATATATTACAAAAGTTTACCCTTCTTACACGAATGACAAAAAGTGTTCTACTTTAAAGAGGAAGCAATTTAGAAAAAACAGCAAAACCAGGAGAGTACATAGAAAGAAGACTGACAAAAGCAGGGAGGAAACCAAATGCTGAACTAGACTTTACTCTCACTGCAGTTAATGTGATAATACCAAGTAATCTTTATAATCCTTGTATGGTGAGGATTTATTTATTTTCAAAGGCTTTATTATAAAATAATTACCCAATAAAAAGAACAAAGTAATTCTTTTACGTTTACACAATTAAACACTACATTCCAATCTATCTTGGAAGGTCTTTTAAATCCAACGTAGTTTCTCCTTATTTGGGAATGCATAGTTTTATCTCTAGTGCTGCTTGTAATATCAAAGTAGAAGTTTTTCTTGTTAATGTGATATACTTGTATTATAAAGATTCACTAACAAATTATAGCTTTTGATGCATTATTTCATGAGACAGCATTTGTTTTGCAAAAGAAGAAAATTATACCAACACAGTTTCAAATTGCACTTTTCTCCAAGTAGATCTCCACTTTACTTCTGGAGTTTCTGGGATCGCCCATTAATCTCTCCTCTATATCCTTACTGTTAAGGTCTATGGCCCTGATCTTGCAAACATTCATGAACATACATACTTAACCTTAAGCATGTGCTACTATTGACTAAATCACTTAGTAAAGTTAAGCACATGAATAAGTGATTGCTGGATTGGGGCCTGTGTCATAACCACATTTTTTTCAGCAAGGAGGACTGGAAAGGATTTACTTTATAACTAGTAAACAACAATTTCTGTCAGAAAGGATCACATTCCCAGGATTGCAGCAAATTTCCAGCCTCCACTGTCCTGGGACTGCATGCCTACTTCCAGTCTGGAGATAAAGAGGCTGGGAATCAAAGCCACGTCTCTTGGATGGAAGCACTAACATTTCCTAACTAGACTGAAGATTGAAAATATTTTCCCCATCTACTAATTTTATCTTTTTTGAAAAACAGAGTAGAAATCTGTCAGTACGCACATCCCTTGCCAACCTATGAGGCAAGAAAGAATAACTTTCATGCAGCAGATCACACTCATGTTTAAGTATATGTAGATAGGAACCACGGGTGAAATCATGGCCCCACTGAAGTCACTGGGAGTTTGGCTGTTAACTTCAATAGGGCCAGGATTTCACCCAACACCTACAAATGACTGGATTATCTCACTGAAGAAAAAAAAAATAGTCCTTAGATCATCCCTCAGCCTGATTCAGATCCAGAGAGAGTAAATCCAAGAAAGATGGTCACAGCTTGAGACTGTACCATTATGAGTAGGTGGGGATTTTGTCCTTTTTGATTTTTTCTTCCCAGTATTTTAGGGGAGTTAAAATTCCTGTGCTTTTTTTGCATGATAAAACAGCTATATCATGTTTTATCATGCAAAAAACATCTGTGTGTGTGAAACAGCACAGTTCTTGGAGTGTTCTTTGTTAGATAACTGCAGCTGCAGAAAGAGCACAAAGCCTTGCTGCATGTACAAAATACAATTCCTTTTCTTAAAGTTCATGGCAAAGTATGGTCACATAGGTGCACATGGCCCGCTGGAGGGGAAAAAAATTAAGACAAATCCTTGACTTGATGAACTTTCAATCAAAGTTAGACATAAAACAGCAAGGAATGTCAAACAAGGGTTGCAGAAGGGACCAGTGAGGATGAAGATTACAACAGGAACAAATAATGCAATATTAATTTTCACTAAAATCTTTACCAGCATAACCAAAGTGCATTAAAAAACAAAACAGAAACCTAACATTGCTTCCTAAAACGTGGAAAGGGTGAAGAGCAGAATCCTTGATTAAGCCCACTATTAACATCAATATGCAGTAGGGTGACCAGATGTCCCGATTTAAATACCTTTAAATACCTTTTGGAAAGACAAAATGTCACCCTAATATGCAGATCTAGCTTAACACTTCAGTGCTCTGATATTACAATGATGGGTACTATAGAAAAATCAAAGATAGGCAGCTAAGTAATCTTACATATCTTGTTTGATACTATTTTAAAAATGTATTAAAATTCTTGAGCAGCAATAATGGTGATTTTCCCCTTAAACTAGATAATTAGTATTCCAAAGAACTTTTATTATCGAAGTAGAACAACAGAAGATGATTTAAAATCTCTTTAGGAGTTGCCAAGCATGTTTATTTTTGGCAGCTATGCATCTGGCATTCACAGTACAGAACAGTGCTTAGGAATCTAATTCACAATCAATTTATTAATGCCCACTGTTTAGGTTTTCTAATCACAGTCTGAATATGATTAACAGAACAAAGTTACTGACTGTGGAAAACAGAATATGCAATCATCATCACATGTACAAATATTATAATATTTTACAAAGTACATTGTGAAATTTGCAGATTGGGAAATATTAAATTTACCTTCTGATATGCTGAAAACTTTGCTAGAACCAATGTTTCATTTTACTATCAGAAACGATCATAAGCATCCGCTTTGTCAAAATTCAGAGAAGTCTAAATTATTAGAAATTACAGCTGTCGAATTAAGTTTTATAAGTTTGTCACTGGAAATTCGCCTTTACAGTTCATTACACTCTATGGAATGAAGTGTTTCCTTGTTATTTCTGGTTTCAGAGTAGCAGCCGTGTTAGTCTGTATCCGCAAAAAGAACAGGAGTACTTGTGGCACCTTAGAGACTAACAAATTTATTAGAGCATAAGCTTTCGTGGACTACAGCCCACTTCTTCGGATGCATATGCATCTAATAAATTTGTTAGTCTCTAAGGTGCCACAAGTACTCCTGTTCTTGTTATTTCTGTTCAAAAGATCTTTTTTCTAGTAAAAGGCAGTTTTGTAATATTAAAACACCTATTTTTTTCTTGTAACATATTTCTATTATGTACATATAAATTATTAATGGAACCTAAGGTATTTTAATAACCCCTTAAACACCAATTTTATCCCCTAAACACCACTCTTTTGGCTTGATAAAGGACAGTAAATAGAAGTTAATAGCTTAAATTGATTGCTGTGCAATTGTTACGAAGCATGCCAGAGTAGCTGACTACTTGACCACACAAAACTTTATCAACTCTGTGCCAAGTCTCTCCTCGATTACTTTCCCTTCTGATGCCTAAATGGAAAAACACTGCCAATTTAGGAATTATTACACTTGCAAGATGGACATGTGAAAGTTCCCATTATATCTATTTATTCTTTCCTTCTGTGAGTTTTGTAAGCAAGGCTGAAGACAGCTGTTCCATACATTCAGATAATATGTACAAGGAAATCACACACTATGAAATCTTTCCAAACAGTGAAAAATTTCCTTGTGCATGGCATGACGTTTTGATGTGACTTTTTTATACCACTTTCTCAAAAGACCTTTTCTCTTTAAGTACTTTTGATATGGGAAATAAAAACCCTGTGTCACCTTCCACTCATTTGCCCAGCCCTGACCTCAACTATCGAGCAATTTTAAATTTTGTTCTCCAAAGTATTTGAAAGAAAGACCCTTAAGTTTTCCTTTACAAATACATATCTGGGAATTTTTGGATCTCATTCACAAATACATCTGTAGCCCCTCCTATTACATTCCAATTATATTTCTATTACAAGATCTTCTATAAATTAGAATACACATTGTGTAATGAGGTCACGAGAAATGTGCGTTTAGAGAGCCTAAAATAGTCAAACTCTGTGATAACAAAGAGCCAAACTTCAGAGCTTTTTCTGTGCTTTGACGATCTGGGAAATCAAGGAGCATCTGTTAAATGGTATTCAATTGTTATCTTATGGAATTATGGGTGAATCATCAAGAATAATTCAGAAAACTGATAGCATCTCCCGCGGAATGCAATTTTTGTAAATAAGCCGTTAACAGAAATATGGAAAAAATCTTACATTCCTTTGCCTTTTAAAGGTTATAGCATTTGTACTTCTTTAATAAAATACCGCAGTTTCATTTAAATTTGATTCACATAAAACTTACAGTGGTTTGAAGAAAGTACAAACTTCCAAGTTGTTTAGTGAAAGTGTGGTCAATACTTGGCGTTTCTATAAATAGATGCAAATCATGTAGTTCAAGACTGGATTTTGGAATCTAAAGCACACAGCTATGTCACTAAGCATGGGTCACAGTTCTGTTCCTTCCAGTAAGAATGCAGCTATCAAGAACATTTCGCACTTAGATCAACTGGGCATTTAAGTATCACTTGCTTTCAACAGCCACTGAATAAAAATAGAAGAGAGCTTCAAAAGTACACACAAATTAATAATACATTTTTAAAGGCATACCCATCCATATGAAAAAAATAGGGTGAAATCCTACTCCATTTAAGACAATGAGAGTTTTGTCATTGACTTCAATGGGGCCAGGATTTAACCCCTGGGGTTCACTGAAGAATTATAAAGCAGACTAAGACAACATCTCAATGGACACAGCAATGAAATCAGAAATAAAAACAGGATTTTATTAACAGTTTTTTGTCTTGTCTTCATAAACTCCCTAACTTAAAAAGATATATTTCTTTCAGTTTTCTTATGGTGACTCAGCAGTCATTTAACCTCTTTGCCTCAGTTTTTGCCAACTGTAAAATGGGTATACAAAAAGCTAACTAACCTCATAGGGATGTTGTGAAGCCCGATAAACAGGACACTGTGATCCTTGATGAAATGTAGTCCAAGTACCAAGTGTTTTGCTTTTCCATGACCATTTTTATGCTTTTAGTGTCTGACTGTGTACAATGCACCTTCCTTCCAGGTCCTGCATAAATCCATCAAGTACTGACACACAGACCATATCGATGATACTAGAATAATACCCATTAGTGTACCCATTTCAATTCATTTTGATTGTCTGATTGTTTGAATGGTTTGTCCCTCTAAATAAAAATTCTGCAGTGTTTTCTAGGATGACCAGACCATTTTCTACACAGCTTTTCACATCTGAATTTAGGAGTCTGCTTCTTGATATATCGCAAAATAACAGCAAGCACATAGAATTTAAACAAATTTCAGAACAAATTTTGTGAAACGCTTTACTCAAAAACCTAAGGCATCAATCTATGATCCATATATTGATACAAGACACCTTTCCTGAATTATCAAGCCACAATTCCACAGTAAGGGCCTGATCCAAAGTCCAAGGGGCCTTGGATCAGACTCTATATCACCGGGAATCCAAACACTGTGAAATGTTATAACTACACACAACCATATACTTCATACCTTTGAAGATGAACATTTTGAAATAGAACTGACCACTAATTGATCTAATGTTGTAAGAGCATCAGTGATATGCCAATATAAACAATGTCTTTTTTTAAACCAATACAAAAGATTTGAAATTGTTTCTGTTCTCCAGTGAAACACACAGGCAATTAACAAAAACCTTAGTATAGAAGTCTTTTAATATACTAATGCATGCTATAAATTATATAAATTTATATAATTATAAATTACTTTATAGAGAAGGATTAATCTCTTAAGACAACAGAGGTGGTTCACTTTTAAGATGTAACCTTTTTCTTTGAGACTTTGAAAAAGGTCAGCACAAGTTGTTTTATATTGTAAGTGTCTAGTGTAATATATACAGAGCTTAAGCATATAAGCCTCTTTTCGCCTGCCTTTCATACCCTGAATATCATGGCTTTTGGCATATAAAGAGAGACTCACAACTGTCTCTTGTTTAAAATCCTATGAAATCTGTATACATATGTACTCTGAAAAAAAAAAAACTCCTTGTGCATCTGGGGCATAGTTAAGTTATGTACATACTAGTTTAAGTTATGTACATCCTACTAAGAGAGGAGAGGGCATGAAGGAAAGTGAAAATGTGTGCTATAGGTAATCTTCATTACATACACTATGCCAGTTAGTAACACAAGTCAAATGAAACAATTCATATATCATCAACCTTGATTTGCTCATGTAACCCCCAGCTCGCCTGCAGATACTTGCTGCACATGCAAATTAGGGACAGTACAATCCCGCTGGCATTTGGACATGCAGAGAAGCAACTTTTGAAAATCCGGTTCTTTATTTCATCCACCAAATCCAGAACACAGACATTAATACATCAATTCCCAATGCACTGTGCACATCAGTTCTGCTTATCTTAACACAGCACACTGAACATCAACAGGACAGCTGAATCTCTGCCTGGAAATGGAACCTCTGTGTTTCTTTGGCCAAGATATTGAAATCTTTCTACAAAATTGTATTTTATATAGCATTACTTGATTTATGAATATATATATATTCTAACATATCAAATCACATATTTTACCACTATTAAAGTGGAGCAGTTTACATTACCTTGTGGTTCCACAAAAGCTTTAGTGTGACACATTTCATCTTATTTCACATTTAAAAATATTATGATTACAATAGTAATATTTTCTGAACACCATATAAAATAAATCTGAACGTCCTTTACATAGATACATTAGTATAAGTGATAGGACTGTAATGCACACAAGCATCTAAACATGCAAATATCCTGCCAACTCTAAACTCAGTAAGAACTGAAGTCATACACATGGCACTCATTACGGGGGACTGGAAATGTAATGCAGATCATCGTCTTTGGATTTTGGTACAAATTTGGCCCAGGCGGGTGATGGATAAAAATTATTATGAGCTGAAAGGCTGTTCAATAGCCTCCATTAAGCAAAATGAGTTTGTGGTCACTGACCAGTTTCTAGAGAATATGTATCTAAAAACATCACAATTGGTACTCAGTCGCTTCAACAGAGACACCAAAAGACTAGATAAGCCTAAAAAGGACTATGTTTTCATCAACAGAGATGGACCTCGAGGTCAGGGTCGAGGTAGAATGTCAGGAAAGCAGGCCCTACTGATGTCCTTGCTGTGTCTGTTCTGTGTATAGCTAGAAGATTTCAGTCTCCAGGGCGGTCTAGTTGGCACTAGACAAGCACTAAACATTTTTTTAAAAGGTAAACAAATAAAAAGAGAGAGTATTGATTTAAGTCTAGTAGACACGCACATAAATGGACAACTGATTGCTAGGACCCAATTCAGTTTGAAAAATCTACACAAGTTCTGAGGTAAGAGCATTTACAAAAACTGGCAACTGTATCAAGAATCAACATGTCATGAAGCTAAATACCATGTAGACCTGATTCTCTACTGCCTTTCATTATGTGCAGTCATTTATATTTGTGAAATGTGAAAGTAAAACGCTATCAAATCAGAAGGTGAAAGGCAGTGGAAAATCAAGCACTATATTTTTAATGTGTCAGATGCCTAGGCTGTTATTCACAATTTCTATTCTTGTCTCTCACAAAGAGCCCATCAGTTAATGCCTCATTTAACAATCAATGCTATCTTTAAAAAACAAAAAATAAACAATTTTGTTGGCACCTAATAGAAATAGAGGCCAGAACCATGAAATAAATTATAAGCAAAATATGCACTTGCCTATTGGATACTTCAAACTGCTCCACTAAGCAGCTTAAGTTACACACTGCACAGTTCGAGCCTGTGCCTATCTGTTTGTCGAAGTTCAGGGTGTCGTATGGTCCCACAAAAGACCAGACCCATATAATCAAGACAATTGGCTACTCATTACATCACGTTCCAGAAATAAAACAGAATGGCATAACCAGTCAGGATAAAGTTCAGAAGACCGCCTCTAGCTACACCACACTTTTCAAGGCAAGGAATTCCTTTCACATTAGTGACTGGACCTTTTGTAGGCAGGTTATTGATGAACCTTAATTATATGGAGAAAACTCTTTGGATAGAAACCACACAGATAAGAAAGATCATGTAGCACTAATACAGGACAGACTAAAAATGCTAATAATACATATGGGTGCAGTTACCTATCATGCTTCCCAATAACCAAGTCCACTGCCGGTACCACTCTCCATTATACAGATTTAAATTCTTTAAATTCACACTAAGATTGTTTTTCTCAGATATCTGACCAAGATTAGTGCTTAGAAAACTTTACTGTCCTGAAAGTATTTGTTCTGGGCCCACCAAAGTACTTCTAATTAGAGATATCAGACTCAACTCATACCATTCATATCACATTCTTGTTTGCCTACACCTTCAAGTTCTGACATTATTTTAGAGGCTTATTTAGAAGAAATGCTGGAGTTAGAAGTCAACTTCTTATACCAACTGAATTCTGAGGTTCCAAACTTTAAGGTGGTATGAAATATTGGTTTCTAATTGTTATGGATCTTGAAATAGCAGCTGCTAAATCATGTTGGAATAGACATTGAGTGAAAAAGTAAAATATTAAATCACAGTTATGTGATGTCAAGCTCAAATGTGTATCAACTGTATTGGGAAAGAAAGTTATATATCCGTGGGAAGCTGAGATATTTTTTCGTCTTACCAGTTGTGTAGAGCTTTCATTTTTAGCCCAGATTAAGAACATAAGAATGGCCATACTGGGTCAGACCAAAAGGTCCATCCAGCCCAGTATCCTGTCTACCGACAGTGGCCAATGCCAGGTGCCCCAGAAGGAGTGAGCCTAACAGGTAATGATCAAGTGATCTCTCTCCTGCCATCCAGCTCCACCCTCTGACAGACACCATTCTTTACCCATCCTGGTGAATCGCCATTAATAGACTTAACCTCCATGAATTTATCCAGTTCTCTTTTAACCCTCTTATTGTCCTAGCCTTCACAACCTCCTCAGGTAAGGAGTTCCACAGGTTGACTGTGCGCTGTGTGAAGAAAAACTTCCTTTTATTTGTTTTAAACCTGCTGCCCATTAATTTCATTTGGCCCCTAGTTCTTATATTACGGGAACAAGTAAATAACTTTTCCTTATTCACTTTCTCCACACTACTCAGGATTTTATATACCTCTATCATACCCCCCCTTAGTCTCCTCTTTTTCAAGCTGAAAAGTCCTAGCCTCTTTAATCTCTCCTCATATGGGACCCGTTCCAAACCCCTAATCATTTTAGTTGCCCTTCTCTGAACCTTTTCTAATGCCAGTATATCTTTTTTGAGATGAGGAGACCACATCTGTACACAGTATTCAAGATGTGGGCATACCATGGATTTATATAAGGGCAATAATATATTCTCCATCCCTTTTTAATGATTCCTAACATCCTGTTTGCTTTTTTGACTGCCGCTGCACACTGCGTGGACGTCTTCAGAGAACTATTCAAGATGACTCAAGATCTGTTTCCTGATTAGTTGTAGCTAAATTAGCCCCCATCATATTGTATAGATGGGGTTATTTTTTCCAATGTGCATTGCTTTACATTTCATTTGCCATTTTGTTGCCCAATCACTTAGTTTTGTGAGATCTTTTTGAAGTTTTTCACAGTCTGCTTTGGTCTTAACGATCGTGAGCAGTTTAGCATCGTCTGCAAACTTTGCCACCTCACTGTTTACTCCTTTCTTCAGATCATTTATGAATAAGTTGAATAGGATTGGTCCTAGGACGGACCCTTGGGGAACACCACTAATTACCCCTCTCCATTCTGAAAATTTACCATTTATTCCTACCCTTTGTTCCCTGTCTTTTAACCAGTTCTCAATCCATGAAAGGATCTTCCCTCTTATCCCATGACAACTTAATTTACATAAGAGCCTTTGGTGAGGGACCTTGTCAAAGGCTTTCTGGAATTCTAAGTACACTATGTCCACTGGCTCCCCCTTGTCCACATGTTTGCTGATCTCTTCAAAGAGCTCTAAGAGATTAGTAAGACATGATTTCCCTTTACAGAAACCCTGTTGACTTTTGTCCAACAATTTATGTTCTTCTATATATCTGACAATTTTATTCTTTACTATGGTTTCAACTAATTTGTCTGGTACGGACGTTAGACTTACCGGTCTGTAATTGCCGGGATCACCTATAGAGCCCCTTTTAAATATTGGCGTTACATTAGCTATCTTCCAGTCGTTGGGTACAGAAGCCAATTTAAAGGGCTTTCTGGATTTACAAACCATAGTTAATACTTCTGCAATTTCTCATTTGAGTTCTTTCAGAACTCTTCAGGACTCCATCTGGTTCCGGTGACTTGTTACGGTTAAGCTTATCGATTAATTCCCAAACCTCCTCTGGTGACACTTCAATCTACAGACAATTCCTCAGATCCGTCACCTACAAAAGTCGGCTCAGGTTTGGGAATCTCCCTAATATCCTCAGCCGTGAAGACTGAAGCAAAGAATTCATTTAGTTTCTCGGCAATGACTTTATCGTCTTTAAGTGCTCCTTTTGTATCTCAATCATCCAGGGTTGTTTAGCAGGCTTCCTGCTTCTGAGGTACTTAAAAAACATTTTGTTATTACCTTTGGAGTTTTTGGCTAGCTATTCTTCAAACTCCATTTTGGCTTTTCTTATTACATTTTTACACTTAATTTGGCAGTATTTATGCTCCTTTCTATTTACCTCACTAGGATCTGACTTTTTAAAAAATGCCTTTTTCATCTCTCACTGCTTCTTTTACATGGTTGTTAAGCCACGGTGGCTCTTTTTCAGTTCTTTTACTGTTTTGTTTAATTTGGGGTATGGTATACATTTAAGTTGGGCCTCTATTATGGTGTCTTTGAAAAGCATCCATACAGCTTGCAGGGATTTCACTCTAGTCACTGTACCTTTTAATTTCCGTTTAACTAACCTCCTCATTTTTGCATAGTTCCCGTTTCTGAAATTAAATGCCACAGTGTTGGGCTGTTGAGATGTTCTTCTCACCACAGGAATGTTAAATGTTATTATATTATCCTCACTGTTTCCAAGCGGTCCTGTTATAGTTACCTCTTGGACCAGACCTGCGCTTCACCTCAGGACTAAATTAAGAGTTGCCTCTTCCCTTGTGGGTTCCTGTACCAGCTGCTCCAAGAAGCAGTCATTTAAAGTATCGAGAAATATTGTCTCTGCATTTTGTCCTGAGGTGACATGTACCCAGTCAATATGGGGATAACTGAAATCCCCTCCACTATTATTGAGTTCTTTATTTTGATAGCCTCTCTAATCTCACTTAGCATTTCATTGTCACTATCACTGTCCTGCTCAGGTGGTCGATAATAGATCCCTATTGTTCATGAAATATCAGACTGAGTCAACTATGGTCCTTCCATTTAGCAATGCTTTTTGTCACGGATCCAGGAATGACCACAGCAAATCCCAAATTAGTGTCATTTTCATTTCCTGAATCCTAATGTTTACAAATGGTTAGAGATCTTTGAATGGCCTATAGTAGGAAGGTGGTACATTAACCTTCTAACACATACACACATTTTAAAAGGTCCTATTAAATTATAGTTGCTGTCTGAGTGATCCTTGTGCAATACAATGGGCTAGTTCAGGGATTGGCAACCTTTGGCATGCAGCCTGCCAGGGTAAGCCCCCGGTGGGCCAGGCTGGTTTGTTTACCTGCCGCGTCCACAGCTTCAGCTAATCGCGGCTCCCACTGGCCGCGGTTCGCTGCTCTAAGCCAATGGTGGCTGTGGGAAGCAGCGTGGGCTGAGGGATGTGCTGGCCACTGCTTCCCGCAGCCCCCATTGGCCTGGAACGGTGAACTACGGCCAGTGGGAGCCGCAATCAGCCGAACCTGCAGATGCTGCAGGTAAACAAACCGGCCCAGCCCGCCAGGGGGCTTACCATAGTGGGCCGCGTGCCAAAGGTTGCCAATCCCTGGGCTAGTGCAAGTGATCATGACTCCCTCTAGTGTCTGATCCCAGGGATTATTCAGCCTACTACAATTCACAAAGTTCTCCTCAGGTAACAGAGTTTTATGTTTTTATGCTAAAAATCATGGATTTGATACCTGCGGGAAACGGTGGAATCTGTGTGTATGAAGCCATCGTTCATTAGGCTCGATTATGAAAACAAATTGATTTTACATCTAAGAATTTAAATGTGCAAAATTTCAAGCTCAATTGATACAATACCTGAACTTCCAAAGATCACATCCCATGGTGAGCTGATGGGCTGCTCCTCTCCTTTTGCTCCACCCTCCTTGTCCGTGCCTTGTATTCCAATGCCTGCTACAGTGTTCACTATCTCTAATTCAAGGTCAATCTAGGAAGGAAAAAAGTAATACATACAATGATTTTATAGGCGGTGATACTGACTTTTTCCTTAGCTAACTGACCTAAATGTCTAAGGATATATCTACACTGGAGCTGGAGATGTAATTTCCCAGTTGAGTAAACACACCCGTGCTAGCTCTCATCAAGCGAGCACACTAAAAATAGAAGTACAGCTGTGGTTTTGTGAGCGATGGAACGGGCTAGCCACTACAAGTATGTGCTTAGGGTTTCAGATCGGACCATTCTCATGGGTGGTTAGCCCAACGCACTGCTCATGCCATGGAGGCTTCACTTCTAGTTTTTAACAAGCTAGTTTGATCAGGGCTAGAGTTGATATGTCTACACAAGTTAGGAATTACAGCTCTAGCTCCAGTGTAGACTTACCCTAAAGCAGAAAGTCTGCTATGTAACAAGTTGCCTACAGACAGAGATGGATTGCCAATTTGATTGTCAGGTATTTTACAAGACAATTAACAACTTTGCTAAAATTAGTAGACTTATTGAAAAGCCTTAATTTATGTTCCATCTACACCAAAATGGTAAATGACCTTTCTGTCATGATTAAGTCAAAGCAACTAAAGAAATACATCAATCGTCTCTAGAAAAGTGCATGGGTAAACAATGGACACCTATGTTAGAATGTTATTTCAAAAGAAAACAATGTGTTTTAAAAAAATTTTATATACACACAAAAACACACCATGTATCATAACGTGCACAAGGCAAATGATTCTCTACAATTTACTTAATAAGATGTGCAACTCAGGCTATATCTACACTACGGATCTTACAGGAGCACAGCTGTACCACTGCAACTATGCCGCTATAAGGTCTCATGTGTAGGAGCTCTCGGCTCTATGCCAGCGGGAGAGACCCGGCCACACCAGCGCTTTGGTTGGTGAAACTTACATCAGTCAGGCGGGTGATTTTTCACACCCCTGAGCGACAAAAGTGCTAGTGTAGACAAAGCTTAATTTATGCCTATTATTATGAAAAAGAATGTTCTGTTTCATTTCTGCCTTCCCAATCCCTTTCTCTCCTCCTGCGTTCATTTTCAATTTTCAGAAAGGATTTTCTGATTCAGTCTTCCTCCAATTTGTCATTAATTAATCCTGATGATTATGTAAAAAAGGAATAAAGAAGAGCCTATTTATATGCAATATAACACCACATCTGTACCAGTAATTCCACTTTTACATTTAAATTTGTCTTTTGCGAGCGTCAAAAACAACTGAAAGCACACAAAAATAGCTTTTAGATTACCTCAGTTCTTTAAAGACTGTACTATCGAGGTACCCCTTTAGAAAAAGGGCAATGGTTAATCATCTAGGAATAACTATGTGCTAAAGCAATACGTTTCTATGGTATGTATAAAATGCTTTCATCAGTAAGATGTCATCTTGTTGCTCCCATGAACTTCAACTCCTGGGTCTTCTGAATCAATTACAGGTCAAATCCAAGATCCAAACCACAAATTTAAGGAAGACTGCATTCACAACAGCATAGCCCTTCATTTAATACCGGGGGGGGGGGGTATTGCACATTTTTCATTAGGAAAGTATTAAATTGCTGTCATTAATAGTTTTAAAGTATTTAAATATAGCAAAAGTGAACATCATTCCTTTAAAAAACAAATTGGGCAAAAATACTGAGGCAAATTATACTCTTAGTTACACAGCAGAATTTGTGAAAAATTTCTTTGATGTCAATTTTCATCTGTACAACTGGGAATAGAATTTGCACTGTTATCCTTTAACTGGCTTTTAAATGAAAATTTTACCTTTCTAATCAGATGGTTTTCTGTATCGGCAACATAAATAATGTTATTCTTTATAGCCACCCCTTGGGGGGAATTGAATGCTGCCTCTGAAAATCTTCCATCTTTTCTCCCACTGTTTGGTCCTAGACATGAAACAAACCAATGAAGAGAATAAGATTTCACATCACAAAAAAGGAAAACAGTAAGCAAGCACATGTACAATTATTTTACAGATTTAAGCATTTTCCAGAAGGTGCTTTTGCAGCTCTGCATACAGTTCAATTATTTTTTAGAACTCTTCTGTATAGTTTCATTTTAGAACCACCTGGCTGTGCAAAAGCAATGACACAATTCAATATCCTGACATTTTTTCTCTCCAGTTCTAGGCATACATGGGTTCTCCGCTCAAGCCACATTCACAATAAAAGTCTTTTATTGCGATTCTAAATTGCTCCTCTTTTCTTGGACTAAGACGACACAATTTCAGAAAATCCATCCCTCAGTATTTTAGTCCTGGTTACATCAAAGCAAATTAGCTGCAAACATTTTAACTTCATTACTTTTATTTACTTCAATTATTTAGTGTTCTGGATAAGCTGCAAAGCAAAGTAATGTTCAGCTAGCAAAAACAGTTCTTGATCAATAATTCTTAGCAACAAAGAGGTATGGAACTGCACGTAAAGGGCAGCACGAAGAATGGATCTAGTTAGCCTTCTAGACAGCACAATAAGGAGAGAGAAGAGCATCATGATCTACATAAAGAACTGTAAACGTAAGTATCATATCTTACAATGAGGGACAGAGTATATTGTAAAATGAATTCGCTGCAGCTGTCACAGGAAGACATTTAGACTTATGGACTATTAAGTTTGCATCACGATCTATGACGCAAATTCTGTTATTTTAACCTCAGTGGATACCAACGCTTATTACTGAATTATAATCTTCGCTACATTGTTTTCTGCCCACAGCTCTTTTACTGAGTCACTAAAATACACAAATTACTATTAACTTTTACATATAAATTGTAAGAGGACAGTTTAGGGTTTACAGATAGCAAATACAGGATGTGACAATGTCAAATTTAATTAGTTATGCAAAATCAAGTTCAAAAAGTACTTGGATGCAAGACCTCTCGGGGACTGCGCAGGATGTGACAAGTGATCTTATTAATTAAATAGATAGTACTCTTCCCTTTGAATCACTAGTGAATGGCTAACCCAACATCATATTAAGGAATACTTTGCTGTTAGAGATGCCATCTTACTGCTCATAAAAATTCACATAACACCTCTGCTGTTGTGGAAGGTGCTAACGCTGGTGTCCTGATTAGATTTTTTACTTGGATAATTATGTTCTGCCTACTTAATCTGCTGTCATTCAACTAATAAGGTTCCTGTTTTAAAAACTGTAGTACTGCTGGCATTATTTTAATAACTGCAACATCCTACAATGAAGCAGGTGTTATTCAATGGCAGATGAATTGAAATAATCCATATATACACATAGAGGGCCTGGTCCAAAACTCACTGATGTCAATAGGAAACTTTCCCTTAACTTTAATGGTTTCGCATCAGACCCATAGCAAAATTTGTCAACAGTGGTTGTCAGTAGGATGGCTTGTAATTGGGCTATTATAACAGGCATACGCTTAATATAGATATGACCAAAAGAACATATGAGATGCAATCACTATTCACTTTTTTTATGTAAGATTATAACAAAAAATGCATATAAGATGTGCAGAAGAATGATCAGGTCTGTGTGGTGAACAAAAGAGAAAGCTGAACACTTTTAAAGAGACATTAAAAATTACCTTTGCTACCCAGGCTATCTTAGCAACTAAATTTAAATATGTAGTTTACATGTCACTTTTGCATTCTTGCTTTGACAATTGTTTCTAGTCAATTTCTAGACTTTTAGGTTCCTATACAACAGTCCAAGGCTTCAATTAATTTGTTGCAGACACTACATGTGATTGTTAAAGAGCAATGCTCCTAGGGAATTCCTAGTTAGCAGCTGGCCCCAGGATTCCACTAATAAGAAAGGGTTCATCAGTACTGCATTGTCAGTGGACTGAGGGAGGTGTTTGTGTCTCGCCTCATCTCCCTGGCTCACCCACTCCTTTGCAGTGGATTCTGTCTTTGTGGTGTCAGGGAAGGAGAGACACAGTACCTGCTCTGTAGATGTACAGCACCATGTACACAAAGCGATCTATAACTAGTCACTGTCTGTGCAGATTCTATACTCTGTTATCTGTACTGCATGTTGAAATTAATATAAAAATGTCAAAATTACTCTAACAATTAGAAACATGAGGCACCTTAAACAAGTGTATTCATGGAGTCTCTCACATAGATTTGTTCTAAAAGTTATTTTACTATCCAAAAAATATTTAAAGGGGAGTTTTAAGCAAAATGCTTAAACAAAATTGTTAAAAAAAAAAAATCAGTAATTATTTTCAAATGTCTACAATATGCTGAGCGCTGAACACAAAGAATGCACAGACTTCTCTGAAGAGCCTATGCTCTAAAATAACATGATTCTGAGAAATTTATGTAAATCTTACCTCCAATGGTGTGTAGGATTTGCCCATTTTTCCTGACAACCAAAATCCTGTGATGTCCGGTATCTGCTATCACGAGTCTATCTCCTGAATTGTCTACAGTCACTTTGCCAGGAAACAGCAAGGGAGAAGAAGGTAGAGAGTCTCTGTACAATTTTATTCCGATTTTGTTATCTGTGATTTGTCCTTTCTCTTTGTAGAACTTTAGAGCAATAGAAGTAAATAAAAATAATTGATCTCTGTGTCCCTCTCCAACAAGAGAAAACAGCATATTTCCACGAGGCCCAAGAATGACCACAGTTGGCCAGCAAGACACTTCCAGCTCATGCCAAAGTGTTGCATCAGCATCATTTACCACAGGGTGGGTAATGTTATATCTAAGAACAGCACCTTTAATGTTATTGAGAACCTTTTCATTTGGAAACTTCGCTGAATGGACACCAACAACAAGAAGACCATCTGAAAGCAAAAATAAAAGAGTCTTGCATTGAAACATGCCTGCATCCGAATAAGAGTTTGAATAAGAGATTAAAAACAAAGTACAGTGCTAAATCACAACATGACTGACTTCATTACAAAGTGAAAGAAGTGCGATATAAGTTAAATAAAATAAAGATCACAGCTGAATACAGTAATGGCTGCACAACCTATCCATTAATACTAAATACTATGGTTTACAAGTAAGACTGCAGTAAAGTTTAGATGCTATTACTTCCCAAGCTGGTTAAGATTTAGTGCATCAAAAATGTTCTCGATTTGCTTGGACCACTTCACAAGTAATAATATGGAGATGCTAATGGTTCCACTGAAATTTAAAATTTTCTCAAGCATTTGTCTCATCAACATATTACTTTTAATTCTACTGCACAGCTTTTCTGCTTTAGAAAAATGCAGTAATGGAAAACTACATTCTAAAACTGGTAATCAAACTTACCACAGAAAGCTGGAACTAGTAAGTAGAATATAAATAATTCTTTTAAAGTTATCATGAAATAATGGGAGATTGAGATACTACAGCATTCAATGTTTCAACAAACATTAGAAGCACATTATAACAAGCCAGATATGAAACTTTTCATGTATTTCATTTTAGGGAGGATTAACAGAGTCATAGAAATCAGCTAAAAAACCCAAACGGCCTCTGATTTTCCCCATAAGAAAAAGAGAGGATAACAGCCTTGATATCCTAAGAGAAAAGGTGCCATATAAGTGAAAAGTATTATTATAATTCAAGTAATGTACACCAGCAGCCACCCTAGGTCATCCATATATAAGATGGAAACAATCAGCTAGTCACCTTCCTCAAGTTCCTTGACTACTTTTTCTCTGCTTTCATAAAATTCAACGCACGTTTTTAATTTCTAGTTAATTTTCATTCGTGACAAAGGTTAAGTTTACTTAATTCTATTATACTTGGCACTTATGGACATTGCTCCTCTCCTGCCAGAAAGTAAGAGAAAGAAGCTTCACTTCTCCTTTTAGTCATCTTCCAAGGAACAAAGCAGAGACAATTTAATTTTCTATTTACCATATTTTGGCAAGGAGAAACCAGAACTGTCTCAGAAGGATTAATCGATATTAGTGTCCAAGATTCATTGTGTACCTTTATTATGTATCATTTCTGTATTCTTTTAAATTGCAGGACACAACTATATATATTACATAAAAGGCACACACAGTCCCACGTTGTTTGTAGTTAGAACAGAAGTGAAAGCACAGTACTATTTGTAGTATTCAGTTTGTAGGACAGTGGTACATCCCAGTTAAGGTTTTATATTTTGTTTTGGGGAGAGATTATGCTGTTATATTAAAGGAATTTAACTGTGTATGTGACAATGATATTTCCTAAACTTTTCTAGCAAAGTCCTAGAGTGCTATTAGCCATAACTATATTTTTATGTTATGCATAAGTAATTCATGAACTCTGTTCTTCCTAACCTTACAGATCTGAGAGGCACAGATCAGATTGTCTGAACCACAATCCCAGACTAAGTTCTGGAATCTGTCTGTTTCCCAGATTGTGCTGCTCACAACTATGATCCCATTTAGTCTCCCATTCCTTTTCTTGAATGGAGCAAAATTACATCAACTAGGCAGTTGTATAAAGCCACTACTTGATAAGAAATCAGAATTTTTAATACAACAGAAAACCTTAGCAAAGCATAATATAGCCAGTGCTTTTCCAAGATCACTCATGCTGCTGGATAGTGTAAGTGTTCTGGAACCATAAATAACATCTGGAATCTCTCAACCTCAGTATCCAAGTACAGTAGACACTTGTTTGCAGCAACACCTTGTAAGAGCAACGGCCGCTTACGAGCAACATTTCCCCATAGAAGACTTTCCCTCCTGTGAATTGTCCACTTGGTAATAGCAACATACCCACCGCATAAGAGCAACATTTGTCACGTTGTGATATCACATCCAAGGAGATTGGGGGACATGTAGGGGCACTGTCCCCCCCAAATTGCATCTTTCCACTCCCCTCCCAACCCTGGCCCTTCAGCGCATCTCCAGGGCACACAACCCCATCCACTTGCCCTGCCTGATAGAGCCCGCGTGGAGAGCATGTGTAGGGAGAGTTTGGGGAGAGGGATTTTTGGGGGGAGAAGGGGAAGCTGGGGTTGGGAGAACAGCAGAGGCACAGCTGGAAGGTTTCCTCCTCCCTTCCTCAGCATCTGGCTTGCAGGCGGCGGGGTATGTGCGTGCTGCTATTTTGCACTGGGGAGTATTGGGAGCTACCGTGCATTGATCTATCCTCTCAAACTTGGTTGCCAGCGGAGGGCTCGGGGTGTGCTGTTTTGCAGTGGAGGATCGGGGAACCCACTACCCCGGGGCACTGTCCATTCTAGGAGCCACTCCCCGCTCCATTGCAGGCTGTGCACAGTACACTCCCCATCCATCCATCCCTCGCCAGAGTGGAGCACAAAGGGTCAAATTCAAGAGAATTGACCATTTTTTGTATTCTTTTCTTCACCTGTCAACTTTTCTTTTTACCATGCATACAGAAAAAGCTTATTACACCAGAGATTCCAGGCACACCACTGTCAATTTGTATTACTCCTTTAGGAGATAGTAGCATTCAGGAAGTTGAGTCTCTCTGTGCTGAGTCTTCAGATTCAAGCCTCTCCTTATCCATACTCCTAGCCATTATAAACAGGAGCAGGGAGAGGGGAAGTGGCAAACGAAGTCACCTCAAGAGCACAGCTACCAACTTTGATTATGAAACAGCTTGCTTCTCAGGTGAATTCTCTGTGGTTCACCAGATGGGACTACTAATCTGAAGGACGTGACTAAATTTGTCTGACTGGGATTATAGCTCGAGAGTATGAAGACCTCCTATAGTGCTTGGGTGGGAGCCATGGATGGGGTGGGGTGGGGGAAAAACAGAAGCTGAAAGGCTTTTGCCCTTCCCGCATCTAGTAAATGAAATTAATAGGCAGCAGGTTTAAAACAAATACAAGGAAGTTCATCAACTTCCATCAGTCAACTTGTGGAACTCCTTACCTGAGGAAGTTGTGAAGGCTAGGACTCTAACAGCTTTTAAACGAGAACTGGATAAATTCATGGTGGTTAAGTCCATTAATGGCTATTAGCCAGGATGGGTAAGGAATGGTGGCCCTAGCCTCTGTTTGTCAGAGGATGGAGATGGATGGCAAGAGAGAGATCACTTGATCATTGCCTGTTAGGTCCACTCCCTCTGGGGCACCTGGCATTGGCCACTGTTGGTAGACAGGATACTGGGCTAGATGGACCTTTGGTCTGACCCGGTACGGCCTTTCTTATGTTCTTATCTCCTCTCTCTCTCCTTGAGAATATATTGTGTAACAATCAAGCATGTTCATGCATGCACAAAACACACAAACACGTTTTTAAACTCTTATACCATTGACAAATCACCAGACCACCCAAAGGCACATTAGCGACCAAGACATCAACTCCCTGCCAAGATTTCAAGTTTCTAGCTTGCATGTTTTTTTTTTTTAAATAATGGAAAAAATATTTTTCATTCTCGAAAATGGTTGAAACTTTTGGCTCAGATTTTAAGAAGTTCTTGAACACTGAACACCTGCCAAAATTTCAGCCTGACAGGTAAAAGGGAAAGTGTTAAGGAAACAAAAACGATCCCTTTGAATAGAAATGTTTATTCAACCTCAATATAGCTGTCACTCTGCTTCTGTATTATGCATTGGTGGTACATCAGGTGGAGTGATAGTAAATAATGAAAAAGAGTACATGGCAGTGGGGAATATTTTGTGAAGTACATGTTTCTGGGTAGGTGGGAGGAGGGAATTTATTGGACTCCACTGACACACATTTTTAAGTTTTGAGTCTGAGTATACTGAAGTCAGTAGGTACGTCAACACTGCAGCTGGGAGCATGCCTCCCTGCCTAGGTAGGCAAACTCTTAGTACGGTAGTTCAAGCAGAGCTAGCACAAGTGTGGATGGTGTAGGGGGCAGTGACTTGGGCTAGCCGCCTCAGTCCAAGCCCACCTGACTGCCAGGGGTTGAACTAGGGTGGCTAGCCCAAGCCACTGCCCTGCAACAACATCCACACAGTTATTTTTAGTGTGCTAGGTAGTGCAGAGCTAGCACATGTCCGTCTACCTGAGTTGGGAGACGTGCTCCCAGCTGCAGTGTTGACATACGCCCATGGGATGCCCCACTGGGTAAGTGTCTAAATGCATGGATCTGATTTCAGAATCAGAGCACCACTCTTCTACTTGCCATTGCAGGATAGTTTTCTTCAAGGGGGATGGATGGATCACTCGATAAGTGCCTGGTTCTGTTCATTCTCCCTCTGAAGCATCTGGCATTGGCCACTGTCAGAAGACAGGTTACTGGGCTGGACAGACCCCCACTGGTCTGATCCAGTATGGCCATTCTTCATATGTTTTCTAGTACGTTGTCCAGTCTTACTTTAAATGTCTCATATAATAGGGTTTCCCACACTTCTCTTAGGTAACTATTCTACAGTACAACAGATCTTACCATTAGGAGTTTTTTCAGCCTAGTTTTTCCTTTTTGTGATTTCAACTACTTACTCCATTATAACCCTTATTGTACCACACTAAACTCTCTCTGACTATTGAACATAGTCTTCAAATATTCATAAATAACTGTGTGTCTGATCAATTCTTCCAGCCAATTTTTAATACAGTGTATGCCTAGGAAACCTTTACAATTAGCCTGTGTATAATTTGTACAGTATGTTATGCAATATGAAACAAATGAAACAAAACAGAAAATAATACAGATAAACTAGGCATTAAATCAAAGTACTGCTCGTTACTGTGTTAAAGTGATTTCTGCAAAGGTGAATGCTTGTGTAGTTGTCAGTTTTTTTAAAAAGCTGTTTGAATAATCACAAATTAAATATAACAATTTTAAGATGTGGAAAAACATGAAAGTGTTTAAAACCACTAAGCAATGAGTGCTTTCAGATAATATCTGAAAACTGACTTTCTGTATACAGCAGTGTAGGTCCAAAGCACTGAAATACGTACGCCAAGGATTAAATCAATCTTTCCTTGTGAAAAAACAAGCTTAGTTTAGACTTTATAATGACAGACTGATTTTTTAAAATCTTCACACAAGTTACGCCAACCTTTCAGCACCTCATATGGAAAATCTCAGAAGAATGTTTCCTTTCCCTTCTGTTATACAGCGTTGACAGAATATCATCATAAATGAAACTGTAAATACACAACATGCCTTGTATTAATAAACTGAATCCTAAAAACAAGTTTTTAAAGACAACTATCGGATTTTCCTTTCAATTTGATTTCTGCAACATACTTCAGAGCCCTCATGTAGTACAATAAAAGAGCTTTGAATTGTTTTGTATTTTAGGTTGTGGTTAAAAAATAATGTTGGACAATAAATTCTCACTCAAACATTGTAATATCTACAAGAAATCTATAGAGTTTCCATTAATAATACTCTCAACAGAATAGCACCTTCATTTTGACAGAAACCAAAATTAGTTACAATTCAATATCAGTAGCAAAAAAAGAGTATTACTAAAGGTGTCTTAGCTGGAATTCTATAGGCTTCCATCCTAGGTCCTTGCCTTTTCTTCCTCTACACTTATATCCTTAACTTATTTGATCAGCTCTTATTGATTCAGCTATCACCTCTACAATAATTATTCTCAAATATTTATCCACCTGTGATCTCTGTCCAGTTCTACATCTCCATCTACCCTCTATGATCACTTTTCTTCGATGTCTTGCCACCACCTTCAATTTAACGAACAAATTCACCAAAGGCATAAATGGGAGCAAGATCAATTAAGTCAATGAAGTTATACCAGCAGTGAATTTGGTCCAGTACGTCTCAAACTGGGGGTCGGGACCCCTTAGGGGGTCGTGAGGTTATTACATGGGGGGTCACGAGCTGTCAGCCTCCATCCCAAACCACGCTTTGCCTCCTGCATTTATAATGGTGTTAAATATATTAAAAAGTGGTTTTAATTTATGGGGGGGAGGGAGGCGCACTCAGAGGTTTGCTGTGTGAAGGGGGGTCACCAGTACAAAAGTTTGAGAACCACTGATCTAAAGGAAGTTACTCTTTTCTCTCAAACTTATTCTTTTCCTCACTTTTCCTGCCAGCAATACCATCCTTCCTGTTACCCACACTCACAACCCTGGTGCAATCTTTGATTGTTCTCCTTCATGTTACCTCTTACATTCATGTCCTTGTCAAATCTTGCCACTCTTTCCTCTATAACATCTCAAATTCATCTTGTCTTCTTTAGTCTTACTGTCAAAATAGCAGTCAATGCCCTTCTATTCTGGCTTGAAAACTGCAACATCTCCCCCTATGGGCTGCCCTGCTCTAGTGCATCTAAAAGAAAGCTGCCAAAATCATCATCTTTTCCTACTGCTCTGACATGGTCTCCTACATTTCTTAATGACAGGTTTCAGAGTAGCAGCCGTGTTAGTCTGTATCCGCAAAAAGAACAGGAGTACTTGTGGCACCTTACAAGTACTCCTGTTCTTTTTACATTTCTTAAGTATCTTTATGTAGAGGAAAAGCGTGAGCCAATAGAGTTCAAGCTTCTCCCTCTTCTCCTCATGTTGAAAGTTTCTACAAAGTGCCTGCACCTCCCCTCCATCTTGGTATCCACTCACTGCTTCAACATACACTCCCACCTAAGCTGCCATCCTAACCATTTCCTTTGTCTCTTCCAACACTTACTCCTGGGGGAATTCTGCATCAAAAAATTAAAAATTCTGCAATATTCTGCACATTTTGTCAAAATAACATTATCTAACCACGCCAGTTTCAATTATTTTGGTAATTTTTTTCATAATACCTGTCAGCAAGTATGTCTGCAAAAACAGACACACAAACCCGCCCCTAGGAGTAGAGAGTTAAAGAAACCCCTATGACAACCCAGTTCCTGCTTCTCTGCCCCCTCCCCGCAGAGCCCAACTGGAGAGCCAGAGACACACACCTCCTCCAGAGCCCAACTGCAAGGTCCCGCCCCCCCCGCCCCAGACACTCACACCCTCTCCCCCCCTACAGAGCCCAACTGCAGCCCCCCCCCACTCTCCCTCCCCCCACAGAGCCCAATTGCAGGGTGGGTCCCTCCCCCCGCCAGCCCACACATTCTCCCCCCAGAAGCGAACTCCAGCCCGCATACACTCTCACCACCTACCCCTACCCCCCAGAGGCCAGTTGCAGGGCCCTCCTCCCCAGCCCAGACACTCATATCCTCTATGCCCCAGAGCCCAGCTGCAAGCTGCCCCCGGCCAAGACACTCACAGATCCTACTCTCCTAGAACTGGGATTACCATATTTTGAGCCTCCAAAAGGAGGACACTCCACGGGGCCCCGGCCCCGCCCCAACTCTGCCCCTTCCCCAAAGTCCACGCCCCAACTCCGCCCCCTCCCCTGCTTCCCGCGAACATTTGATTCGCGGGAAGCCTGAAGCAGGTAAGGGGGGTGTGGAGGAGGAGGCGCGGCCCAGTCTGGCCCCCCCAGCGTCTCCAGCCTGGGTCGGCTCGGGCCCTGGGGTGCCGGCCCCGGGCCCGGCCCCCGGCCGAGCACCCCCGGGCCGCTCAGCACCCCCCCAATCCCCGGGCCGAGCACCCCCGGCCCGCTCAGCACCCCCCGGCGCTCGGCGCCGCCGGCCCCGCCGACCGCCGGCCCCGCATGTCCCGATTTTCCCGGACATGTCCAGCTTTTGGGGATTTCCCCCCGGACGGGGATTTGGAGCCCAAAAAGCCGGACATGTCTGGGAAAATCTGGACGTATGGTAACCCTACTAGAACCCAGGGATCCAGAGGGAGAAACAGCCTGATGCTGGGTCCTGGGTTTGCAGGGAGTTTCCTGCACGCCATGGTTACCTTCCTTCAGGACATGCTGGGAACGGCAACTGCTGGAAACCCTCCCGTTTCCATCCACTCCCCCCGGCCTTGTCTTTTATTTATGAACTGGGGTCTGCCAGGTCCAGCGGCCCTTAGTGGCGGCCAACATCTCTGTGGCCCATTTCTGTGGGGGAAAAAGGAAATTCTGCGTGTACAACATTAATTTCTGCAAAATTCTGCATTGCACAGTGGCACAGAATTCCCCCAAAAGTAAATACTAATTCCAAGTTTTCTTCCCAGCATTCAAAACATCTGGAATTATGGTTAATGTACTTCCAGTTTGCTCCATTTCCTAATTCAAAGATTCTAAGGACCCATTTAGCATGCAAAGCATTAAAGTTCCACTCTTTGTTTAGTATGTTCTGTATTATTTCATAGTGTCTCTATCTTTGAAGCATGGTTCTGTTAACTACTGAGCACATCCCATCCACTCTACAGTGTCATGTTCAATTATGGTGCCATATAAATAATGAGAGAACATAACTGCTCCCCCTTTTTGATGTACTATGAGATATCAAAGGCAATCCCTTCCCTTCTTGCTACAAAAAAAGGAACTCAGCATACAGAAATACAACATGGTTTTCTATCTCCTGTTCAAGGAAAAGTAATTTTCTGCTACAATGCATTTTTTACTGCTACTGCTCACTGGATTTGCTCTGTAAAGATGGCTGCCAAGCTAAAGTTGTTATTTTTGTTACACAATTCCTGCCTTCATATCATTTTAAATTACATAATTTGCTGGTTTTGTGGTAGGAACCTAAGAAAGTTAATTATTTCAATGATTTTTAACCTGCATTGGATTTAAATATATCCTACAATATGTGAGCCGCCCACAGGAGATTTGGTGGTGGGTTTTTTTTTTAAAGCAAATTTAATCTAAATTGTGCACACTATTGTGTGAACTGATGAATGTGTTGCCATTTTAATATACCCCAGATTAAAACCTTGGTTTCAAGGATTATACAAAAGCACAAATTTGGGCCTCTGCCAAACTGTTTCTGAATATTAAAAAGTATTTCTTCTTATAGAAATCCAACAGGCAGTTTCTGGTCTACTGATAACACGAACTAAATATGCCCCAGGGTTTAAAATAACAGACTGAATGCCACTTTGAAAACAGAAATAGTGCTGGTGCAGATACGAGCAAGAACATATCAGATAAAGATCTTGGGTAGCATTTAGTCCAATGGAAAGTGAGCTTTATTATGAGATTTGATGTTTCTGATCATCCTAAAACAACAGCTTCTTGTGTTCAGGCATCTCATGTCACAGCAGCATACTGCTAAAGTTCCATCATTCTGGCATCATACTGTTGTATGCTAAGATGGTACTTGCACCATGCGATCGTAAAATAAATGTTAGAATGTCAAAAAATACTCTGAAGTTAGTGTGCTATACAATAATTAGGAAAAAGATACTCCCATGCATGTTTTATATGGCCATTAAGGCATGTTTCCAGTACGTAGTAAAGCAGAAGGGAAAAGGCAGTGTGCCTTCAAATATCCAAATCATACACTAAGCCACAGAAACACCAAGTATTTTCACTCTTACAAAATAAGGAATGGGAGACAGGTAAATTCAGCTCCTATTTCTTCTCACTCTCATCACCAACCTGCAGCAGCCCTGCCACTCTCGCTGTTCTGTCACCTTTTCCATCCCTTCTCTGAGAACAGCTCTCCTTCCCCTAACCCAATATCCCTAGTCATCACTGCTCCCCTTCAACAGCAAGTTTCTCACATCCGATCTGCCTATCTCAGGAGTGGGCAAACTTTATGGCCCGAGGGCCACATCTGGGAATAGAAATTGTATGGTGGGGGCCATGAATGCTCACAAAATTGGGGTTGGGGGTGCAGGCTCCAGGGTGGGGCCAGAAATTAGGAGTTCAGGGTGCAGGAGGGGACTCTGGGCTGGGGGAATGGGGTGCGGGCTCTGGGATGGTGTATGGGGAGACTTTGGCAAACCAGTAAAGTGTCTGAAACCACTATGGCTTATTGTTAAAGGCAGCCTAGTCAGCAAGCTGTAAATTGGCCATTCAGCAGTCTCAGCTTGACCAAGGCGGGGGGGGAGGGGGAGGAGGCAGTTTTGGGTGCCTCAGAATGGACAGCTTGACCTTCCTGATAAGAATTGTGTTGAAGTTGCTGACACATGCATTTTAAAAGAGCAGGATGTGCCCCAGGAATGTCTATTGGGGACTCAAGGCTGCAAACACTGGAAAAACCCACACCTGGTTAATCAATAATCAGAAGGAACCTCTTGCTTGCCCATTGGAACTGCTTGCTTAACAAGTTTTTTTTAAGGGACATGTCATTCTATTACTAATGTATAAATAAGAGGAAAATTTGAGGTAGTTGGATTCTTTTTGGACTCTCCCTCTGGATACATCTTGCGGTCCCCACCGGCAGACCAAAGCTTTGGCCACCGGAAGTCTGCTGCGGTGTCACTCGAGAGCCACACTCAGCTTTGGTAATTATCAAGGGTTGGGGGTGTTTTATTAAACTGTTGCGGATGTGTGTAAGTGCTTGAGACTAAGTAAAGTTTAGCTTTAAGTGAAAGCACTCTCGTGTTGTCCTCTTTGTGCCAGCCATCTATCGGACAGCCGTGTCTCCCCTGATTTATTTACACCTCGCACAGAGTAAAAGTTACCAAGAGCTTTGGGTTGAAAGAACCCCGAGTAACATTGGGGCGGAGGAGTTTGGGGTGTAGGAGGGTGCTCCAGGCTGGGATCGTGGGATTTGGTGGGCAGGTGGGGGATCAGGGCAGGGAGTGGGGGCATGGGGAGAGGCTCATGGGTGCAGGCTCCCAGTAGCACTTATCTCAAGCGGCTCCCAGAAGCAGCAGCATGTCCCTTCTCCGGCTCCTATGCGGCAGCGTGACCAGACAGCGCTGCGCACTGCCCCATTCGCAGGCACTGCCCCTGCAGCTCCCATTGGAGCGCTAGTGGGGGCCATTGGACCTGGACCATGCCGTGACTTCCAAGAGCCGTTATGCGGTCCCCGACCCTGCGCCCCGCTGGAGCGCCAGAACAGGGCAAGCCCCAGACCTTGCTTCCCAGCGAGAGCTCGCAGGCTGGCTTAAAACAGCCCGCAGGCCATAGTTTGAAACCCCCCTTTCTCCCTCCCCCAGCCTATCTCCTGCAAACCTCTTCAGCAGGGAGACTTCTAGGCATTAAGCCACCTTCTCCCTGTGAGCTGCCTACCCACAGCTATTTTTTGTCATAAGCAGTGGTGGAACCCTACAGCAGGGCAAAGCAGGATAAAGAAGCAGGGCAAAGCACTTGGGCAAATCAGAATTGGAGGTTTTTAGCAGCAGACAAGTCTGACTCTGCCTAAGGGCTGGTGGCATAGGCACCGACTCTGTGGGTGCTCCGGGACTGGAGCACTCATGGGGAAAAAAAAATGGTGCTTGCTGCGCAGCCACTAGCAGCCCCCCCAGTGCCTCCTGCCCACCGGCAGCCCTGCCGATCAGCGCCTCACCCTCCCTTCCAATGCTTCCCGCCCACCACGATTGGCTGTTCTGAGGCACGCAGGAGGGGAGGGAGAGGAACAAGCCGAGGGTGTGCTTGGGGGAGGAGATGGAACAGGGCGGGAAGAGGCAGGGTGGGGATGTGGCCTTGGGGGAAAGGGTGGAGTGGGGGTTGCACCTGCGGCACAGCAGGGGTCGAGCACCCCTCCCCGCCTCTTGCTGGTGGGAAGAAGTACAGACCATTCCCGTACCTACCCTAGCATTTCTGCTCTGCATAGACATGAAAAGATCCCAAATCGCTTTTTGTCAGAACAGAAGTTTCCCACGGTGTCTGGCCAAAACTTTCCCCACCCCTTCTATTGTGAAACAAGTTGTCCACCAGGCTGACCTCCTCCATCATTTCAGTGATGCTGTATGTGTATAGTTTGCAAAGTGGTTTTAGACTCTTAGGCATGTATGGTATTATATCTACATTTCTAAGGTTTTTCTTATACATTGAACATCAGCCTATCGAAGCACTACATTAATACCCTAATCATATCTTAACATTCTTCTTAAAATATTATTTCCATTTTACTGGACATATCTTTTCAGGGGGAATGTTTAAAACGAGTTTAGGAGAAAAGAAGTAGAAACACACTGTACCCTGCATCAAATCTTTTCATTGTTTTTAAAAATCTTTTTGTGTCCAACTCTGACTTTTTGAAGTTGTCTAGAGCTCTTCCTGAACTCCTATTTCAGACCCATTCCCCAATTCCTTAATCCCCAAAGGCCCAATCATTGCATTCAACGATTTGTTTAGCCTGCAGTCAATCTTTAGATTATTTTAGGAACATACTGAAACAGTTTAACTTAAAAAAATATCCCAGGTTTCTGGTGAAAGGTTACTGAAAGAAGAACAGTATGGCCAAAGAAGGCCTTTAAAAAAATTTTTTTTTTCTTCTTTGTGAAGCACACACCTGCTTCCTAAGTTCAAAAGAGCAACACTTGCAGGTGTGCATCGTTAAAGTTTTATTTACTAGAAGAGAAAGCTAAAATGAGATCATATCCAACTCCTGACTCAGGTTTTCCACTAGAAGGTAAAGCGTGAAAGGAGTTGTACCCACCATTTAAGAGCTAGGAGGGCAGTAGTTGAGAGTGGGTGGGTGGCTAGCTGGCTGTAGGGACACAAATGGACTTTAAAACCTCCTGAACTTTAAGTTATATACGCTTTTAAAGCCTAAAAGTATATAGATTTGAAAAACAAAATGTCTGTTACAAAACTTCTATTTTAAAATCAAGCTTTCTTCAGACTTTTTACTGCATTTTTTTTATGTCGTTGAATATTTTATATATGTTGGAATACTAACCTATTTTATTTTTCTTCTTTCTCCAGCCTTATTCTTCTTAACCTTCATCTCCCCAGGTTCACAAACTCTGATGTTTCTCTTGGTCCTTTTCTCCTTATCCAAATGATCGCTAAGTCTTGAGTCCCTTTCCTGTTTAATATCAACACACACACCTTCCTTCACTGTTACACCACTACTAAAACCCTTGTTCTCTGACTTAAGAAATCTCTCACCTTGATTACTGTATTATTGTTTATCTTGTAGTAGCACCTACATTCACAGTAATAGGCACAGTGCTAGGAAAGTTATTATAATCAGAAAAAAAAAAAAAAAAAAAAACAGAAAAATTCCCCAACTTGGCATTCAGCTGAGTGCTAAGGACCCTAGTATGCTAATATAAAGCCATGAATTTAAAATATTAAATATATAATTTTAACAAACAGAATCAATGGTGGAATCATATTGCAAGCAAAATTTAAGGACAAGCAAAGAGCCTATTTGTGATACAAAAGGAAAAGCCTTTTTTCCCCAGTGAGGGAATGAGAAGTTCAAGAGGCTGTGACAGAAAATAAAAAGTGTTTTAAACTTTGACAAATGAGGCTCCAACACCAGGATTTTCAGCAGTGTAAAATATCCAAAAAGACAACAAAGAAAGACGTGGTAGCCACTAAGCCTAAAGCCATGGAAGGCATATATAGCCATCTTGATATGAAGGAGGCTTTAGAAAAATAAGCAGGGTGCCAAAGACCTGCAATAAGAGAACTGAAGGCATCAGTGAGATCAAAGTCACTAAAGATGAAAGTGGCAATATGTTGATCAATGAGAAACAGATTAATGAACAGTAGAGAAATAACTTTGAACCGATTATGAATGAAGAGAATCTAAGAGAAGCATGCCAAATGACTAAATCAAGACAGGATCTGGAGGCACAAGTCATAGGAGTTGCAGAGGCATTGAGCAATATGAAACATGAGAGCTCTCAGCCCCAATAACATACCAGCAGAAGTACACAAGTGCTTGGGGCAAGTAGGTCTGAACATACTGACACAACTGTTTCATAGCATCATGGGGACTGAGAAGATGCCTGAACAAAAATACAAAATTACTACCAATATTTAAGAGAAAAGGCTACATACAAGACCGTGGTAACTACTGCGGCATTAAACTCACGAGCCACATGATGAAGTTCTGGGAAAAAGTTATTGATAATAGACTTCAAAGAGAACTGGAGGTCAGGACAATCAGATTTGCCTCATGTCAGGCAAGTCAACACTGGATACTATCTTTGCAATAAGACTACTTGTGGAAAAATATGAAGAGAAGAGGAAAACCCTGCCCATGCATTCATTGATCTTGAAAAGGCTTAGGACCACGTTCTGAGAGAAAAGTCATCCCAGGGATGCATGAGAATGAAACAGATACATGAAGGCTGTATCAGACTCTTCCAGAACATGTCTGAGGGTGCTGTTACCACAGCGAGAAGACAAAGTAAACAGTTTCTGATAAGAGTCAGGGAACATCAAGACTCGGTACTTAAGCCCTTTTTTATTCACATTGGTGCCTGATGCACTTACAGAAAACATTCAGAGAGCGTGCTTTTTGCAGATGATGGTGCATGCTTTTTGCAGATGATGTAGTGCTCATAGAGGAGAGCAAAGAGGAAGTGGAAGACTGAAAGAATTCAAAAGGGCACTCTTGAAAGAAACGGCATGAAAATCAGCAGAAATGAAAGAGAATATATGGTCTGTTGATCCCATGATACCTTGCAAGAAGACAATGAGACTACGTCTGGGGAGGTCAGGCACTAACAAAGGTACAGCAGTACAAGTACCTAGCTTCAAGAGTACAGGATAATGGTGAACTCAACAACGAACTTATAATAAGCAGAATAGGAAAGGTCTGGACTAAATGGAGAGAAGTGATCTGCAATAAAGAATGCCTATCAATTGAAAAGTCAGTCTACAAGACTCTAATTAGGCCTGCACTTCTGAATGGCTCTGAATGCCCTGAGGAAGAGACAGGAGCAGATCTTGAATACAGTGGAAATGATGGATGCTTGGAGTTACAAGGATGAATCACATTCAGAATGATTAGGGGAAGTGTGAAGGTGGTATCAGTTATAGAAAAGCTTAGATGTTTTAGGCATGTGAAAAGAAGATCAGAAGAATATATAGGAAACAGGGTGTTCAACTTAGGAGTGGAGGGTAACAGAAGAGTTGGAAGACACAAATCTAGATGGATGGATGGATTTCATTCAAAACCATTTGATTAGCTGCAGAGTTTCCAAGGAACTGCTTCAAGACAGACTGGAATGGAGTGGAACTCGAAGAGTCAATGCCATATAGATAAAAGAAGAAAAAAGATATACTATTCACAGAAATACCAGTGCCACCTTACACAGCACTTTTTGCTTAAACCTTTCCTGCCACTCATGAACAGCCCATTTTCTATGTATCAATCACTTCCCCTGTCCCACCTAAAGTTTGCTTCTCTCACAAATTGCGGTTACAGTATTTCCTCACTGGCAACTTCTCCACAATTTCTTGCATCTTAACCACTGTACCAAGTATTGTATTTCTCCAAAATAAGCTATAAACTCTTCAGGGAAGGGAACTTTGCTTTTTAAGTCTTTTTAAAAGGGCTGTGTTTATTACAGTATATAAATAACAGTACTTTATGCAAAACTAGCTAAGTTTTAGTACTCTAACTGAAGTGAACAATGCAATAAAGTTAAATATCAACAAGATAACTAATAAGAGAGGTGCATGGGAGGGTTAAACATAATAAATTATCATAGTTTGTTACAAAGAGTTGAAGAACGAAATTAGTTTCAATCCTTCTCATCTCATCAGAAGAAAATACCTTTCCAATACGTCATAAAGTGTCCACCACAGGTTAGAAGTACTTAGGACCTTGCATAAGAATGCAATTCTCTTCTGACTCATCCTGATGTCAGAAGATCAGAATTTTGCATAAAGATGGAGGGCAATTACTACCCATCTATGTAGCTTGAAAGCTTGTCTCTCCCACCAAACAGAAGTTGGCCCAATAAAAGATAAGATATTACCCGTCTACCCTAGTCAAGAAAGATAGGCAGACTTTATCGCCAACCAGAATTTAAGGAGGAAAAGTTGAAATGCGTCTCTGGATCAAAGAGGAGTAGGAGTGGAGATGAGCCGGTCCTGCAGGAAAAACCATAGGAACAGCCAAACTTGGGGGAAAACTTTAGCTCAGGTTTCTGTTTTGTTGTTATTGCAGTTACTAATAAAACCAAACCCCAGGAAAGGTGTAAGTGTAGATCATACACAACATACGTATACTCTGATCAGAGCAGGTAGGGAACCTCACCTACTTAAAATCAGATTTATTTTTTTTAACCTATCAAGCCTTGAAAGCAAATTCAGCAGATCACATATGTCTAGAAATTCAGGGCCCAATTCTTGCACCCTTATTCAGTAGATCACATATGTCTAGAAATTCAGGGCCCAATTCTTGCACCCTTATTCAGTAGATCACATATGTCTAGAAATTCAGGGCCCAATTCTTGCACCCTTATTCAGTAGATCACATATGTCTAGAAATTCAGGGCCCAATTCTTGCACCCTTACTCAGATTGAGAAGTACCTTATTCTACAAACAGCCCTATTTATGAGAGTAACAGACTTGGACTTTTATGTATTAATATTGCTTTTCTAAATATACAGATGCAACAACTGCCAAATTTAACCCCTTTTAGAAGTGTTGTGGGATTACATACAGTCCTCCTTTTTTTAGGCTACCATAGATTAGAAGGTACTTTTAGACATCACTGAAGTCTTGCCAAGTGTTTAGTAACCAGCAACGAAGTGACTCAGCTACTCCATCTGTGACACTGCCAGGAAATTTTATTCCAAGCAAACTAAAGCGCTGATACCTTTATCACAGTATTTGTGCTCTAACGCATGGAGGTCAGGCAGCAGGTGTATGCAGTTGATGCAGCAGTAGGTGAAGAAATCCAAAACCACCACTTTTCCACAAAGGTCTTGGTACAGAGAAATGGGACCTTCAGTGTTCAGCCACTCTAAATCTGGAATTTAGAAAACAGAGGTACTCAATTAATTAAAGAATGAAAGAACAGATGACAGTGTTCAACATTCTTGGTATACTTCACTAAAATTTAAAACATAACTTTCTATGCAAACAGGAAGGCAAGCCAAAAATCTTACAGATGGTAAACGTGTTGTCATGACCTGTAATTCTTTATAATTAATTATTTAAAAGGAACATTAGAACAGTGTACAGTTAGAAATCTAACTTAGGTTAATGCTAATTCACAGATAAACCTTAGAAACATTTGTTCTGTTCAGAAAATATGATCTGCAAAACTCAACCTCATGAGAAAGTCATATAGATAACATATCTGTATTTACATCAATGCAACGAACAGATATTTATAAATAATTGATGTTAGTAAATTAAAAACAAAGTTCAGCAAGGTACTTAATGTCTTATAAAGATGTAAAATCTCGTACTGAAAGAACATTTCAATAACCTGTGCTATGTTTCTGTTTTTGTTCCCTTTTAAATTAACTGTAACAAAATTAAATGACAGCTATAAATACCTGTTTGCATACTCATTTCCAATAATAAAAGAACTACTATTCCAATAAAAAGTGACTTCCCAATGTCAGATGGGAAGTCAGTAACAAAGCTAGGAATAGAAATCCTATCTCACAATCATATACTTTAAACAGTAGAAAAAACTTCTTCTGAAAATACCAAAGATCAATATATGGGTGGGATTTTCAAAAGAGCTTAAGTGATTTAGGAAAATAAATTCTATTATATTTTTGAATGAGACTTGTGTTCCCAAGCCACTTAGGCACTTCTGAAAATTCCATTTTATGACTGTTTCAACAGACTAGACTCTCCTCAGCCCATAGGCCCGAGGACAATCTTGCTATTGAAGTCAATAGGAGTTACGTCTTTTACTTCACTAAGAGAAGGACTGGGGCTTAGCTACATATTTACAGCACTGGTAACATTAATGGCACTTTTTCACATAAGTTAAGAATAGTCTATTTACACTACTAGACCATCAATTATTAAAAAACCCACAACAGAATAAAATTTATACTTTATGGCATTTCTCCCTTTCTCACTGGAGTTAAAGTATCTTTCATGAACTGGATACAAATATGCAGGAAATAGAAAACATTTGCTATTTATTTGTGCTGCTTTTCAGGCCCTGACAAAAAGCACAGGGGAGCAGGATTTACCTATGAGCAACTAGCCCAAAGTGAGCTTGCACATAAGTGGCAGAACTGAGAATGGAATCCAAGAATCCTAAATCTAGCTAGCAGCTCATATTGCCTCATTAGTCACAAATCAAATGCACTCCCAGGATGGATAATTTCATTTTAACCTATCCAATGCTCCTTTTTCAATTTTATACATTTAGGCCTCAACTCTGCAAACTGCTCCATATGGTAAGGTTGCCAGGCGTCCGGTGCTGGTCGAAAGGGGACCCTGGTGGCTCAGGGCCATTAAAAGTCCTGTCGACGGCGCAGCGGAGATAAGGCAGGCTCCCTGACCAGCTCTGAGTGGCTCCCTGGAAGCAGCTGGCATGTCCCTCCGGGCCCTAGGCGCAAGTATGATCTGAGAAGTGCTGTCCCCGCCCCCAGCGCCAGCTCTGCAGCTCCCATTGGGCAGAAACCGCGGTCAATGGGAGCTGCAGGGGCAGGCAGCGCGCCTCCGCCTAGGGGCTGGACATGCCAGCCGCTTCCAGTAGCGGCACAGAGCCAGGGCAGGCAGGGAGCCTGCCTTAGCCCTGCTGCGTCACCAACTGGAAGCCACCTAAGGTAAGTGCTGCCCAGCCGGAGTCCACACCCTGAATCCTCTCCTGCACCCCAACCCCATACCCCAGATTGGAACCCCCTCCTTGAGCCCGCACCCCAAACACCCCCCCCGCACCCCAACCCCATGCCTCAACCCTAAACCCCCTCCCGCACCCAAACTCCCTCCTAGACCCCACACCCACACCTCAACCATCTGCCCCAGGTCAGAACCCACCCTTGAGCCCACCCCCCCACACACATACCCCAACACCCTGCCCCAGCCCTGAGCTCCATCCCACAGCCAAACTCCCTCCCAGACCCCACACCCCAACCCCCTGCCCCAGATCGAAACCCCCTCCCACACCCAAACTCCCTCCCAGAGCCTGTATCCCATCCCGCACCTTAACCTCCAGCCCACAAACCCCTCCTACACCCTGAACCCCTCATTTCTGGCCCCATCCCAGAGCCTGCACCCCCAGCTGGAGCCCTCACCCCCTCCCGCAACCCAATCCCATGCCCCAGCCCAGTGAAAGTAAGTGAGGGTGGGAAAGAGTGAGCGATGGAGGGAGGGGGGTTAGAGTGAGTGGGGTGCGGGGCAAGGGTGTTTGGTTTTGTGCAATTCAAAAGTTGGCAACCCTACTATACGGGTGGACCCCTCTAATCACAGAAAACCCCACTGAGTCAGTGTGGCTCCGTGTAGGTGAACCCTCTTGCAGTATTTAAGCTCTGATGCATAAAAGGCAGCATGGAAAAAGGTACAGAGGCATACCTGTGAGAACCTGACACTCCAGCATGTGAGGCTGTTATCTCTGACTCGGTAAGTGGGGTGTAAGCAATATAAAAAAAGATCAAAGAGGACAAGTAGGAAGAGGAAGAGTTGTGAACGGTCTTTAAATTGAGAACAAGAACTTGATGCAATGTAACAGGGGAAGCTCAGGAAGGATTCAATGAGGTGGTCACAGTGATCAACAAGGACAAAATATGGGTATGGTATCAGATATACTGGAGACGAAAACAGACAGGTCTTTTCATAAATAATGAAACTGCTAATAAACTTCTTAATTCTTATTTTCTTTTAAAGTAGCCCAGTTCCCAATCTAAGATCTGGGAAAGGCTGGGGATAATCTGTCAAACTGTCTCAACACATACAACAGAGGAAAAACGTGGAAACGGGAGGGAGGGGAAAAACCAACCTAAAATTGGAGCTTAAATTATACAGGACAAAAGTCTCCTCTCAAAGGTGAACAAAAGATGGCTTGACATTTGCTCTCAGTACATGAGAGTTCCCATTGACAATAGTGGTATCTTGAAGATCAAAGTAAAGAATGTTGCTTTAGTTTGGTATTAGATGGATAGGCATGAAGGGGTTTTCATTTAAATACTGTAAATAGAATATTAGGGCACGAATATGACATCAGCCTTTAGGATTTGGGAAAAAACCTGAAGCAGTCCTTAAATCTATTATAGAAAATTAGGAAAGGGATAGAAAATAAGACAGTAAATATATAAATCCATGGTATGCCCACACCTTGAATACGGGGTCCAATACTGGTTGTTCCATCTCAAAAAATATATTAGAATTGGAAAAGGTACAGAGAAGGGTTAAAAAAAAAATCGGGGCATGGATCAGCTTCCACGTGAAGAAAGATTAAAAAGACTAGTACTGTTCAGCTTGGAAAAGAGATGACTAAGATGGGATAGGACAAAAGCCTATAAAATCATGAATGGTGTGGAGAAAGTGTTATTTATCCCTTCATGTAATACAAAATTTCATTGGGTGAACCCTAGTTCAATAGGGAGCAGGTTTAAAATAAACAAAAGGAAGTACTTCATACAAATCCCAGTCAATCAGTGGAACTCTTTGCCGGGAGATATTGTGAATGCCAAAAGTATAATTTGGTAAATTCATGGGGGTAGGTCAATCAATGGCTATTAGCCAAGATGGCTAAGCCTCTGACTGCCAGATGCTGGGACTGGATGGCAGGGGATGGATCACTCGATAATTGTCCTGTTCTGTTCATTCCCCCTGAAACATCTGGCATTGGCCACTGGCAGAAGACAGGATACTGGGCTAGATGGACCCTTGGTCTGACCCAGTAATGCCATTCTTATGTTTTCTATTCAAAATAATAAAAGTCACAGAAGCTCCAACAGTTTCCTGGTTAGCGAACAATACTATTATCTCGCTTTTAATATTATCTTAAGTCAGCCAAAGGATATTTAGGGACCAGCATAGGCAGTTTTGCAAAAGCATCTGAAAAATTACTAGCCCACGTATAAGATCTACTTGCTGATCCTTCCATAATGATGAAAACTCTAATGCAGTGGTTCAGGAGCCAAATTAGCAATCAACGTTACTCAAAAGAGCCACAGTACTGTGAATTCATTGTTTCATTTACTATATAGTAATATTTAAACAGTATAATAGGGAAAATATTTAGTTTTTATATATTATTCTCATAGCAAAATGACTGGCCAAGTATTATTATTTTATCAGCTACAATTGGTTAATAAACATAGTAAAAGCATCCTGACTGGTTAATAACTCAGACTGGTTAATAATTAAATCACACAGTGTTTTAATATTATGTGCTGCAAAGAGCCACTGGAGACACATTAAATAGTCACTTGTGGTTCACAAGCCTCAGTCTGATTATCAGGGCTCTAATGATATTTTACCCAGTTATTAGTACTTGTTACAAACAAATGAACAAGTAAAGATTTGAAGAGATGTTTTAAGATCTGCTGTCTTGCAAACAACCAAGGCTACAATTTTTAATATGTTTCACCACAGTTTGAAAACTTGGAGCTGCTTCCTTTTTGACTGGGATGGCAACTAACACAAAATGGGGCATTTAGGGAGAAGATCAGAGGGGATCCTGGAGAAAAACAATATAACAGATAAGTGTCTTTCTTGCTACAGTATTTAACACTTACTATTTTATTGATACTGAAGATTTAAACTTCAAAGACATGAATCTCACTAAAAACATTTTAATTCCACTGTTTTTTTTACACTTTGTCTCTAAAGATACACAAGTGTCAAAAAAAGGTAAACATTTATTTGAATTAATAAAGAAGTTAGGACAAGTGATTAGAACAAGGGATTTTACACCCAGCCTCCTGGGTTCTGTTCCCACTTAAATGTGAGGATAATTATACTACCTACCCTACTATTTCTTGACTGCTATTAAGTCAAGGACACCGTAAACACACAGGGAGGTGTAGACACATAATGCACCAGATAACAGTACTACTAACCAACCCCCAGCATTAAAAATAATGGGGAAGACCCCTCCCCTCCAAAATCATGAGTGGCTAAAAATAATTTTTAATGGTGTTCTGTTTATTTACCTTTTGACTGGAGCCTTTGAGTCACATTTCTTGCAACCATGAGGGTGAAAATTTTCATACTTTTTTAACAAAAATCTAAGATTCTCAATTAATAACCTGATTCCAGCAGCTAAGGCTTAAAGAAAAACACCAAACATTGAAATACTGACAATAAAATTGCGAGAGATGGCAACACTGAAGGCTGGTGCATTTTTATCTCAAGGCAGTGCCATGGTGTTTGCTTAACTTTTTATTCTTGGAGACTTGTCTTTATTCTACAGCTAGGAAAGTGGAGGCCACAACATTAAGCAAAACTGCTGATGATCAGGAAAAAAAGACAGATAACTAGACGGAGAGAAGAGGGATGAATACTCAGAGTTTCCTGTCATCCAGTCCTGTGCCACTCACGCTCCCATACCACCCGCCTCCTGGAGAATACAGAAAGGAGTGGGGTTAGAACTCAGGGCTTCTTATCACCCAGAGAATGAATCATGGCAACTGATCTTCTTACACCAGCCCAACTCTCTGGGTGCGATTCCTAGGGCCGTGGTGGCAAGTGCCAGAGGCAATTTGGGGGGAAGGGAGGTGACAACACCCCAGAGCTGCATGGCGGTGTCGCGCTATAGTAGGGTGCCACCCCACCGCCTCGCAGTCCGATGGCAGCGGCTTCTCCGTGGCACCAGCCCCCGGCCCGGGGAAGGGCCCAGCCCTCGCCTCTCACCCACCTCCTCCAAAGTCGGGGACCTTGAGGTCCTGCTCCCAGCTGTCCACCTTCCTCAGGTACTGGTAGACCAGGTTGTCCTTCTCCTGAGGGGTGAGGGCGTCCAGCAGGGCATACTCCAGCTGGGTCTGGGCAGGCAGGAGCCCAGGGAGGCCGCCGCCCGCCGCCATGTTGTCTCCCTGCCTGGCCGGCTCTCGAGGAATAGACACTGTTTACTAACCTGCCTTTTTCTCTCAGCATATTCGACACCCACACCTTCCATTACTTCGGACGATCGGAACAACAACAAACGGGGGATTTTTCTTTAAAAAAATCATTAATTTAAAATAATAAAAAGTTCATATATTTTTAAAGCAAAACAAATGTTGAATTTTTGAAAAGATTAAAAACACCCTTCATATTCCCAATAGCATATTCGTCAAACAAGCAACAGAGGGTCCTGTGGCACCTTTGAGACTAACAAAAAATCCAAGCGAGTGGTAGTTTCGGCTCAGCAGATTCGACGCAGCACATTTGGTCAGCCAGTTACTGGGGGGGAAAATGATGGAAGCAACGTGAAAAACGCAAGGATTAAAACGACCTCGAATATTATTATTGAGTCCCCCTTCCCTTTGGGAGAAGCGGAAAGCGGAGCTATACAGTAGAATGGAATGTGCGGCAGCGGATAGGGCGACGCTGCCGGGAGGGAGTGGAAGGTCTGTTGCAGGGGCTGTGGGAGGGGGGACAACCAGGGGTGGGTGCGCGGTTTGGCCCTTCCCGGGACAAGTACCTTGGGGCTTTGGCCCCTGTGGCAGTGGGTCAGGCTGTTCCCGTAGAAGTGGGTCAGGCTGTGGGCGGCGGGGCTGTGCCCAGGGACACCAGACATCCCGCCATCAGGGGCTGGATTAAGATTTATTGGGGCCTTGGGCACCGGAACAGTTGGGTCCCCCACACCCTGGGGGCCCAAGGGGTGCCAGAACTGGGGGAGACCTAAGGGGGCTATGCCCGTCCACTTTTTAACATGGGCGTAGTAGCCTCAGGCAGGCACAGCGCCGTGGTGGCATAGGTGCAGTTTGGGGGGGGGGGGCAACTCTCCCCCCCCCCCCCAGTTGCAAGCCTCGGGCAAAAGGTGACAGGAGGAGCAGTGCCACACGTGGTTGCTGCCTCAGGCACAAAGCACAGACAGCAGCTGGTGTGGGCAGCCTGCCAGCGGGAGCCAGGCACAGGCACTCGGAGCCCAGGTGTGCAATGGCCACTGAGGCCAGGCTAGTAGCAGCAGGAGCCCTCCCTGCCTGTGACCTTTCCGGGGTTCCCCACCTCCTCCTCCAAGGCCAGGCAGGGTCTCCTTTCCCCGCAGAGCTCGTCTACAGGCTCTGGGGTGGGGGCAGGAGCCCCAGCCCCTGGGTCCCACTGGCAACAGCATGCCCAGGGGTGGGTACACCTGCCAAGGGCTGCTCTTGGGCACTCTGGCCCCTGCTCAGACAGGTGGAGGGTCCTGGGCGGCTTTTACCACTTCCTGGCTCCAGCTTCTGGCCTGACCAGGAGGCGGGGCCTTGGAAGGAAGAGGATGAGCAGGGGGCAGGGCCACAGTTCCAGTGCCATGGCCTCCCCTTTCTACCCAGGTTCTGGTGCTCCTGTGGGGGGCCCCCAAATGGCTGAGGCCCTTGGGCCCGTGAGCCTGGGCGTTAATTCACCCCTGATTAGGGGATTTACCTTATATATGCAATGATACACCCCATCCCCCCTCACAAAAAGTAGTGTCCTGATTTTTCACACTTGCTATCTCATCATCCTAGGTATTCCAGACCCCCAGCCTTGGCCCAGATGGGGGATGTCTCCTCCCACTGGGTCAGTTTTCAGCCCTTCCACTGTTGTGCTGGCCGTCTGAGCCCAGAGGTGCCTTTGAGGCAGAAGACTACAAGTGTGATGTGTGAATGGACCAAAGGCAGGGCCTGATCCAAGTCCCCTTAAAGTCAATGGAAGATTTGCCACTGACTGCAGCAGGAGTTGGATCTGCTCCATAAAGTCACTCAGACTTGGGGGGGATAGCTCAGTGGTTTGAGCATTGGCCTGCTAAACCCAGGGTTGTGAGTTCAATCCTTGAGGGGGCCACTTAGGGATCTGGGGCAAAATCAGTACTTGGTCCTGCTAGTGAAGGCAGGGGGCTGGACTCAATGACCTTTCAAGGTCCCTTCCAGTTCTAGGACATGGGATATCTCCATTAATTTAAAAATTTAGTCTGTTGCCTCATACTGCTTTTGTTCTGTGGTCAACCACATACACATTAAAATCTCATTTGTTTTCAAGCTCCCACCTTTCAGGCCCGCAAGGCCCTGGAAGGAATCTCTGTCAGATGTGGATTTGCAACCTCTAACATGGCTTTCCAGAGTCTGTGATTATCTACAGCGCTCCAGTGGAAGAACAGTAACTGCAGCAAATGGCTCCTTCTACAAATAAGTACACCTATGATCCACTTTAATTTGATTTAACAATAGCATTAAACTATACAATCCTCCTCTGAGTTCTTTTAAAACTAGAGCTCATGGCCTTTCAGACCCATCTGTGATAGCTATCCAGTTTGTGGCCCAATGTAACATTTCAAATGGAGTTCAAGTGCCTTTCAGCTTCAGGTCTAGGGAAATTAAAAAAGAAAAGCATTAAAAGAACAATCCCCAGACTTAGGAACATTGAAATACTATTGTGTAAAGCTGAGGAAAATATTTGATGTGTTGCTATTTTGCCATGTCTGAAAATGATGGGTTGGAAGAAGATATTTGGGAGTACAAATCCATTCGGAAACCAAAGTCAGTATATCAAAATAATAATTCAGTGAACATCTCTACATCTGTGCAGAAAGCAAATGATGGGAAGTGCAAATCAAAAGGAAGTGGAGGTAGGAATAATAAAAAAACATTTGAAAACAAGGACCAGTCTAAGAAAACTGAACAGGGACCAAGACAGAAATGTATTCAACCACTTATAAACCCTGACCAGAACTTAAATCTATCTAAAGATGACCATACTGTGCAGTCCCAGGAAAGTGAAACTACGCCAACAAAGCGAAGCAAGACTTGTAACAAAAAACAAACCACACCAAATGCAAGGCCAGTTTATGATGGATACTGCCCAAGCTGCCAGATGCCTTTCTCTTTACTGTTAGCCCAGACACCTCGGTGGCATGTTACTGAATGTTTGGACACTCAAGGATCCACAGAAAAAGGTAAGGCTCTGGTGAGGAGAAATAGCCCATTCAAATAGATTGTAAAGGTTATTCAAAGAAAATTGCTTGAAATTTAGATCAGATTTAGTAGTATAGAACCTCACATCAGTTTGGCATCTGAGAGAAAGTATAGTATGGTTGGAATGACTATTACAATGTTGTTATTAATTGTTTATCAGATCTGGGGCTGTCTGACCTCTTTTTCTGAAGCATTGATCAAGATTGAAGGTCCAATCTTAGAGGTGTTACACTCAACTCTCATTGGGTTGAAATAGGAGTTGAAGGTCTTGAGGGTACTGCTTGTTCAGCATCTCACAGGTTTGAGATCTAAACCACTGACACTTAGGTCTCAATCCATAGTGAATTTTTTGCTTCCTTCTGCCACAGAGCCCCTCTTCTTGGGGTGGGGAGGAACATTGGCCCACGCCGTTTGTCAGATTTTCCAGGATACTTACAAAATTTGGAAGCTGAAATCAAGATTTGAATGCTCGGTCTACCAAAGACTGGCGCTGATATATTTCAAACCTTAGTCTCAGGGCCTGTGTACTTTAGCAACCCTACATTGACTAGGTCTGCTGTGAGAACACAAGAGATCACGGACTTATTTTAGTATGGGAGAGGAGTGGGAGCAAGGGAACTGGGACCCTCTGACATACAGTTCTATGTGATGAGATCCAGTGCTTTCATGGATCCATGGAGACCTTGTAAATCTTCCAGGAACCTAATCTGTGATTTTAATATCTCTCTTTTTGTTTGAAAAACAGGGAGTACACAGCCAGGAAACTTTAACTTAAAGTAAAAACTGCCCCTTTTCTTATATCTTTTTCTTTTATTGAAGGGATGTTTGAAGTCACTGTTGTTTTATGAAAATGGAGCCCTTAGTTTTTCTATAGTTTTAACTGTAGGCAGATATATCTGTCACCTTACTTCCAGCTTTAAAGTAACAGCTGTAGACTCTTGCTGTTTGGCACTGATTTAGCCACTAATCCTAACATTCTCAAAAGGATTAGGCTAGTAAGACATGGACCTCAACATTCTGTGACAATGTTAAACAAAAAAAGAGAGACAGCTACTGACTATTTCATAACGTTGATCATAAAAACACTAATTCCTGTGAATAGTTTCAATAGCATTATAAAAAGTTCATTGTATCCCAGCTGACAACTATGAGGTAGAATGTCAGGTTGCTGTGATTCAGAATAGCTCAGGCCTGGCGCTGGCCTCAGACAACTCTATTTATAAGGGAAAGCTTTTAACATTTATGCCATAACATTAATATAAAATCACTGTCTTTGTTTGTGCTAAAAATGTCTTTTGACAAGATATCAAGAGTGTATTATTCTGTTTATTTCCTTAGAGTGTCCTGATGGTCTACTGTGCACTTCCACCATTCCATCGCACTACAAACGCTATACCCATTTCATACTTGCTACAAGCAGAGCAGGGGATTATTTTGTCAGCTCTTCAACATATAGCCCAGAGAGAAAGTTCACAGGCTCTGATGCTACTAACTCAAGCTGTTTCTCAGGCCTTGTGGATGGAACCTCACAGCATGAGAAACTGACCAGGAATGTAAGAAATGCCTCAAATGAGGATCATACATTGGTGATACAGAGTTCAACACAAGCAAAATCTCCAAATGTAACCAATGTAAATACTCTGTCTTCCACAAACATTCTAAAGCCCCAACAGACTCTTCTACTTACACAGTCTGCAGATGATAATGGCCAGCTTGACTCTTTGGATTTTCCATTTTCTCAAGGAAGCGAAGCTAGTGGAGATCTGGATAGTCAGAATGATTCTAATCAGTTAAAGCTGCTACTTCCAGAAGCTGACTTCAGTGACTGCGAAATTTCCTACTCTCCACTTAATACTGATGAGGAAAATGAAGAGGAAACAGAGGAGGAGGAGGAGGAGGAGGAGAAGAAAGTAAAAAAGAGATTATTTCACACCCAGAACTCTGAAGATGAGAGCACCAAAAATGAGGAATCTAGCTGTATGTTGTTTACTAAATTGGATTGTTCTCCACTTCAGCAAGTACACAGGTATGGCTGCCTTAAGCTAGGTGGTTTCATAATACAAAATGAATCTTGTGAAGAATTGAATGGACTGAGTAGTTTAGATGGTTTTGTTAAGCCTGTTTCTCAGGAGCACATGAACAACATGTTCTCTAATTCAGGAAGTGCTGCTAATCAGTTAAAACACCCACAAGGGGCACTGACTGCACAATCCTCTCTTTCCCTTAATTATGAGATAACTAAGAAGGAATTTGATTGGCCAACATTCAGTGCCTCTGTTTCTAATACAGGTAATTTGGAGCTGAAAGATTTTAATGCTTGCCATTTGGATTATGCAAACTTGGCTGTGGGTGATCCATCATTGTCCTTGAAAGTCAAAGAAGAAGGTGGTAGATCTTTTCTGTCAAAGCAAAGTGAAGTTTCGAAGGAACCTAGTAACTTCCTAATCAATAGAAATAAAATGACTACTAACACAAGTGGAACTACATTATACCAGAAGAGTTCACAGCCAGTAATAGAGGAAGAAGGAAGTCTTCCCAATACAGCGGCTGTACCCCTTCCCAGTACGATCTCTCAAATGCTGCCATCTGTTTCTGTTGCAAATGTGAAAGCCAAATCTATTTCAGCCAAAGAACTGAAACAAATGGACATTGGTGTTTTCTTTGGGTTAAAACCCAAAGCAAAAGAAGAGAACAAAGGAAAGAAACATTTTGGTGAGGGAACACAAGCCTCAAGTCCTATAACTCCCAATGGAAAGAGGCCCAGACAACAAAAGAGAAAAGCTGAAGGATCTGTGGGGGACATAGATGCGGTCACAGAAAGCTCAAATAAAAATGGAGTCTGTGTAGATACAATATCTGGTGTGAAGCGAAGCTGGAGAAAAAGATTTAGAGAATCATCTTCTACCGAAGAAGGAACAAAAAACAAAAAGTGTCCCTTTTATAAGAAGATACCAGGTGAGAAGTAATTGTGACTTTTAATTCTAATGGTTGACTTTAGAACCGTCTAGTGATATAGCTGTTTTCTCATTTTAATACGAGGCTTTTTTATTGTTTCAATGTAAAAAACCTTTTAAGGCCCCAATCCTTTAATGATTTCCACTTGGGTGGACCCCCTTTGAAGTTAGTAGGGATCAAGGCCATAGACATTTACAAGATTACAGCGGCTCATTCTATGAGCGAGCAACAATGAAAAAAGGAAATAATTTTGTAAAAATATAATCTTTTAAAGATACTGCTAGAAAAATAAACTTTTTGACTTAAATTATGTTTTACAGGGCAGGTCACCTAAGGGGGAGATTTTCAAAAGCATCTAAGGGATTTAGGAGCACCTTTGAAAGTGAGACTTATGCTCCTAAATCCTATCTTTTCAAATCTAACAACTAATGTTTGCCTTGTCTAATTCATCACTTGTAACTTTTACATAACTTATTTTGAAGCCATAAGAAAGGTTGGCTAATAGCCATTTATAGAACAAAATGTTTGTCACTCTTGCAGTTACTTTACCGTAGACCAGGTACATTAATTGAGCTTCATTTTGTGTTTAAGGTATAGTATTACACTAGAATGATATTCTCCAGTATTAATTAGTAGCCTTCTTAAAAAATACTTTCTAAAGCTAAAGAAACAGCTCAGAATTTACCAAAATCTCCTCAAATAACTATCCAAAGTATAAAGAAGACTGATCAATAGTTTGAAAAGTTTAAACTTCACAGATTTCAGATCACCAACAAAGGATCATCTTAGTTGTGCTTTTTGATTCTGGAATCCTGGATAAAGATACACGGAAAATGGGAGTTGGGGTAGTAAATGTACTAAGCATGTAGCCTACTGTCTGTGACCTTGATCCACCAACGTGATGCATGCAGGTAGACCCTTAAACTTGTGAGGAGCCCCATGATGTCAGTTAAGTCCTGTGGATCCTCTGCATGTACCAGTCTGCAGGATCGGGCCCCATATCTACAGTATAATTGTCAGTTTCCTTGGCTGCCTGTCTGGCTTTTGTTTTGAACCACATTGGTTGTATGCAAAATATTTCTGATTTTATTTTCTATAATTTTTCAAATAACTTGGAAATGTACTTTTCAAATGGATACATCTTAATGGGTTGAATGGCGGGAGAACAATTATATGAAATTTTTGGTGATTTTTGGAATATATAATCAAATTTTAAAGAAAATGTCTGCCAATAAATTTGATAGGTTTTTTTTTACATTATTGATTTCTCGTTTGCAGAGAATAGAAAAGACTCCTTACATCTGTTTTTATCATGAGAAATAACAACTCATTTAAATATATAATACCAAATCTATGATATATAATCATCAGCAGATAGAGATTTTTTTAAGAACCCAGGTCAATTGCCTGCTAATAGTAGTAACATTTAGCAAGAGTCTTATATGTATGGAACTGGCATGGTGCAAATTGGAAGTGAAATACATAGTCAGTGCTTTGGGAAGCTTGCACTGTGTAAGCATTTCAGAAATGCCATTTTGAATACAGATGTATGTTTACTCAGTTTATTAGGTATAATTGAAATGTAGGATGGCAGATGAACAACAGGTATTGTTGGAGGAATGTGTCAATGTTTGTATTTGAAGAGGAATGTGTCGGGGAGGAATATGTCGATGGCTGTATTTGAAGATTGTTTAGTTTGCTTAGTTATGACTTTAATCAGTGAAGCTATTTCTCTCCTTGCTGTTTGCATAATGCTCATGTCTGCAAGCTGCATTTGTTCTCACATACTCCTTTTTTGTTGAATTCACTATTTTAATGCATTTTCTACTTAAAAGAAAAGAAAATCTGACCAGTAACTGGCTGTAGCTTCTCCATGCATATTAATTGACTTGCTCCTGTTGTATTTATGTTGTAGGAACTGGTTTTACAGTTGATGCATTTCAGTATGGAGAAATCGAAGGCTGCGTAGCCTATTTCCTCACTCATTTCCATTCTGATCATTATACTGGCCTAACAAAAAAATTTACATTTCCAATCTATTGTAATAAGGTAAGATTTCCTAGGGTTACTTGATAATTACCAAATCGGTATGCAACTGTGAACGAAAACCAAAAGAATACAGTGTTCAGATTCTATGGATATAGAACCAGAACCTCTCCTGTGGCAGAGGAGCATTTGGCATGGCTAATTTGGATAAAGGAAGTATCAGGCCGGTATCCCAGAGGCTGCTGTAACTAGCACCAGTTGCTAACAACTCCAAAGAGCTGTTATAGTAGTGATGGATCAGACAGATGTAAGGAAGGCCTTATTAGATCCTCTTTCCTGAGCCAGCCGCAAGGAAGTACGTGAGGGGACTAGAGGTTCTCCCCCTACCCAGGAGTTTCTGTAACCCAGATATAGCAGATGTTATAAGAGGCTGAAGCACAGGCCAGTGTTGGAGCCATAATCTTTTATCATGCACACATTGTGCTCTGTGGCTTTGAGATCCTTCTAAATATTTACAATATAATCTAATCAAATTAAATAATATTTAGAAATTCCACAATGCTTATATCTTTAAAGAATCTTACGCACCATCCCTGTGATAGAAACAAGTATCGATATTGGGATGTGGAGGCATACAGATTACTTTTCCTGCAAGCAGGCAGAAAGTCTGTTGTAGAGTCAGGAGTAGAACTTAGGGGTTTCTGGCTCCAAGTCTCAGGCTCTAAACACCAGAGATGCTACCTCTGTTTGTAATGGTCCTTGCCATAACTCTAGCCATACTGTGTGGTATTTATACTTGGGTTTTTACTTGATGGCACCATTGGAAAAATGACTTTTACAAAATAAAACCTGAGCACAGAAAAAGTGAACTTTGTTCCCATTAATTGTTTTCCCCTGAAATATTTTTCTTTGTCTTTCTACATTAATTATCAGGTAAAGCACATGGGGTTGATGTGGTCCTTTTGTTTGTTGTCTCAGGGTATGTCTACACTAGAAATGTAAGTCGACCTATACTAGGTCGACTTACAGCCACCACAGTAATTACTGCTGTGGTGCATGTCCACGCTATTCTCCTTGGGTTGGGGGTGCGTGTCCTCACCAGGAGCGCTTCCACCGACCTAAGAAGGGCAGTGTGGGGAGCTGAGAGCCCAGTCGCTCTGCTGGCTGCTCCCTACAGGAAGCCTGGGTGCCCCACAGGCTCGTGGGCTCCTGTTAGACTGCCCATCGCTTCTGTTCCCTGTTCCCCACTGGAAGCAGGGGAAGCCTCCTGGGGCTTCTCCCCTCTCTGCCAGGAGCTATGGGAAACTGCCCAGGGCTTCTCGCCCCTGGGGAGCAGGGTCCATCTGCCCCAGCTTTTCAGTCCACTCCCAACTGGGAGGTGGGCAGCCTTGTCAATTTCACGTCTTGGCTCCCACCTGGGAGCAGGGTTGGAAACTGCCAGGGTTTCTTGCCCTGGCTCCCAGCTGGGAGCAGGGTCCATTCTCCTACCCTGAAATTGACAAGACACCAGTGTAAGGGACCCAGTGTCTACACAGGTACTGTCGCCTTGACTACACCGACATAAGCCTTATGCCTCTGGCGGAGGTGGAGTTATGATGTCAATATAGTAGGGTACTTTCATCAGCAGAAGGAAGGCTGTAGCGTAGACACTGACATAATTAGGTCAACATACACTGCTTTATGCCAACCTAACTATGCAGTGTAGACCAGCCCTCAGTACTAAACTCTTTCTCTTTTGCAGATAACTGGCAACTTGGTGAAGAGTAAACTTCGAGTGCAAGAACAGTATGTCCATACATTGCCAATGGATACAGAGTGTATAGTGAATGGAATCAAAGTGGTCCTGCTTGATGCCAATCAGTATGTATCTTTGCAGCTGAATTATATATATCATTTGCAAATAGTGAATGTCAAAGATAAATTATTGTTTAGAAATGGTTTATACCTTCATGATTTTTTGGCTTCAGTGGATCCGGAAGACTAAGGATAATTTTTTTAAAAGTGCTTAAGGAGCATAAATGTTGTTTTCGAAAGTGAGTTAGGGACATAGGAGGGTAAATCTTGGGCCTGCTAGTGAAGTCAGGGGGCTGGACTTGATGACCTTTCAGGGTCCCTTCCAGTTCTATGAGATAGGTACATCTCCATATATTTATTTTATAATCTCATTGAATGCCAATGAGACTTAGTCTTCTAAGTGCCAAAGTTACTTTTAAGAATGGGAATTCGGCTCCTTTGAAAATGTTACCCTAAAAATACTTTGTGCATTTGTAATGAGCTCATCACCAAGATATCTAGATGCTAGTGATACAGAGTGCTTTAATTTTCACATTTCTTTACAGACATTAATCCCGATTGATACTTAGAACACCTCTCTGAAGTAGGTAAGAAACTAGAAGCACAGCAAGATTTAGGACTAGGGTTTCCAAAGTGGTCCAGATTCTGAGTGCTTCAGTTTTAATGCCCAATGTGAGGCGCGCTGGGCCTTATTTTCAGAGATGTTAAGAACTTTACAGTTTGCTGATGACAATGGGAGCTTCAGATAGTGAAAATCAGGCCCACGGGGTCTCAAGCTGGACACAAAAATCATTTGACAGTTTGAAAATTCGGCTCTAAAAAAACCTGATCTTGTTCCCATTGAAATCTTTGGCAAAGCTTTTATTGAATTCAGTGGTGCAGGGCCAGACCTTAACTGCCCAAGGCCATGTAGACAGTTTTTGGTAATGTTAGGATTAGAATTCAGTAGCTCCTGGCTTTCAGTCCTCAGTTCTGATCATTTTGCCTCTTGGCACCTTATTTGTGTATTGGAATAAAAGTCCTCTCTTTTTTAGTATATAAATTTAAATGCAGAACTCTGTTACAGCTGGTTTGAATAATACTTATCTTAGGACTTGTTTATGGTTGAAAGATAAGATTCCTTGCAAGTCCTTTGAAAACGCTTGCTGGGAATGAAAGAAGCCTTGCAGCTTATGTAATTTGGACATTTTTCAGTGTTTTCTTCCCCCTTCATTTTAAAAGGAATATAAACTATAGGTATAAAGTTCAAGTTTTTGGAGCACTTACCATCTCTGTCTTCTAAGCTATGATCTATGGCCAGTGCTTCCTTTTTTTTTTTTTTTTTTTTTTAAACTTCTGTATATGACTCATGTCCAAAATACTCCTATTTTGGCTGCCCAGTCTGAGTGTCTGCCCTGCAAAACAAACTAACTTTGGTGAGGAGCTGCACGAGGAGCAATGGACTCACTGCAATCATAGCAAACAGGGAATGGTACCTACCCAACAATAAATTCTGGATGCAGGATAATGTTTAAAATCTGTAAAGAGAACTTACAAAGCAAATATTGCACCAACTCCGACAGCACTGAAGATGGCGCCTACAATTATTCAATTTCTATTTTTCCTAAATCATAACAATGCCTCTTCTTTCCCCAGTCTGCCATTTCCAATTCATATTGGACCAGAGAGACTGATAAACATAAAAAGATGGGCCTGGGACATCATTTGTGCCACACATGCTGAAAGACTGATCAACACAAGAGGCAGCCCATGCTTTATTAGTTGTTAGGTGCAGTTGTTTTCCCATTGTCCATCTAACCTAAAAATTGTAGCCTATTAATAGGACTTAAACAGGGGTTTATTTTTTGAGCTTCACTGGAATTGGAAAACGTATGAAACTTTGCACTTAAATAGCACTTCGCAACTTCAAAATCCCGTGTAGATATTAATCTCCCAACAGCACTGTGGGCAGTTAATATCCACATTTTTCAGATGGGGAAACTGAGACACGTGAGAGGTGGTGGCTTGTTTATGGTCGTGAGACAAGTAGGTGGCATAGCTAGCATTAGAAAGCAGGAGTTTCTCGGTCTCGATCTGCCAATGCGTGGGCTGATTATCTGTGATTTACCAGGCTTTATCCCCACTACTGCTTGAAAGCAGTGTAGTTTGTGTGGTAATGGATGCCACTTTGGAAGTAAGAATATGTTGTGTTGTTTTTTTTCCCCCTAGTTGTCCAGGTGCCACAATGATCCTTTTTTGCCTTCCCAATGGAACTGTCATGCTACACACTGGGGACTTCAGGGCAGATCCTTCTATGGAGCAATGTCCTCTTCTGATCAGTCGAAAGATTCACACCCTGTACTTGGATACTACGTAAGCTAGTATATCCTTCTTTCCCTGTCCCAACAACAACCATGTGTCCAATAATAGTACTTTATATCTAAAAAAATTAATAATATGAGTGACGTGTTTTGATACTCACTTAACTCAGATGAGTGGGTATGTAAAGAAATAAGGTATTTGTTAAAAGGCTATTTACATAATGTCTGTTGACTTTATATAAATAGGGATATAATCATTCTGTGGCATAAAGGTTTTTGCAGTATTCATTTGAGGTGGCCAAACTAATCATAAGTGGTATTCAATTGTGGGTGCCATTTGGCCCTGTAAAAGCAGAGGTTTATAAAATTGAAACTGGCTTTATACAGGTCAGGCCCTTAATGCAAGAAACAAACATTCAAACAATGCTAAATGTTCGGGTCAGTTGTCCAATTTTTCGTTAGACCTTTCGTTGATTTATCCATATGAAACTGTTTTTCAATAGATAATGACTAATGCCCAGTTGCAATTCTTTTATTTTCTGACCCATATTCTATTACTGTGAATGAATAATGCCTTATATGACAACTATGTGCATGCCAAAAAATAAGACCTATGGATGTAATTAGTATGTGACACAAACATCCAGCTTTATAAAAATAGTACTCAAAAGAGGGAAAGATTTCAGTAGTCATAGTGTCAGATGAGTGAATATTGGCAGTGTTCTTAAATGTGCATATAGAAAAGTGTGCATAGTATAACTTAAAATGTATTTATTGAAAAAGATTAAAGTTTAATCTTTAAAAAATTACCATATGCCACCATGATTTTTAATAAGTAAATAATAAGTTGAATTGATATTGACGAATAACTTATGTCATTGTTGTGTGCAGTTTTTGACAAAGCCTACTTATAAAGTAGGATGCCTCCTGTATTATGCTTTATTACATATTCATATCCAATTTCCATTTATTAGATACTGCAGTCCTGAATATACTTTTCCTTCTCAACAAGAGGTTATCCAGTTTGCTATCAACACTGCCTTTGAGACAGTAACTCTAAACCCACGTACATTGGTCGTCTGTGGAACCTATTCCATTGGAAAAGAAAAGGTCTTTCTAGGTGTGTAAATGGACATATCAAATCAAAATGAATATATTCATCTCTGAATGAATGTAAAATGAGCATTACCTTAAAGTATGCATGAAGGTAGCTTAGGCTCAACATTTAGATTTTGTGGATAGCAAAAGAAAGTATGGCTGTTGATTAATCGCAGTTAACTCTCACGATTTAACTAAAAAAAATTAATTGCGATTAATTGCACTGTTAAACAATAGAATACCAACTGGAATTTAGCAACTATTTTTGGATGTTTTTCTACATTTTCAAATATATTGACTTAAATTACAATACAGAATTCAAAGTGTACAGAGCTCACTTTATATTATTTTTATTACAAATATTTGCATTGTAAAAGTGGTAAACAAAAGAAATAGTATTTTTCAGTTCAACTCATATAAGTACCATAATGCAATCTCTTTATAGTGTAAATGCAACTCACAAATATAGTTTCTCCCCCCCAACTGCACTCAAAAACAAAACAATGTAAAATTTTACAGCCTACAAGTCCACTCAGTCCTACTTCTTGTCAACCAATCGCTAAGACAAACAAGTGTGTTTACATTTGTGGGAGATAATGCTGCCAGCTTCTCATTTACAATATCACCAGAAAGTGATTCTATTATTGTTTAACAGTGCAATTAATCGCGATCAATTTTTTTAATTGCTTGACAGCCCTAAAAGAAAGTACATTTTAAAATTTAATATTAATTTTTTAAAATGTCAATAAGTTTTTAAAATTTCAACTAAAAACAAGTTTTATTGAAACATTTATCTGCCATGTTTGCAAACTTAACCAAACCATGTTGTGCCATTGCATAGAATGCACAAAGTGGCTCCACACAGAAAGTGAAACTAAGCAATCTAATTTATTTAACCATACCAAGTGAAGTGCCAATAGTTTACTTTTTAAAAAAAACAACAACCCAGCATCACTGGTGAGATTATAAAACTTGTTTTCAATTTTAATAATTTCAAGTGCTATTAGTAACACAGTGAAGGAAATGTAATTATTTTTAAACTTCAATTCTATTAACAGTTGTTTCCAAGGGTGATATGTATTTCCCTCTAAAATGGAAGCAAGTCATACAAATGAACAATTTATTAAAAACTTTCCCAGCCATTAACTGCATCTTTCTGCTATTTTCTGTCTTTAAGGAAACCTGTTGTGCCCCAGGCTTAAATCAGCACAGTGATTACCTGACTGTACTTTGTAGAGCAGACAGCCATGCAACATTCGTACTTTTAAAAAGATTTTCAAAGTCATTGGTACTAGAATTTCTCTCACTGAAATTCAGGCCATCATTAACATGGGTTGTTTGTCCCTTCTTCAGAACTGTATCAGGTTCTAGCGTCTTAGAAAGAAATGTCAGTTTGCTCCCTTGAACACCAATATATTATTGAAGAGGTATGATTTGTAACCTATTAATATACTTTTACTACTCCTCTCCCTGCAAATAATTCTGAAGCTACAGTACAGCAATCAGTGTTTGCCAACAGTTATCACAGTTCTCTATATATTTTAGAATATGAAATAGCTTTATTGGCAAGCATGGATTTTTGTAATGGTGATCACTGAATCAGTGAGATGATCAGGAGCATCTCAGAAACAACAATGGAAATCTTTGTTATTTGCAAACTGTCTCTTCATCATGTCTGATCTTTTCCCTTTCACCCTACAGCAATTGCTCAAGTTCTGGGCTCTAAAGTGAGCATGTCCCAAGATAAATACAAAACACTGCAGTGCTTAGAGTCTGCAGCTGTTAATTCCCTCATCACCATGGACTGGAACAATACTTTGCTTCACCTTCTTCCCATGATGCAAATTAATTTTAAGGTAAGTGTAGAAAATATCATCTGCACCTGTTGACTAACTTTAGCTTGGATGATATAACAGCAATAGGGTGTCTTTGGTGCTTTTTGCCACCTGTCAGATCATATTTATTTAGTGATGTTTTGACATATAGCAACACATTGAAAATGAGATGCAATTAAACATTAATAACAGGCTCCAAACATAATGCACAGAAAGTATAATTTCACTCTAATGTAGTGTTCATGGAACAAGATTAGATGAGACTTGTTCAAAGGCTTGCTGTTTGTGGCCTTTTTTGAAGTAGGTTTTATTTAATGATTGCAGCATCTCTCCTATTAACAATTAATAGACTGTGACACTTAGTCCCCGGCTTCTTTTTTTCCATTAATTTGTGTGTTGTAAAAAAGGACTGAAGGGGTTTTCTTCCTCAAACTTCCTCTCTTTTGAGGCAGTTAATAAAGAGATATTGTCAACTTGACAACTAATCAAAATATTTTAATCTTGTGGTTTTTTCTTTTTTTAAAGTCATTTCAGCTATGACACCTGCCCCTGGGTCCACTGCCAGTTTTTATGGCTTTACATTCACATTTCCTCATTTTAGACAGTTTTTCTTTCCTCTATTGCTGTGTGGAAGACCTGCACAAACCGCAGAAGGAAATGGACTATATGAGAAACAGTGAAACTGACACAAAATGTAGTTAAATGAACATCATGATCAAACTGAAGAAGAAATACATTCCCATCTTTCAGTTGTAAGAATATTGGGTGTTACTTGTAACAATAGTAAGTAAAAGGATTTTAGACAGATGTTTTATTTTTTGTTAAATTGACTTTTGCGTACAAGTTTTATACAAGGGAATCAAGTACCATCTGTTTTCCAAAGAGATATTCAAGTTCTATTGGGGGTAATTCATGAGTGTGTGTGAAAGGTAAAAATTCATTCTGCTAAAGGTGCCAGATTGGTAATCTAAAGGATATTTTCTGTCTATAATACAGGTACAGTGATTTAATGTCTTCTGCACTGCCCAGCCTATATACTTAGAGGGAATCTAATTTTCTTTGCCCATTAGTACTTAGCCTCTGTGCTAGACTGCCAAGAATGGTACCTGTCTGGGAGCGGTGGCGGGGTGGGGGTTATGATATGATCTCAGAGGCTTCATTTCAGAAGTATTCATAGATGATGGAAGAGGAAAAACATGTTTTTATTTTAGTTTTATTTTAGTTTTTAAAAGAAGCTTCATTCCCCCTTCTTTTTAAAAGCTAGAATATTGACTCCCATAAAAAGCAGATTAAAGGTGAGTTTATAGGTCTGCGTTGATTTTATCAGAGCATATACGTTGAGGGAGAATGGGAGAACGGGAAAACCGTGCATTTTGGAAGTAGATTTGAAAGTGCAGATCAACAACAGGCAGTCAGCACAGATGGGGGGAGCTCTCTATTTGTTGTTTGCTGATTGAGATACATTGCACCCTTTAATTGTAGGAGAAGTTGGTAAATTCTACATTACGCCATAATGTTAATGTACAGATAGTAAGATATGGAAATTCCCTGAGATTCAGTCAACATGTCATGAAAGATGCATAGTGTATAGACAAATATGTCTAGCCTTTAAATAGGGCAATACTGAAAAAGAAATAAAAACAGAACAATTGGACCATGTTTAAAGGTGATCTAAAACAGAGAGGAAGTGATGAGGATGCTAATCTGGGACTCTGGGGTCCTGGGTTCGATGCCACAGACTGCCAATGTGATCTTGGGCAAGTCACTTAATCTCTCTGTGCCTCATTCTCTATGTAAAATGATGATACTGTTGTCTTACCTCATAGGGGTGTTATACGAATAAATACATTAAGACTGTGAGGTGTTCATACTCCAGTGATGTGGGCTATATAAGTGACTTAGGTAGATAGATAGATAGAAACACACATAGTGTCACAAGTCAGAGGTTCTCAAGCGGGGGTCCATGGCCCTTTGGGGGGATGTGAGCAGGTTTCAGGGGGTCCGCCAAAGTAAACTAGAGAGCAGGGACGGCATTAGGGTCACTGGGGCCCAGGGCAGAAAGCCGAAGTCTGAGCCCCACCACCCAGGGCTGAAGCTGAAGCCTGAGCCCCCGTGGCGTGGGGTGCTGGGCAATTGCCCTGTTTGTTGCCCTCAATGGTGGCCCTGGCTCAGAAAAACAGTTGTTGTGGCATAGGTGGGCTGTGGAGTTTTTATTGCCTGTTGGGGGCTCTTCAGAAAGCGAAAGGTTGAGAGCCCCTGCCATAAGTTACACTGTGGGGTGGAGGGGAAAGGCCAGGGCTGTACAGGAAAGACAACCAACCAGAAAATGTAAGAAAAAACATTTGGAGGGAGAATCTTTTTATCTTTCATCATCCTTTTTAGATGCTCTTCCTGCTAAAATCCCATCCTTCTGTCCCTTTAGTATGCAAGTTACAGACATGTCATTTTATCATTTCTGTCACCTCAGTGTGGCTTCCAGTTACCATTATGAGGATTACTTTTCCCCCCCAAACAAAAGAACCATCTAGATCTGCCAATGTGATAAGTTTTCAGTGAAGCCAGTAGCTGGAGTCGGAGTGTCTGGGTGCCAGTGATGTCGTTAAGATGTATGGAGATCACAAACTCAGTTGAACAGGCGTTAAATGCTTAAGGATGAGCCCATGTAGCATTAACCTGGTGTCTGTTTAGTAAATGTGTGAAACTCAAAAGAATAATATTGTAAACAATAAATCAGCTGGTATCTGATAGTCTGTTTGGATTAGGAATAATAAATGTCATTTTTATATACAGTATACATTTGTTTACCCAGGTGGTTCTTCCTCTTTTATTTTTTTCATGCTCAGCTGAGCAACCTTTGTCCTGAATTGCAGACTCGTTACCTGGGAAATCTGGCTACTTGTATACCCTCATTACTGTCATTTTACAGTCATGTAAAATAAATGGAAACATTTGTACACCACACCGTCATTTTAATCGGTTTTATCCGTGAACCTACACTGTGAGTTATAGAAATATTATCCCAGTTTTACATATGGGGAACTGAGAAACCAGTTGATTTGTCTAAGGTCACACAGGAATTCCCAGTCCAGTCCAATGCCCTATTCACTAGGCCATCCTAGCCCTATATCAGGATTTCTAGGTCTGCCCCACATCTTGTTTTGATATGCATTTTGTTCAGTCCCGAGCCCTATTTAGGGACCAGTCCTGATATTGTTACTCTCCTCCATTGATTTCTGATAACTAAAGCTTTGTGCTAGCTAAGAAACCTACAAAGCCTGTGAAGTCACTAGGGAAATTGTCTCAGTCAGGAGCTCAGGTTCAGCATTTAATTTATGTTTTGAATCCATCTGTGATCTCAAACATCAGCTGGCTTCTAAGAGACACATATCACTATTGCAATTTCTTCTGTATTGCAGCAGTGCCTAGAAGCCCCAGTTATGTACCAGGGCCCCATTGTGCTAGGCACTGTACAGACGCAGAACAAAAAGACTGTCCTGGCTGCAAAGAAGTTACAGTCTTGTCAATTTTAAGGATTGTGCTGCAGTTCTTCTCACTTGGAGGGTTAATGCCTCCCCAATAACCTGCTTCCAGGTAAAGAACTGAAAAAGAAGCTCTAAGAATTAAACAGGTTTTCCATGATTGAAGGTTAGTGTAAGGGGATAGATCATAATAAAATTGTGCAATTCTGAAGAACAGTTCCGTGTTTCCACAGCTGGAGGTTCCCTGGATCAAATCCGGATGGCTTTGGCTTTTATTTCCACTCAGTCAAGTCAGATTTTGCCTCTTCTCAAACTGAATATTTTAAAACTTACCTGGAACAAAGTTATCCATGAGATGGTACTCGGAGTGGGGTAACAAAAATGAGCTCAGTGTTATGAAAGAGTCTTGCATTCACTGACTTCCTTCTTCACTCACAGGTCTTCTGTAGCAATCAGAGTAGGCACATTCACTTCCTTCCAAAATGCCAGCCTCCCAGTAAAATTCCACAGATTTATTAGGAAACATACTTTCTTTTAAATATAATTGTAGGGATAACTGATATTTCTTTTTGATAAATATTCTGATACTTTGTAGCTGCACTGTGCAAGTCATACACACTCATGCGCTCTTCACTTCATTCCTCACAGCCCCTTTTTCTAATCTCAAATTGCTCCCTAGCGTTTTTGCTTTCTCTTGTATATCTTACTTTTTATTCACTCTCCCTGATTCCCAAACTAAAGAATCGGAAGTGTGTGTAAGTTGTGCCTTTTGTACATCTGCTTAATTGCAGATTTCAATTTATTTGGCCTCTGCGCCTTCTTCCCATATTGATTTCCAAGAGTATAATCAAAACAGGTTCTTTTTTTTCATTTTGGAACAAGCTACTTAATTATTTGCCAGTATGTAGTTTAGCTCTCCATGTATGGTTTATAGGTGCTACGTTGATTCAGCAGAGAACCTTACTCATCTAAAGACACTTGGCTAATCATAAAAAAACACAGAAATCCCTCTCCCTTTCTCCTAAACAGTGACCAGAGTTTAAAGATTGTTTTAATATAAGTATCTTCAGCCTAAACCTGAAGCAGACAAATATCACTACTCTAAGGTTCTGTACTAGTTATGATTATGACCTAATAATAATAGGTCAAGTAGCAGGCTGGGCACTAGAAATTTCAGTGGCAGGGCTAAGGATCGAAGTAGACTTCTGTGGCTCCAGTGCATCCCAAACAGGTTCCTGCCATACGCCCTTCCTTGGGCTCCACGCTTGTCAGCTAAGTTCTGTGCTGTGCAGAGGGTGTGTATCCCTCTCCCCAGGGCCGGCTCCAGGCACCAGCTTCTCAAGCAGGTGCTTGGGGCGGCCGCTTCGGAGAGGGGCGGCAGGTCCAGGTATTCGGCAGCAATTCGGCGGACAGTCCCTCACTCCGCCTGGGAGTGAAGGACCTCCCGCCGAATTGCCGCTGCAGATCACGATCGCGGCTTTTGTTTGTTTGTTTTGGCTGCTTGGGGCGGCCAAAACCCTGGAGCCGGCCCTGCCTCTCCCTACCTGGGTTCATTCTTCTTTGTACAGCAGATCTGCACTAATGACCATTACAACATTGAAGGTGGGGGCTGTAATTGCCCCAGTAGAGTGTGTATATATAACTTTTTATCTACAAAGCTTTACATACATTGAATAATAGTTCTCACAAAAAACCCCAAGCTAGACCAGGAAGGACAAGTCACATTGCATCAAAGAGTGTACCAAAGAAACAAACCCAAATCTGGGAAGCAAGCACACCCTTTTTGCCCTATAAATAGCATCCCTGCTTGTTATCCAAGTCAAAGAGCAGAATTCAAATCAATATTCTCTATTTGTAGTTGTTACAGTTACGAAGGCTTTCAGCCTGGTACTGGGTGAGTGTGGTCAAATATTAACTAGTAATTTTGCAGCATTTTCTTGAGACCAGTAGAGGAATCAAAGTTAGATATTAAAATAAAACTATTTACAGACATTATATCAAGTGGAGGCAAGATGCAGGGTACAGGTTCACATTCTGGATGTCCTTTTTCCAAATCCTTTACTGTGCAAAGCTTTGTTTTTGAAAGCAAAGGAAGAATAAAATAGATTAATTGCTCCAGTAATGCAAATGGATTTGCTGTGTGAAAAGAAAGGGCAAACGGATAATTCAAAGAAACTGGTTACTTCAATGGAATGCTTGTTTGACTACAAAAAAATGCTGGGATCATTTAAATACTGATGAATATCTGCTCTTGAATAAGCAAGCTGCATGGAAGTGTTGTCAGGGCTGATTGTAAACTATCCATTTAATCATGTTTGAGCCTTCTCATACCCTATGGGATCCATTTGCACATACTGCTGCTGACTTCAGCAAAATAGTAGATAACAGGCTGTCATGGTGATTGAAGGAGGTTGATTGAGGAGTGAATTATATTTTCCATTTTAGAAGGATGAAGGTTTTGGAGCAATATTGACTGAAGGTCTGAGGAATTTTTTAAAAGCGTATGAATGTTTCTTGTTTAACTCTTTATGAAGAAGCTCTGAAGTTCGCCATGTTCTTGTAGGAAGGAAGCCTTTCTCCCCCCAACCTCCCTAAAAATATTAACATTAAAAGAATTCCCCTTGCATCACAAACATCTGTTTGTAACAGTGAAATCATGAGACCTTTTCCATTTAAATTCATCGTGGAAGAATTTCAAAGAGCACAAGCTTTTCAGGGCAAGGACTGTGTCTTTGTATGTATTCTATCCATGACTTACCACAGTGGAGTGCGACTGTAATATACAGGCATTAGGGTGGGATTTTCAGAAGAGTCTAAGGATACCACATGACAGTTAAAAACCCACAGCTGCTCTGTATCGGCTGCCTCAGGCTCGTGGACTCGGGCTAAGGGGCTGTTAATTACAGGGTAGACGTTTGGGCTGGAGCCCAGGCTCTAGGACCCGGCGAGGTAGGAAGATCTGAGCCCAAACGTCTACAACACAATTAAACAGCCCCTTAGCCCAAGCCCCATGAGCCTGAGTCAGCTAGCACAGGCCAGCCCGTGGGTGTCTTATTGCAGTGTAGACATAACCTACGTGATTTAGAAGCACATTTGACTTTCAATCAGACTGAAAATCCCACCCTTAAAAATTAACAGTATGTACCCAATTAATAAACACATAACAAAATCTGAGAGCAGGCTAATCTCATAATTGTTCTACTGAATTTTAGTTCATCTCTACTGGAACTGCATGTACTGTCCTTGGTTTTTATTAAGACAGGAGGGGCAAGTATAATGCATGTGTATTAATCTTATGAAGAGTTGCAGTAAGAAATGTCAGTCTCTTTACAAATGAATCATGATGGGCAGATATAGTCCTTTTAGGCTTCTGATTGCCATCTTAATGAAACCTAACCTTTTCCACTGTACTAGGTAAATGGAGTCTTTGAAGACTGGCCATAGCTCCCATTACTGAATAAAGAGTGTACTTATTTATTTATGGTCCTTTATTTTCAAATGTGCCTGTCTTGGTAGTTCTGAATATTGCTATCGAGTTTCTACTGGCACCATGGTGCTGCTGGTGAGAGCATTTCACTTCCCTTTCCCCAAACTCTGCAGCATCTGCAGGTTCAGTTATTCTCTTTTCTTTTAAGCAGTCGTTATTTATCTTGTGTTCTTCTTCCTGCTCCTGGCTTGTTGTTAACAGTTCTGAAATCTAAAATCTTGTAGGGCTTTCAAATGGACAAGGTGGATATCTATAGTACACATGTGAAACTGATTTCCTATTTCTGACTTCTCTTTATGCCAATGTAGGATTGAAGATTCCTTACACTTCTTCCTCTCCCTCTCTGATCCTTATTCTTTTGCTATCCCATAAATAAAATTGAAGGCTGCCTCACGCAAATTATGAGACTTTCAGGTCAGATCTTTGGAGTCAGTTGAGTTAAAAGATGAGAAACTATTTCCTCAGGTCATGTTCAGTTTGGTTTTTGGAAGCATGGTCTAGTGGTCTAAGCAAGGGAGGCTCGATACATATCACAGGAAGTGACTTGCTGTGTTGTTTTATGTGGGTCACTTACTCTCTCTGAGCATCAGAGTTCCCATCGGTAACACAGAGCTAATAGTATTTGTTTGCATTTGTAGAGCATTTTGAGGTCCTTAGCTGAAAGGTGCTATTTAAGTATTAAGTATTGATCATAACTGCTTTCTAGCCAGCTGGCATTTAAAACAAAAAAAGGGAAAGTGCCCATTAAAATGTTGTACAAAAATATAGTTTAATTTCCAATGTCCCCCTCTCCAAACCCCAAAACCTTTTAGACGATTGGATCATTGTGGTGGTGATGGTGTTTAATAGTCTTCATGAATGTGCTGTTTTTTATTAACAGGGCTTGCAGAACCACTTAAACAAGTTCTCAGAGAAGTTTGACCAAGTTCTGGCTTTCAGGCCCACTGGATGGACGTACTCCGATTCATGTCACGCTCTGGCAGATATCAAACCTCAGACCAGGGGAAAGATCACCATATATGGTACATGCACTATAAATGGCTCAGTACATTTAGTTCTGTGTGGATTGTTTGCATACATTTTATTCTAGCACCTCTTTCTGTTCATCATATTATCCACTTATTGGTTTCACTTCTGCTAAGAAGCTGAGCAGATAAATGTCTCCAGCATAAGTCTTAAGAATTGACCAGTCTGGAACACTGTAAATGCAGATTTTAAATACTGTTTCCTCTAATGCCCCTCTCTCAAAAAAACAGTTTGATCTAATGGCTTTAAGACAGACACAGACTCCATGGGTAAAACGCTATTCCCATTTAACTCAATAGGAGTTTTGCCAGGGATTTCAACAGAGCCAGGATTTCACTCCATATATGGCTTCATGTGAAAGACCCTGTGCCTGCTGCAGAGCTTCTGTCGGTACCAGCCTGTTTCCTCTGTTCTTATTGGTGCAGTCTCTGGCAAACAATTTATGGATGGAGTTAAATCTCCTAGAAAATCTCTCCTCTTGTCGCTCCACAAAGTAGCTGGGGTCATCGAATTTGCACTAATGATTGACACTGTAGATCGATCCTAGTTAATCCTTCCAATAATGAAGTCTGGATTTTTACTTGATCCTTGGAGTAAAGTTTAAATCTCCATTTAATTAAAATATTCTTTTTAAGTATTTCTTTGTTTCTTGCAAAAATAGTTTTAGTCAGCTAAGCAGACTGCCTGAGGTACCTTTGCATTGTTTTGCTACAGGGATTCCTTACAGTGAACACAGCAGTTACCTAGAAATGAAACGATTTGTCCAGTGGCTCAAGCCACAGAAAATCATCCCCACTGTAAATGTCGGTGACTGGAGAGCCAGAAACATGATGGAGAAGCATTTTAGAGACTGGAAGATGGAGCCTACTCAGCAGAGGGAAGAATGTACGTTCCAAAGGACATGTGCCGGGGGAGGGATTGAACTACCCAGGACTTTTATCTAGCCTTCCTTTTTCTATGAAGCCTCTTTGAGAAGAAACAAGCTGCCATTCTCCTGCAAGAGAGAGTACAGTCATATTCTCCCCCAAGTGAGCCTAACTTTCCTATGTAACCATTAGCCTATTTTCTCCTAGCTTATACTTTCAAAAAAACTGCAAATGTGTCTGACACTGAATAATTTTCCAAAATAACCTGAATTTGCTTTCCACCAAACTATCCAGTAAAACACTTGAGGACTTTCATAAGTTTAAGCACCTAAATAGTCCCATTGACTTCACTAGGACTGCTCAGATGCTTAAAGTTCGGCACATGCTGAAGTGCTGGATTACAGCCTGAGTTTCACTCCTCTTTGCCATCTTTTACTTGCATGACATGGCTTTAGGATGTTGCAGAGCTCAAGGAAAGAAACTGAACCATGATTATTACCAGTGTGTCAGAATTATACACTCTTTCTGATATCCGTCTAATGTCCAGATGTATGACGCTGGCCTTTAAAATGGGGAACAGACCACCCCATTTTACTAAAGGTACAAGAGGACGTTTGAATTAAGGTGGTATTAATCATTTAAAAGGAGGTGGAGTTTTCTGTCATTTCAGTACCAAATCGAGCGTTTCTGAGAAATGACTGAGAGGATGACATCAGTTCATGTGGCACTGTGTAAATTCTGAGGGCAGGTTGTTGCATTGGGAGGGAGAGCTGAGGGGTTGTAACACTAATGTTTTCACATATCTGCAAACTTTACACCGTAACAGAGGACCAGTTTGGGCTGCTACAGTATTGTGCAGTTAGGCACTTTGTAGAAAATAATGAATGTTTATAAAGATACTCCCATCCTTGTGTGTTTTTAACGTTCAATATATGTACATTTTTATAAATCTCTTTTAAATAAAGACTCTAAATTAAGCCTGTTGTTTTTGCTTCAGATAAAGGCCTTCACAATTAAGAGGAAGTGAATGTGAGTAGAGGTTGCAAGGCCAGCCTAACGAGCCTTCTTCATTCAGAATGCCCATTGAAGACACTGTGTGTTACACATGTGCCCTGGGCATGCAGGATTGGTACCGTACTGTAGCGGGGTGGTCACCCACTCCTGCCCGGAAGGGCTTAAAACAGCCCTGTCAGAGGGCTGGGGCAAAGGAAAAGCTACTAGGCTGATGGGGGAAGTAGCTGCAGCTGGGCCACGCATCAATCAGGCCTCAGCTGGCCCTATATAAGAGGCTGGGAGCCAGGAGCTCAGCAGTCTCTCTAGCTGTTGGGGGAGATGGATCTGGCTGCAGGGACCTGAGCAGAATACCTGAGTGGAGCAGGGCTGGGGAAAGGCAGAGGAGCTGGGGAGCTCCAGCCTGGAAAGCCCCAGGCTGCGGCCTAGCAGAAGGCCAACGGGTACTGGGGGTTGCAGAGGGCAGCCCAGGGGTAGGCAAAGGCAGCAGGTCCAAACCCAACCGTGCCTATGATGAATGTCTTTTACACTGCAGTCTGCCCCAGTGAGCGGGCGCTAGATGATGACCGGCAGTAGCCCATGACTGAAGCAAGGTGGGGATTAGAGGGTTGGGGTTCCCCAGAGAGGGAAGACCCTGGGAGAAAGGGGTTCCTGCCAGGAGGCAGCATCCACAGAAAAGGGGCACCAGGGTCCTGGGAGGGACATGGGGCCAGCGGCAAGGCGGATCACCAGTCTGCAGAGGGCGCTCCAAGGTTGGCATTCCCAACAGAGACCAGCAGGAGGCGCCACAGGGGTGAGTCCCGCACTGCTACACATACCCTGGGTCATACAAACATTTATGTATGTTTTTAAGCATGTATTTGGTCCCACTGAAGTCAATGAAACTTCTCAGGTGTTTAAAATTAAGCCATGTGCATATTTGCAGGATCAGGTCCTAAGTCTGCACATATAGGCTGGTCTCTCCTCTGCTAGGGAAGCAAATACTAGAAGGTGGCAATAGTAATATAAGTTTTGCCTGCCAGGTTGTTTTCCTGAATCCTGCACAGTGTTCACGTAGCTTAAGAAGGTGACTGTGGGCTTTCACACCAGTATTTAATTTAAACATCAGAATAAGATTTAATTTCCAGATTCATTGCATATATCTAGAAGAAACAAAAATAAAAAATGCATCATGTATCAAAAAAATCAAGAAAGGGAAAGTCTCTGGTGCATTTTCTTGGGAAAAAATTTTCTTTACTGATCTTTGGAAAAAATTATCAGACACTTTCCTATAGTAGTGAGCTCTGTGTTTTTGATGAGCAAATAGTCTCATAGTTCTCCTTCTCAGGGAAATAATATCCCATATAAGTCTTCTTTTTTTTTTTTTTGAAAAAAGATCTTGTCTACATTACACATTTTTCAATTAGAAGCAATTACATTTAGATGAACTGAAATGTGGCAGTCAGTTACATAATTATATCTACATTAAGCAATTCAAAAATCTGAGATTCTGTCCGGTTTTTCTTTAATGCTGAATGCTAAACACTGGTTAATCTCAATTCATTATGCGAATTTCTCTCATCACAAGAGCTACTTAATACCATGGATTAGAAAAGCTTTGTACAGGCATCAGTCCTTGGATCAGGCCAGGCTGCGTTCAACACAGGAGTGGGAGTCATGAAAAGTGGTTTTCATACTTCACCCTGATATTGGGGCTGATTTGGTTCCTGGCATAATGTAGAGCAGCCTCAGAACGTCTCTAATTTGTGTTGGCTGCAAACAGTCCTTAAGAAGATGTTCCACCAACCAGGAATAACCAGAGCACAGTTGAGCTCACTTCCCTCTGAACATACCACCTACACCTGGGCTAGAAGCAATGCAAATCCGAGACTGAACTGACACACAGACTTTACTGGGACCTTGTCTGGGTGGGGTGGGGGTCGGGGGGGGAGGGATGTGCTAGAGAGTGGGGGCCATGGCCACGCACATGAGAGAGAGAGAGAGAGAGCTAGCTGCCCTAAGTTACACCCGGGGCTTTTTGAGCCCTGGAGCAGCCCAGAATTGGAATGACAACAAAGATGGATTAAAGCTGCTTTTGTCCTCTTCCTCTGGCCTGCACCTTATCTGCTCCCCGTTCTGGAGGTGTGGAACAGACTCTCACCCCCAGCGTTTAGATTGTCAGCTACTTGGGACAGGGATGGTCATCTTATTCTGTGCGTTCACAATTACTAGAAGAAGTGGACTCTGATATTTGACAGGGGCCCCAAGTGCTATTACAGTACAAATAATGTGAAGCTATTTACAATCCAAGCCCCATTTTGCCTCAGAATTTTCAGTTTGTATATTTTCCAGTGTAAAGAGATTAAAAGTATGTTTTGAGTACAGGAAGGAAACAAGATGATATTGGCTGTGATCAGACAAGATTTTCTGTAGCAAACGATGAGAGAGGGCAGGCGAACAAAATAAATTGTAAGCAAAAACTGCTCCAGGATTGGCTAATTTTGTACAGTGTAGTGAGCACACTGAAAGACACAGCCTAATTCACAAGTGTACTTCCGTAATTCTGTTCTCATGGACTGGTGTCCCATGACATTATAGTCTTGTAATTCAGATACTTATAATTTACTATATTTAATAAGGAGCCGAATGTTAAAACTAACTTTCATTATAAATAGCGTATTCACAACACCTTTTGCCTCACACTGGCCCTTCAGTGTACTGCAGGCTATTAGAATTTACTCGCTCTGTAGGTCTCAAATGTCTTACATTGTCCAGAATAAAGGATTTTAAAAAGCTCTTTGAAACTAACCACAAAAATGCTATATCTTGGAAAACACTCGTTGACATAGGCATTAGTTGGCATGAGCCACTTGTAGTTTTCAGCCAGTTAATACTGTTCTGATTTGGAACAGATGTTGGTATTTTCTTCAATCTATAAAGCATTTCTGTATTGGATTCCTCTCTTGTCAGTATGTATCCGGGTCTGTTTTCACTTGCATACTGTCCTGTAGGTGCCCTCTATCTGCACTCATTCCTCTATATTTCTGGTTTATATTTGCACTTCTGCCAACCCTTTTTTACATGTGGTCCTCAACTCTTCAACATTTCATCCACCTTTGTATTTAACAGCATTCCATTTCCCCCTTTTACTTGGCCTTATTCTGGTGGAAAAAATGGCTGTTGAGAGGCCAAGCTCAGGAATAAATTAGTCTTTTTATTCACCTTATTGTAAAGAGAGAGATGATTAATAACAGGAAGTGACTGCTTAGATTACCAGGCAGGACATATAAGCAGCTGTGGAAAATCACTTAACTGAACAAGAACTTTGTGGAAAGATTTGTAATAAGACCTAACCTTCACCTTTCTCTTTTCTAGATTGTGCCCATGGAAAGCTGGCTGATCACAACAGATCAAATTTACGTTGTGCATAAATGTATGATGAAACTTATTTTTGTTCCGAATTCTTATAGCTGCCTTTGCAACCTCACATCAAGATATGCTTGATTCCACAGGGCACCTCCTGACGATCTGGTCCTCAATGGAACAAGTAGCAGGAATGTAGGTGCCAAGTTAGGTGCCTAAATACCTTGAGGATCTGGACTAAAGGCTTCTCGTACAGAGTGGGCCAGAGAATGAGATGGCTGGAGAACCTGTGGATTGGAATAAAGTAACAGGAAGGATTTCACTCTGGTTAGTGGTTGGGAAGTTCTGCCAGCTAAGTACCAAATTTGCCTTCAAAGAGGTTGCACAGGCATAACTAATTGGAACTTAAGTTATGTCTACACTGCAATTAAACACCTGTGGCTAGCCCAGGTCAGCGGACTCAGGCTTGGCTCGGGCTGCGGGGCTGTAATATTGCGGTGTAAACATTCGCATCCTGAGAGCCCCAGCCTGAGCTCGACCATCTATGCTGTAATTTTACCGCCCCGCAGCCGAAGCCCAGCAATCCAGAGTCAGCTGATCCGGGCTAGCTGCGGGTGTTTAATTGCAGTGTAGACATACCGTAGGGAACAACTCCATTGTTGCACATGAAGGAATAGAATTGTGTTCACTCTCTTCGCTGCCGTTGTTTTACAGAAATAGAATTATATAGTTCTCCGTGCATTGAAGAAGTGGGATTTTTACCCACGAAAGCTTATGCCCAAATAAATGTTAGTCTTTATGGTGCCACCAGACTCCTCGTTGTCAAAAAATTCCCAACCAACTCTTCTGTTGAATAAGAAGGTGCCATTTTTGTATTGCCACTTTTCAAACTAGAAATCCACTTTAAATACCAGGGGACAGATTTTGATCTTTGTTACATTACAGCAAGATCAAAGTAATTCCATTGATTTGACTGGAATTACTTCAGATTATACTTTACAGAGAAGAATCCCAAATGTGATTTGAGGGCTGGAAAAAATGCCTTAATGAGAGAGACTTAAAGCTTCATCTTATCAAAGAGAAGCTGAAGAGGTGATGTGGTCTTGGTGTCTAAGTACCTTCACAAGGAGAAGATACTGGGTACTAATGGGATCTTTAATTTAAGGAGAAAAGGCAGAAAAGAACAGCGGGCAGCTGGAGCCATACACACTCCAGTGAGAAATAAGGCCCTAGTTTTTAACAGTGCATGTGATGAACTATTGGAATAAACTTCCAAGGGAAGTGGTTGACTCTCCATCTCTTTTGTGTCTATAAATCCAGCCTGGATGCTTGTCTGGAAGATGCTTTAGTCCAGTGGTCTCCATCCCTTTTATGCACAAGATCACTTTTTGAATTTAAGTGCAACCCAGGATCTACCCTGCCCCGCCCCGCCCCGCTCACTCCATTCCCCCGCTCTATCACTTGCTGTCCCCCCACCCTTACTCACTTTCACCGAGCTGGGGTGGGGGGGGGTGCAGGCTCTGGGATGGGGCCAAGGGGTTCGGAGTGTGGGAGGGGGCTCGGGGCTGAGCCTGGAGCAGGGGGCTGTGGTTCAGGAGAGGGTGGGGGGGACAAGCTCTGGGAGGGAGATTGGGTGCAGGAGGGGGCTCTGGGCTGGGGCAGAGTGTTGGGGTGCAGGAGGGGGTATGGGGTGCTGGCTCTGGGAGAGGGCTTAGGGCTGGGTGTTGGGGTGCGGGCTCCCGCCAGGCAGCACTTACCTCAGTGGCTCCTGGTCGGCGGCACAGCAGGACCCCCGGGGGGGTGGGGCAAGTGGCTCTGCGTGCTGCCCCTCTCTGCAGGCACCACCCCCCGCAGCTCCCATTGGCCACAGTTCCCCGTTCCTGGCCAATGGGAGCTGCGGGGGCAGTGCTTGCAGGCAGGAGCAGCGTACGAACATCGTTGCTCCCTCCCCTGGGGTCATGGGGGTATGTTGGTCGCTTCTGGCCCCAGCATGGGGCCAGGGCAAGCAGGGAGCAAGCCTGTCTCAGCGGCAGCCCCGCTGCACCAGGGACTTTTAGCGACTGGAGATTGCGATCAACTGGGAGAGTCTCCAGGATCGACCAGTCGATCACGATCAATCGGTTGGTGACCACTGCTTTAGTCAAATCCAAGTGACTAAGCTCAATAGAGGGGTGACTGGGTGAAATTCTATGGCCTGTGTTGTACAGGAGGTCAGACTAGATGATCTGACAGTCCTTTTTGGCCTTAAACTCTATGAATGAGTCAAAATCTGTCCTATTTGCTTTATACCAAATAGTTGTCAGATCTTGGAATAAAAAATTTGTGAAAAGCCCAATGGTCCTGTTATCGGATGCTTCTCCAGTTTGTCTGATGGTGGCAAAAGTCAGAGCAAACAGATAGGGGACCTTAACACTGGATTGATCGCTTGCCTAGACTGCTTTTCAAAGCCAACCACTCTAAAGAATCACTATATACCTCCCATCAGGACTCAGTGCTCTGTTTACATATCACTCTCTGATAAGCAGATAAATGAACTAAAAGCAACATTGTTTGGAAAGGGAAAAGAGACAAAAATAATCTCATTCTGCTGAGCAAACAAAGGCTTTCTGTTTGCTGTAAGCTGTGGAAGCCAGATCCTTCACACGGGCCTGTATCCCCGGCACCTTCCACAATAGCCATTGCAAAGGATTCTGGGAAGGGATAACTTAAAGACAACTCTATATAAAAACAGTGGCATGAAACGTGCTCAGAGGCAGATGAATGGGAACAGCTCTGTGCTGAGTACGCGTGAAAAATCTGGCCATAAAACAACAAGAAGCAATAGTTTCATTCGGTTAGGCAAGCGCTCAGATATGAGCAGAAACTTCATTACAATGGGGCAAAGCACCCCATTTACATCTAACCTTATCCATCCTTTCCATCCATCACTGTGTTTTTAGAGAATCTCAGTAGGTTATATTAGTGGTTAATGCTGTATATTTTTGAAAGATACCGTATACATTGAAAGTGGTTTCAAACGCTTCAACCGTTCAAATTGTCTCTGCGGCTAATTACCAAAAATCTCTTTTTGGAGCTGAAGTATATTTACTTGGGTTATGTAAGAGACTTGTTCTGATGCCAAACTAAGGTGCAATTAATGCATTGGCATATTAGTCTGTGTCTATTGAATAATTTTAGCAGCTGTATTCTGACAAAAAGCAGGTGAGTGATAAATTGGGAAGTTTCAGAGTAGCAGCCGTGTTAGTCTGTATCCGCAAAAAGAAGAACAGGAGTACTTGTGGCACCTTAGAGACTAACAAATTTATTAGAGCATAAGCTTTCGTGGACTACAGCCCACTTCCTCGGATGCATATAGAATGGAACATATATTGAGGAGATATATATACACACATACAGAGAGCATAAACAGGTGGGAGTTGTCTTACCAACTCTGAGAGGCCAATTAATTAAGAGGAAAAAAAAAAAAAAAAAACTTTTGAAGTGATAATCAAGCTAGCCCAGTACAGACAGTTTGATAAGAAGTGTGAGAATACTTACAAGGGGAGATAGAATCAATGTTTGTAATGGCTCAGCCATTCCCAGTCCTTATTCAAACCGGAGTTGATTGTGTCTAGTTTGCATATCAATTCTAGCTCAGCAGTCTCTCTTTGGAGTCTATCTCCCCTTGTAAGTATGCTCACCCTTCTTATCAAACTGTCTGTACTGGGCTATCTTGATTATCACTTCAAAAGTTTTTTTTTTTTTTTTCCTCTTAATTAATTGGCCTCTCAGAGTTGGTAAGACAACTCCCACCTGTTTATGCTCTCTGTATGTGTGTATATATATCTCCTCAATATATGTTCCATTCTATATGCATCCGAAGAAGTGGGCTGTAGTCCACGAAAGCTTATGCTCTAATAAATTTGTTAGTCTCTAAGGTGCCACAAATTGGGAAGTATAAAGCAGTGGTTCTCAACCAAGGGTTCAGGGCCCCACGAGCAGATTTCAGGGGGTCTGCCAAGCAGGGCCAGCATTAGACACACTGGGGCCCAGGGCAGAAAGCCAAAGCCCCACTGCATGAAGCTGAAGCCCGGGGCTCTGAGCCCTACCACTTGGGGCTGAAGCTGAAGTCTAAGGCTTGGTCTACACTACCCCCCCTAATTCGAACTAAGGTACGCAACTTCAGCTACGTGAATAACGTAGCTGAAGTCGAAGTACCTTAGTTCGAACTTACCTTGGTCCACACGCGGCAGGCAGGCTCCCCCGTCGACTCCGCGGTACTCCTCTCGCCGAGCTGGAGTACCGCAGTCGACGGCAAGCACTTCCGGGTTCGACTTATCGCGTCCAGACTAGACGCGATAAGTCGAACCCAGAACTTCGATTTCCAGCCGTCGAACTAGCTGGTAAGTGTAGCCAAGGCCTAAGAAATGTAGCTTCATGGGGGGCTCTGTAGCATGGGCCTTGGGCAGTTGCCCTGTTTTCTATCCCCTAATGCCAGTCCAGGCTTTTATATGCAGAAAACAGTTGTTGTGACACAGGTAGAGTTTTTATAACATGGGTGGGGGGATGCGCTAAGAAAGAAAAAGGTTGAGAACCCCTGGCATAAAGAATTCAGTACAAAGCTTTCTCTAACTGCATTCCCAGCCAGATGGAAACAGCTTTAATTTCAGAACCAAACAAATAATGGAGTGCTGTATTTTGGGGATTTGGTTTTACATTTCCAGGTTTTATGGGTGTTTGACATGTACCTGGAGTGATGCAATTTGGAACTGCCTGTATCTTATATTCAGCACTCCAATTGATCACAGTTTTAACAATGGACATTATTAGTGATTTGGAGAAAAAAATGTGACATGGTTGAATGAAACTCAGAGAGAGAATTTAAAGTTGATCATATCAAGAATTTGAAATTGCAGTTCTCGTTCTTATATTTCATCCACTGGTTCTGATTATGAGTTTTCAACTGCAATAGTTCAGTTCTGACCACCAGAAAGTTAAAAAAACTAAGGAATATTTAGGTCAGTGGTTCTCAAACATCACTGCACCGTGACACCCTCCCCCCCCCCTTCTGACAACAAAAATTACTACATGACTCCAAGAGTGGACCGAAGCCCGAGCCCACCCTAGCCTCACCGCCCCAGGGTAGGGGCCGGGGTGCGGGCAAAGCTGAAGCCCAAGGGCCTCTGGACAAGAGGCATGTAACCTTAGCCCCCCTTTCCAGGGCTGAAGCTCGAGGGCTTTGGCCTCGGCCCTAGGCCCCAGCAAGTCTAACATCAGCCTTGGTGACCCCAGTAAAATGGGGTTGTGTCCCACTTCGGGGTCCCGACCCACAATTTGAGAACCCCTGATTTAGGTTGAATAATTGGTATGATAGTGCCTACAGGCCCAATGAAGGTCAGAGCCTCATTGACCTAGGTACCATAAGCACCCAAAATAAGAGAGACTCCTGCCCTTAACATTCTAAATAAATAAGATAAATGAGGAGAAAGAAGTATCCTCATCCCCATTTTAAGGATAGGGCGCTGAGGCACAGAGAGATTAGTCATACAGGGAGTCTGACAGAATCAAGAGCTGCACCCTCAATCTCCAGCCAATGCCTTACCCACAACACCATCCTTCCTTTCAAGAAGAAGGCTGAGCTGTAATTGCTGTTAGGGTGGAACCGTTTTTCAATGACAAGGATAGACACCGCAATGCTTGAGCTGTTTACAGGTATTTCACTGAAGAAAGACGCGTTGGGAGTGATCCTGCAATGGCAGAAGGGTGGGCTAGGTCAGGGGTTCTTAACCTTTTACTTTCCCAGTCTGCTCCCCCCCCTACTCCCAGCATGCTGTAAAGGCCTCCATGGCCCACCTGTGCCACAACAACTGTTTTTCTTCATACCCAGTAGATTAAAAGGCAGGGCTGGCATTAGGAGGTAGCAAGCAGGCCAACTGCCTGTGGTCCCACACCACAGGACACCCTGGAAAGCTGAGTTGCTCAGGCTTTGGCTTCAGCCCCACGCAGCTTGGGCTTCAGTTTTCTGCCCTGAGCTCCAGGGAGTCTAATGCTGGCCCTGCTCTCCGGTTTATTTTCACGGACCCCCTGAAACTTGCTCATGGCCCCCCAGGGAGCCCCGGACCCCTAGTTGAGAACTGCTGGGCTAGGTGACCTCGAATGCCTTTTCTGTTTCTACTGCCTGTTATTCTCGGAGCCTTTGCCCAGCGTTACACAATGGCACCTTGTTATCGAGTCTCTGGTGAGTACTTTGGCAGCCAAGACGCTTTTCCACTCAGTCACATCTGCATACGTTGCAGTGTCATGGAGCTGATAGAAACTGGCACAAACAAGCTTCTAATAGGCACTTACGTAAAACAAATAATTTTTTTTTTAAAAACCCAAGGTGCTTTTCCTCTTTGGCTTTTGGATTGAACTTGGTTTTTCCCTACGTGCAGCATGGGTGGTAAGGATGCAGGAGAGAAAATTATTCCAGTGCAGGGGATCCACAAGTTAGTACTTAGTTCTTTTAATGCATAGATGTCAAAGGGCTTTACAAAGGTAGGTTTTGCATTATTAACTCATTGTACAGATGGGGAAATGGAGAGGCAGAGAGGTGAAGGGAGTTATCCAATGTCAATCATTGGCAAAGCCCAGAATAAAATAGAGCCCACTCCTACAACTCTTATTCATCCAAATCTAGGATCGGAGCCTTAGACTACTCTTAAAGAACCTGTCGTAGGGTGGAATGGCCCTTTAAGAGAATTGGACTTAGTCGCACCTGTGACTAATTAATTGCCTCCCAGGTGATGGGTTTGATTTCTTTTGTTGGTGCTTACATAACCATTACGTCACAAAGGGAGGAGGAAATAGAAACATCAGCTAGCAGAACCTGGGGTTTTGGAAAGACCTGTTGAGCTGAGCAAGTGGCTACAGAAAGTGGAGGTGGAGAAAGACTTGTTTTGATTTCCATTGACATTTGAACAGTGATGTTTCAATAAACCAGGCCCCAAGAAGGAATGTTATTTCTCTTGCAAGCATCTGGATGCAGTTTTTAGAGGAAACCGAGACTGGGGCATAGTCCAATGCTAAATTGGCTATTACCCTGCCGTGGAGCCCAGTCCTCAAAGACACTAAATATCCTCCGCTTCTATTGATTTCAGCAGAATGCTCTGAGGGCCAGATTTGTAAAGGTATTTAGGTGCCTGAAGATGCAGCCAGGCATCCCAGATGATTTTCAAAATTGCCTAGGTGCCTAACTCCCATTGAAATCAGTGAGACAACTTGCAGAGTAAGAGTGTCACAATTGGTCCCTAAATCAGCTGATCTGACTCGTAAAAGCCTTCCAAAGTCGGAATCCAGTCGGTTACAGTATTGCCGTGGATTGGTGTGGACCACGTTTGATTTCTCTGGACTGTTCTCCCTGGGACTTGCCATTTCCTAGTCATCTGGAGCGGGGGATAATTCAGGGCAGGTGTTTGGTGCCAGTGGGATGCTTGAAGTGCGCATGAAGTGCCTGCCTCATGGGTTGAGTGAGGCTTTAGCTGGCAATTAGGCGCAGCACACACGGACTCCTGCTGCCTCCCGTCCTTCCCAGCCGCCCACCTGCCTGTCTGCACGCAGTGAAAACAGTGATTTAAAGGAGCTGAGTTGTGGGAAGTACAATTTAATCGTTCTCATTTTTAAATCACTCCCCTCCCTCGTCATCTCCTAGCAGGCGGTTTCCAAGGAGCAGCTCCCCCAGCAGCAGTGTAGGCTCAATGCAGCGACCCTTCCAGTGCAACGTCTCGCCTTGACGTGAATTGGTCCCGTCTAGCTTTTGAGATGAGACTCGCTGATGGGATTTAGTGCCCTGGGGCACAATTCCCCAGGAACTAGCCTGCTGGGCTAGATCCTGAGTTGGTATCAAAGCCTTGCTGATTTACACCAGCTAAGGATCTAGCCAGTGTAGGCTAAGGGACAGAGTGCACCTGCCATGTTTCACCTGGGAGGCCATTCTTATGGCCAAGATAGGAATGCCTGGACTGAGAGTATCCATCGTGGAAAACTCTTTGTCTCTTGCAGTCCATTCAGGCAATCCTTCAGAGCATTACCCTGCCTGAAAAAATCCATACCGCCGGCCTGGAAAGAAAGCCCTGTTTGAAAACACTCATCTGCTCCTCTAAAGTGAGCTAGGGTAAGGCCAGTCTCCAAGTCAATTCCCATCTGCTCTGCCTTCTTTACAATGAGTGCCTGGAGCACAACTAGAGAGTGTGATGTTGTGTTTAGGAAACCGAAAGCACACTGCAATGTACTGAAAAATATTGCTTTGTTAAACACAAAGAGGAAACCGCCTCAGCGGTGGGGGTAAAGAATATTCCACTGAGCAGGGCTTTCAAGCACATGCACAGAACCCACCGTTCTCACCGAGTCATGGCAGAGGTTCTGGGGTGCTGACGGCAGAAACCACGTATTTGAGTTGTTACTATGTCAAGGCAGCAGGGGGGGGAGGGCGTGCGGGGCTGCACCCCTAGTCCCAGCACCTGTGAGGCCTGGACAGCCTTGGGCTTCTCCAAAGTCATAGGCAGGTTTTCTTCAAAGGCCATCACTGAAATAGCCCTGCAGTTTAGCTGAGGCAGAGTCTAACTGAGAGTTACTGCTGTATTTTGTAGTGCCAGCAGTAATTTTGCAAAAGAGCACGCTCACCCCCATAGATGCCTGCAGCCGTGTCTTGGCCAGTCTGAGTGCTGTTAACAGTTCAGGCATGGATACAAATGAAGTTCCCACCTATGGGAGCTGTGAGTTCTCAGCACCTCAGGCCCTTAAATATGTTAATCCTCTGTAGACCCACCCATATGCTTGTCTGCTTTCTACCCGCCTTGCATTTATTTTCTGTTAATAAATGTTGATTGTGTTTCTAAACCTATTGTCAATCACCATGAACTGAGAATGCTCTGGGCAAAAGCAAGGTATCTGTAAAATATGTTTCAGCCTCTCAGTAGCACCAAAGGGGAATCTGCAGTGAAACAGCTGTTTCGGGGAGACTGACTGCCCAAGGCTTTTCAACGACTCTTACTATTATTCGCTTTGTGTGGGCACTGAACGTGGCAGGCTTGTGAAATCCGGCTGAATATGTTAACAGTCCCTGATTTACACACCAAACACATTCAAAGCCAGCAGGCCACCAAATAAATGGACAGCTGTGCTCCAATCTATTTCTGCGATAGTCATTCGCCGCTTTATTTATCTCCCCTGTGTCATATATCAACCTGCAGCAGAGCGCACTCTCTCATTCCCGAATGAAATCAAAAAGAGCCTGGAACAACTTGGGTGACCACAGCATGTTTGCTTAGCTCTGAAACGTACGTAGCCAGTGAACAATCCAAACCAAGTTGCTTCTTTCTATTGCTAGCTCATTTTTTCTTAAATCTTCTGAGCAATACTTACGGCACCAGTAGAGTGTTACGTGCAAACCAGAACCCCGTCCAAAGGCAGATGGTGTTTTAAGAAGCAGCTGAATGCCCAGAAGAGAGTCCGGAAAAAGAAAACGAGGACTCTATGCGCATCTGTCATGAATATGACAGCAGCCCTTTCTAAAGCACACGAGGATTTGAAAGGGTTGAGCATTGCACTGAAATGTTGAAGCAATTAGTTCAATTTCAAGGTGCACAGGGCAACAAACAGAATGCTCATTGACTTTTCAATCCAAGGTAGCAGATGTTGGGAGCATCTTGTTTTCTGGTACGGTGCCTTCCACTGTTGTCAGCCCAGTCTGTTCCCACCCCATTCATCTTAAGCAAGAAGCCTGTTGTAGTCCAAAGGAATCTTTCCATTGCCTTCAGTGGACACTGGATGAAGCTGTGAGTTGTTTATAAAGCACTGTACCAGTACGTGGCTTAAAAACACTTGAAAGCCAATGGGAGCTGGCTCAGCACTTTGAAATTAGGTCCCTCTTAGGTGCAGGACTCTGACACAGATTGTGCCCCCAAGATATGTATGGAGAGGAAACCCATTTCAGTTTTCTCTCTTTCCCCCCTCCCTCCCCCCACACTCACTCAACAGGCTCAATTGTGACTTTGACACAAGCCCTGTATAGGTGGCAGCCCATAGTTATGCTGTACCATGAGGAAACCTTAAGGTGATGTAGTCTACTGCCTCCTCTATACCAGGATAGCTGTGCTGACCAGGATGTTAATGGGGTGGAGCCAAAGATTTGGCCTGCTCCTGCCCTCCTGCGTGGGGAGGGGTGCTAGCAGCCCTGTGACAATCACTCTCCCTCCCTTGCCCCCCATTTACAGACCAACGACGCACTGCATAGGTGGGTACCTATACCCTCACTCCCTTGTGTGGGTGTGTGAGGCACCCTGTGTTTGCTAGAGCTCTCAGCACAATAGACCCAGTCCTAGTAGCATGACTCAAGTAGCTATCAGGAGGTGTTCATGCCCAGAAACGGGGTACAGGCCAAGGAATGTTCTACTCCAGCACTCATGGTGCCCAATAGCCCTTGTAGGGTGAATTTTTTTTTTAAACTCTCAGGCCTCCTAGGCACTTTCTGTTCTATTGTCCTTGTATCTCAATGATGTGATCCCAAAACATTCCTGAGCTATTCCTAGCTTCTCCATAGACTCATAGCTCTTCCTCAGCAACCAGTTCTTTTTACTTTAAGTTTTGGAAATGGCTGCAAGACCCTTCCTCGGGGAGCTGCTACCAGGGACTGTTGACTGCAGCATTTTAGTGCAAGAGCAGCTGGGCGCATTTACGCTGAATTATTTTGACGCTTCAGATGGTCTCTACAAGCAGGTGCTGCCCCTTGCCTGTTGCTACGTTCTGTCAGCTGATTTTTTTTCAAATATAGAAAAAAAATGAATTTACAGCAAATAATTCCAGTTCTTCGGGCTATGCCTTCATTTTCCCTCTTTTATTTAATGCAGCCCCTTGAAACTCAAATGTCTTTCCTTCCTGATTCCTGCCCCTTAGCAATGATTTGTTATTGTGGGAGGCTGGCACTCATTCTTCTTCTTTTTTAGAAAAGACCACATAGGTACGTTTGCTCTGAAGCAAACTGGCAGCTACAAAGAATGAGATGGACCTTGTAGCTAAAAGAAACTAAAGGTGGGTCAAATAGTGGGGGCCCATGATCCTTCATGGTGTCTCTTAGTAGCTTCAAGGGCACATTGAAAAACACAGAATGACAAATATTCTGAGTAAACTGTGTGTAACAACCTCCCTCCCTGTGGGTGATCAATGGGGACAGAACCCAGGTGTGCCTACACTACAAGCATGGGTCTCTGTCACTTAAGCTAAAAGACTGACACCGTTAGCAGGGACCACAGGAGGCTGTCCTGTGAACTGGCCACTAGAGGGGGGACATACAACATACACTGAAACAACAAATCCCAGGTGCAAATAGGAAAAGGAAAACAGGTTATGTAAACTCACATATGGAAAGAAAACAGACTTGCTGCTCTTGAAGGCCATGGTAACAGGATGGCAGCAATCACTGATAATGCTCTCGGCGTTTTGACATCTGTGTTGCATTTCCGAAATTGGGGTTCTTTTCTCACCTGCTTCTTTGGAAATGCATCTGGGTTCACCTCTTGACCGGCCGACACAATATGCTTTGAGTTCAGTCCGTGCTTGCTTCAGCCTGACTAACACATATGCTCTCTTCTGTCTCCAGTACTCCTGAGTTGCATACAATCTCCAAATGGCCATTGCCTCACTATTCCCAACAGGGCAATCGCACTGCTGTGTATTGTGGATGTGTGAGCAGCTGGACTCACTTGCCTGATTGCATTATTTAGCTCCATGGGCCCTGTCAACCCCCTCTGTCCCACTATGTCAGGGTCTGAGGAAACAAGCTGGATTCAGAGGGGCAATCTAAGGTTTTTCTCCTTGATCCACAGACTTCTCCAGGCCTAAATGCCACTCCATAGCCAGGTGATTCATAGTTTTTGGTCAAGAACAGTCAGAAATGAATAGCTGCCACTTAGCTTGTAAGCTCCCTGGAGCAGGGACCAGGTTTTTGTTCTGCACCTTGCACAGTAGGGTCCTGCTCCATAACAGGATTCTGGGCCCTACTGGAATATAAAAAATAGACTTTTCAAATCTGAGATTCATGTCCATATAGACTCGGGTGTTTAAGCACTAAAGCCGACTGCTTACCCTTCTTACCTTCTACCAGTGTGACTTAAAAGAAAATAGACTCCAAACAGAAGAGTGACTTTAACTGTACTTAACTCTAAGAATCATCCAGCCACTTTCTACCAGCTGCGGATCTGGCCTCTGTTCTCTCAGTTCTAAACTGGAATAGATCCACTGACTTCAAGGGGTCAGGTAGATTTACACCAGCTGAGGATCTGACCTTCATGTGATTTCTAACTGGAGGATGAGAGCCATGAAGTCATAAAGCGTAGTGAATAGCCCTAGGCTGATGACTGTCTTTATAACTGGAGAATGCGGAAATGGGCTGGCTTTCATTTTCTGTTAAACGAAAGAACATGTAGATTCTCATTAACCTCAGCCAACCTCTCCTTTTCTTGAAGTGTTGCAATAATTTAGATCGGAATCAAGGTCCAAAGGCAGCATTTGAAATTCTAGTGCCATTTCTAGGAACTGCCTCACAAGTTACAAGTTCCTTATAGCGATCCTCTGGCCAAAACAACAGCGTGTGCAAAAGGGAATTCAGGCTATTAGAGCTGCACATGTGGGGTGGCTGCTAGTCCCTGGGGAAAAATACTCAGCAGAAAGTTGAAGGACCACGGGTAGGGCTCCGTGTCAGTCTTGGAAGTCACGGATTCCGTGACTTTCCATGACTTCTGCAGGGACCAGTGTGGCTGATCTCAGGGCCTCCGAAGCAGCTGGCTCCGGGGCCAGCTCCTCACGTGGGCCCCCCCAGGACAGCCACACCAGCCACTGCTGGAGCGGCCACGAGACCAGCTGCAGTCCGTGGCCCCAGGCAGCAGCTGATGCCGCTGGCTCAGGGCACCACCCCACCAATGCCCCCACCAGCAGCAGCCCCCACAAACACCCCCCGTGCTCCCCCCCCCCAAGATTTAAATACCGGTATTTTTAGTAAAAGTCATGGACAGGTCACGGGCTGTGAATTTGGGTTTATTGCCTGTGACCCGTCCAGGACTTTTACTAAAAATACCTGTGACTAAATCCTAGCCTTAACAATGGGCTCATGATGAAGGCGCTATATTAGCACTCGGGAGATCGGGCTTCAGTTCCTGGCTCTGCATCCCCTGTGTTGACAGCAGAGGCACAGGCAAAGGCCTGGCTAAGTTTAACTGACCATACTTGGGTCAACAGTGTGAGTGAAGCAGTGGCAGGATCCATTGTGGTGAGATCAGGGCCGGCTCTAGTTTTTTTGCCGCCCCAAGCAAAAAAATTTTTGGCTGCCCCCCACCTGAGCCCTGGGCTCCCCCCGCACCCCCTGCCACCCCAACCCTGGGCTCTCCCCCCACCCCACCCACACTCCCTGCTGCCCCAGCCCTGGGCTTCCCCCCACCAGTGCCTGCCCCAGCAGAGGGCTGAGGAGCCGGGGCAGGGCAGCCCCAGAGGGAGTGGAGCCCCGGAGAGCGGGACGCGGGCCCCGCACGGCAGCGCCCCAGGCACCAGTCCCCACTATGGTCCCTCTGCTGCTACTGCTGCTCCTGGCCACCCTGCTGCAGTCCCTGGGCAGCTCAAGCCGCTTCGCCCTGCCCCGGCTGCACCGCTGGAGGGCGGCCGCCCTGCGGCACTTGCAGGCGGCTCCGTGCGCCCGGCGGGGCGGCCCCCAACCCAAGTGTCCCCCGCTCAGAGCCCACCCGGCCATAAGGTGCGGGCGCTGCTGCCTGACACGAACTGCAGTGGCCCCAGGGCGCCCCCCGTGCAGGATGTGCTGCTGCGGCCAGGGCCGGCTCTACGCTTTTACCGCCTCCCCCCCCACAAAAAAAGAGGCTGGCTGGAATGCCGCCCCTGAAAATGTGCCACCCCAAGCACATGCTTGGTTTGCTGGTGCCTGGAGCCGGCCCTGGGTGAGATTAATTTCTTAGTCTAGTGGTACAACTGCCTATAAGTGGGATGAGGCACTTAACCAGGGTGACTCACTCCCATGCACAGAAGTGGATGCGTCATCTAATTTGCAGCCATGAATACACTTTCCCCAGGGCATACTGGCAGGGTTAATGGGGAGAAGGGAGGGTAAAGTCACTTTCCTCTAGAGCATTAATCATCCGACAGAATCAGGTGGGTGTGTAGATTTTTCACCACTGCAGGAGAGAGCCACTGGTGAATCTCTCTCGGTCCTGTCTTGTCCTGGCCTGATAGACTGATCTGAAACTCAGAGGGAGACCCCCTCTTTTGTTTCATACAGCGGGATATGATTGTAGAGAACTCAGTGGTACTGAGGTCACAGTCAGTGCAGCTGAGAGCAGGAGGCAAAGTGGCTTAATCAACTGTTGAGGATCTAACCTTAGTGCCTTGCCCAAGGTGTGCCCAGCTTGAAACACCTTCATAGGCCTGATCAGGAAGTGCTGAGCACCTGCCCTCTAAAAATCAGGCCCCTTTAAGGTATCGAGTTGGACACTAAAAATCACTAGTCACTTTACAAAATCTTGGCTACATGCTGTACCATTGCATCTGTTAATCAGTAACTATATAGGGGAGTGGGCTTAGCTACTTAGCAGAGACTCGTGCTGCTGTGTCTGGTGCACAGACCCACATCTGGCCAACTGATCAAGACCTCTGTGTCCTCTGGGACAAGCCATTAGGAGGTGTTCCCAGCTGGTGTGTCTCACGGCACGGGAAGTGCCAAGAACAGTTATGAGCCATGGTCTGTTTTATACATTAGACTTTGTGCCTTCCTTTCCCCCTCTTCACAATACAGGCATGTCAATTTGGAGAAGTCCCTTCCCACAACTGTTCTCTGTTCGGTGAGCCCCTCTTCTCTCTGAGCAATTGTGGATTCTCCCCTGCCCCCGACAGTGACTTTACCATAAAAAATGTGGAGTGATACAAAGGTCACAGTCTATATTTGAGATTTAAAAAAAAGAAGTGGCCAGTAATGAAAGTGTGTGCCATGGGAACATGGAAATTAACTGTCAGTTATTCACCCTCTTACAGGCATCTATTGCATTAGATTACAGGAAATCACAGTACAATAAATGTGCAGCCTGTTAATGTTTTAACTAATCACGTCAATTAACGCTCCAACCTCCCTTCCTCCTTGCTGCCCTAGCCGGTGAGCCCAGTTTTGCAGATGCTGACACACCTAGAGAGTTGCTAGATATTATGGCAGACACTGGCCGCAGGCACCGAGTGGGTTAGCTTAAGGCATCGGCAATGTGAGCCGATTTTGGCACTCCTGCAGGATTGCCATAGATTTAGGCAGGCAGCCTTCTTAAAGCCGGCAGAGCATCTGCTGCTAACTACCTCAGTTTCTGGTGTCATGTGGCCCTAAGCACTGCATCAGAAGTTCACTGCTTTTAAAAAAACCCACCTAAGGTAGTTCTAAACTTACACCAGGCTGGCTAGGACAACACACAGTAGAACGTAATGGCTACAAAGGCACATACATCATTCATACAACATATTATATTTTATATAACACTTCTTAGATTAAACGAGAAGGACCATGGTTCAGCTGTGAACAGCTCAGAGAACTTTAAAATTAAAGGTAAAACACCTAAAAGTGATCTAAAAATAACACCTCTAGACCTAAGAATAACACAAGTCTAAAGTCATTGCCTTTGGGCCTTCCATTGCTAGAAGGGAGTGTTGGGGTCATAATGGGAGGTAGGTGGGTATCTCCCATTCCCATTAGTATAGAGTTGCTGTTCCTAGCCCAGAAGGGACATGAGATATTGAATATTTAAGCCATGATGCTTGTAGGTCTAGAAAAGTTGTTATTGGACCCCGGTTGTATATTGCCCATCCAGGGCTTTGGGCAGGTGTAATTCTGGGAAATGATATACTTGGGGAAAGAAAGCAATACTTCTGTGGCAAGTCCATTTTTGTTTAAAGGGGTGTGTGTGTTTGAAACCCCAGAAAGGTTTGGAATGTTAGAGCGAGTCCCACTGGGATAATTTTGGGCAGGTGATGCAGTCATAGAAATGTGTTAAATTGCATCACATCCCTGTGGAACATAGCCCATGTCCCTCTAATTCATCACATGGCTCTCACCTCCGTGTTTCATAGCTGGAATACAATCTGCATCACAAACAAAATCACACCATGTAACATTCACTGTAATGCACATCTACACCGTATACAATCTGACATAAAAGTAAGAAGCAGCTGACAATGACTTGGTAGCATCTTGGTTCTGACTCGCAAAAGCGGGAAATAAATCCCAAATTATCTGAAATACAAATGAACATGCAGTGCTAGACAAATCTACCAAAACTTCATGTTGCCATAGGAACAACACTATTGCCATAATAGTGAGAGCTGTAACAGAGAGATACAGAGTGCATGGTTCATTTTCTGCTTCAACGGATATATGCAAACTTCCCTGCAGTAGTGTTTTTCCAATGACAACTACAGACAAATCATATACCCCTTAATTCCTCACTTCACAAACATTTGCTTCGGGAAGTGGCAGGAAATTACTTCTAACACCATTTCTACCTCCTTTGTTCCTCCCTAGTTGGGGAAAGGAAGTTAGTTCTTTGTACTGCAATTCAGTGGCACGTGGCCATTTTCAAGACTGGAAGATTGTCTTGAAGGCTGATTTATCTGCAAAACCAGAGAAGACTCCAATCCTAATTTGGTAGAAAGTGATCACATCCAAAGCCATCTTAGCCATGAAAAATCTAGTCCTCTGATCAAGTAACGGCGTTGTTGCGGCACCAGTGATGTTGGTCAAAAAAGACAATTTAAAGAGAAGCGGCCCCACAACCACTTTGAACGAATGGAAGTTCTTCAGGCAGATGTTGTCCTTTTCCTTCTACCTTCAGTGTCACAGTTGATGCCTTCTAAATAGGACCCATATCTCCCTATGTGTTTATACAGAGCACAACACAATGAGGCATCGGAGTGCAACTGGAATAGAAATATTAAATGATGATCCTTCCATCTTCAGGAATATGCACATGGCAACCACTTATCTACAAAACAGAAGAGAGAGAGACTTGAAAACCTTCAGAAATTGACCTTCTGAGCGGAAATAAAGTGAATTCATTGTATAAACATTATTAATCATTATGATTGGCTTCACTGATACTGTTTCAATCTTGTTCTAGTTGGCATAATAAATTTGACCTACTCTCAAGGAGACCATGGCAAGCAAGGTGTTCCCTGCTTTGTTATAAGACTCTTTTGAATCCGTATATGTTACAACAGAACATGATCACGCTTGTTTCGGTAAGCAGAAGTCCCTACAGCATAGGACAAGGTCGACTTTTAGCACACATTAGAGGGCACCACTACAGAGGTTTCCATATCAAGAAGAGAGAGATACTTTTGTCTGGAGAGCATTGCAAATCAGGCATATTTGCAAGATAGCAGGAGTTTGTGTAACTTCAGTCTCTTGTACTGCAGCTGCACGTAGCCAGGAATATTGATGTGAGATATCCTTTGTTGGGGAAACAGATAAATCTCTGGAAATTCCACTATGATGTGCCCTCTTTTCCTTTATACTGAAGTGAACGTAGGACTTTGTGAAGGCAACAGGCTGCTACTGCTTAACTATAGAACTGAGAGCCACTCCAGTTTTCCCAGCTTGAATCCTGACCTGGCTTAGTTCATACTCCACTGCCATTCATCCTCACTCCTCTGCCCTCATTGCTAACTCAGGTGTCGAGCAATTGTGATCGTGACTCTTGTGATGTAGTAATGAAAAGTCTGTCTCTCTCAGACAGCTTGGCAACCTGGGGAAGCCCTCAGATTAAAGTCTGTTCACACACGAGCCAATTGTTCATGGCTCCTTATGCTGCATTGCATGGCAACTCGCAGGAACCCTCACTGCTTTCCTGATCAGTGTGTGTTCTGCTCTGAGCGGTGACTCTTCCAGTGTAGGCCAAACATCTGTCCCCAACCCCTCCCCGTATTCATCTAGAGCCTGGTGCAGCTCGTACTGAAGCCCAATAGGTTGGATCAGGCTCCCATCTCCCAACCAAGTCTACTGTCCAGGACCTCCTGATGTCTTTTTTGTGGCTGTAACATGAGGGGCCCCAATTAAAACCCTGCATCCACAGAGCATTCTACTGCCCAGGCACGTGTCCAGTGCCACCGCTCTTAAGTTGTGCTCCACTAAGCTGGCCTCCTGCCTTCCCAGAGCAGGACCCAAGGGAAAACGTGGCTGTGTTCCAAAGGTAATTTCCCCCCTTCTCCCACGCTCATAACTGATGAATGAGTTTAATGGGCAAACAAAGGTGAGTCCAGATTATGCAGTACACAAGCTTAGATATCAGGATTTGACTATCAAGTTTGCTACAGCTATTCTGTTTGATTTCACGGTTAACAGTCATCTGCCCAAAATATTTAACTGGGACTTTAAATGGCAAATCAAATCCAAACAGTCAGTTCTTACTCTTTGTAGAGCTGCACATAACAGCGATAGCTCTGACTGGGGAAGGCTATTTGGAAGGATTGTGTGGTACTGAATATGAAAGCACGATTTCTTTATCACATGTTATCCCTTTCCCCTACCCTTTGTCTGCATGTCTGTTTAAGCACTTTGGGGAAGGGACTATACAACTGTTTGTACAATCCCTGCACAATGGGGTCCCTATGCACTACTGCAATAAATGGGATTAATAAAAACATAGATTTTTTTCCCTTCCTACACGAACTCAAGCCTCACCTCATGTAGAATAAACGTGTATTGCTTTGAGCACAGTGAATTACATTACTGCCAGGGTGAGAAGAAACAACCTCTTTTGTGTTAATAGGTGCCATTAAAATGGTGGCACTTACCTAGGAACATGAGCATCCTTTAATATGGAAAATGTCTGAATCTGGAATCCGACGGACAGTAAGTTTCACCTTTAAAAAAACAAACCAAAACGCACACACACACAAGGGTCATCTTGTTATAGCTCAGTAAATCCACATCTGATAAAATATCACTGCTCCCCCCAGCCTCCCTCCCCCCACCCCCCACCTAAATGCCCTTATCTATTAACCGTGTTATTTGTATTGTCTCTTGGGATAGGCTTTCTATTGCTCAGGCTACACTGGCATTGGGTGACCTCAGCAGATCCAAACATAAAGGTACCCGTATGGGGGGCGGAGATCACGAGTGTCAAGACTGCAGCCCAGCTGAGAGTAGGGTGACCAGATGTCCTGATTTTATAGGAACAGTCCCAATATTTGGGGCTTTGTCTTATATAGGCGCCTATTACCCCCCACCCCCGTCCCGGTTTTTCACACTTGCTGTCTGGTCACCCTAGCTGGGAGAAATGTAGCTCTCCACATGGGACCCAACGCTATGTACTGTGAGGGCCTACTCAAACTTCCAGCCCTGTTCCAGAAGGTGATGAGTGTTGAACAGGGAGTTATGCCCAGTGGTTAGAGAAGGGGAGTCAGGAGTCCTAGGTTCTCTTCCCAACATTCTGAGAGTGAGTAAAAGCATCCTATGGATTGAACACTTCAAGCAACCTCTTACATACACAATAAACAGGTATTTCCTTAACCCAAGAAGCCAACAGCCTAAAGGCTTGAAACCAAAAGATACTGAGCACCTGTAACATCCATTGACTGACTGCGTGAGATTTATAGCTGCTCAGCATCTCAAGAATCACCGTGTGGACACTCTGGCCCTTCCATTCCATGGGAGTCTGGGGTGCTATTGCAAATCAGTACAGAGTGGGATTTTGGTGTTGATGCTACTGATGAGTTCCTCCTATGCCTGGAGCTAAGACAGCAGTGGTTGTGGTGGGTTTTGTGTTCACAACCACCTTTTGTGCAAATGGTCTCAGCATTTCTTAGGTGGCCTGATGCTTTGCCCTTTGTGTTACTTCGCATTCATGCTCTCCCCAAGGGCAGGCTAGGGCTTAGTCAGGTGATCTGAGGTGGAGCGGAATCAGGTTATAGCTAAGGCTAAGGAGGAGGCACAGAGAAGGCATTTAAGATTTAAAAAGGAAAGCTATTGGACACCAGAGGTTGTACCGAGTGGAATCCTCAAGCCTGAGGCTCCTGATCAGAAATGATTTTTTCTGTTGCTTATAACTTCATTAGCATCCAACCAATTAAAAAAAATAATTCAATCGACTTTGGGCACGTAAATAGCCCTTGTCACACAAGTCCCAAAGCTGAATGATTTTGCACTGGGGTAAAGGGTGGGTATAAACCCCTGCAGAGCTCAAAAATGGCAAAAAGAAGTTTGCTCTGTTTTTCCCCCCCCAAAAGAAATTCCCCATTTGGGACAGAGCATGCATGGAAATCATCAGTCCCAAGTGTGACCTGTGGGCAGTTATCAGTGAGTGAAAACACAAGGTTATAAGTTAAACTGTTCTGCAACCTTAACTATACAGATATGTCCATTTGTACGATGGAGTGGGTGCCATGAATCGACTGCCAAGAAAGGGTTAACTCTCAGTGGGTGTCTGCCTTTTATGAAAGGTGTCATGATTTCTTGCCAGCACTGCTGTGTTATGCATTTGGATCTCTTCCTGGCCAGAGTCACAACCTTTGGAATCCTGCCCCAGGCTAATCCCCCAGTCATATGATGGTGATCAGTATCCATTTAGATATTGCTAGGGGGCAAGAGATGTGAGGGAACACGGCTAGTCTCAGCTACTCTTCATAGTTCCTCAGGACAAGAGTGAGCTCCTGAAACTTTGAGGCTTGGATTGGCAGAAGCCCTTGTAAGATCATAATCATAGAACCATAGAATATCAGGGTTGGAAGGGACCTCAGGAGGTCATCTAGTCCAACCCCCTGCTCAAAGCAGGACCAATCCCCAACTAAATCATCCCAGCCAGGGCTTTGTCAAGCCTGACCTTAAAAACCTCTAAGGAAGGAGATTCCACCACCTCCCTAGGTAACCCATTCCAGTGCTGACCTGACCCCCAAAGCTATGTCTCTTCTTCCCTGACCAATCACCATTGGGGCTTACCTCCTGTCTCATGGACCTGCTGACAAACAAGGAAACCTCATCAATGCTTTGTGTGCGCAAGTCATTCACAGCCACTATGTGATCCCCATGGTGAAATATACAGCCTAAGCGGCAGGGACCCTTCCAATGCGAGACGCTAGAGAGGCGGAAGAAGAGACAAAGAGCATGAATGGGATTGTTTGGGCCCACTGTCCAAACACAAATGACAGGTCTGTTTCACTCCAGCTGTGCTGCCCGGCCCTGCACAAAATAGGAAGCGGTAGACGGATTAAAAGGGATAATTGCTTTTTGGTCTGATTTTTGGTTTTAAACAAACTGCTTCATCCATTCCAACCAGTACGTCCAAAGGGATCTGATTACAGGTCATGCAGCATTGTCATCCCTTAATCTAACAGGTCTGGGTTGGGGAGGGTCACCAGGCAGTGAGGGGATTTACCCTGTTTGGTTCTGTACAGTGTGGGGACAAAAAGAAGAACAGGAGTACTTGTGGCACCTTAGAGACTAACAAATTTATTAGTGTGGGGACAAACACTCTGCTGATGTAACTACACTGCCTCTGATGCAGAGAAGTTAGCCCTTCATTTACCTGAGTGACTCTTTCCAGGCCAAATTTGCAGTCCAGACTGAACTAAAACTTGGACATCTGAACAGCAGGATCAGAGCTTTGTGGCTGCCCCTGTAAAGGGATGCATCAAAACTCTGCCTCCAACTACCCCAGTGACAATTTCAGTAGACTCCCTTAGAATCCTTCAGCTGGCCTCTCTTTGCTGCTGATCTCTCCTGGCTTCTCCTGGCGGATTAGCAGCCTGGGAGCCCACTGACCCCTCGATCTGATGCTCTATTCCAAAACTGTTGCCAGCTGAAACCAGCCAAATCCTTTCAGTACGAATTCCCACTAGGGTTGCCCTGGGTGGTTAGCCCCAGATCCAAGTTTTGCAGCTGGGCCCCATCTCAGATTCTTTTGTGGTGTTTCCTGCTCTCGCTGATAGGGGCTGAAAAAGCTATTTCCTCCAGACCCGCAGTGCCGCTGATAAGTGTGGTACATCAAAGCCGCGGCGAGAGCCAGTCCTACCGCTGAGCAGAAGTGAAAGAGCAAGAGGCGGCACAGCAGGGGGCCAGGATGAGACACTGAATTAATCTTCCACGCAGTCTGTCCTTTACCCCTCTCCTCTTTCCTTTCTCCTACTTTATTGATACTGAAGATCTAGGGAGAGGACTGACTTCCACACTACCTACTTACACTGCACCGCTGCTGGGAGAACTGATACCCTCCAGCCCCCAGCATCCAAGAGTGACAATGTCTGGCTGCTGGATGGACTATTCCCAGTGCTGAAAATGGTTAGCAAATCCCTGGCGGCCAGCAGGTCTATGCTGGGACTCCCACTCAGGTCAGCCTGTCTGAAACAACTCAGTAGCACTTTGCACTTACAGTCTGCATTTAACCCGAAGCTGTCTGCCGACGCTTCTTATTTAAATCACACCACAGCCATGTGAGATAGTTTGCTCATCTGTGCATAGTAATATTAACCTGCGGTGCAGAGAGCTGAAGTGATTTGCTTTAAGACCCGGAGCAAACAAGCGATTCATCTGGGAGTAGAATCCAAGAGTCCTGCCTCCTAGGTCCTTGCTCCAAATACGAGCCCATAATCTTTTTGATGCTTTGAACAATCAAAGCACACTTCCCCCCCCCCCCCCCCCCCCACACACACAAAGATTATCACATCTTTGCACAAAACCGCCTCTTGATTAGTGGTAGCCTGGGGTCAGAATCGGACACTTTGTGCATGCCACTGAATTTTCCTGGGTTGCAGCTTCCCCATCCATAATATGTAGATGATAATGTGTCCAACTGTACAAAATGCTGGGAGATTTTTGGTAGAAAAGTTTTATTTATTGGTATTTAACCAATTTAAAAGACACACTCCCTCTGGCCATATGGACTCATAGATTTTAAGGACCGAACGGACCATGGTGATAAACTAGTCTGACCTCCTGCACATCACAGGCTACAGAATCTCACCTACCCCCCTCCTGTAACAGACCTGTAACCTCTGGCTGAGTTACTGAAGTCCTCAAATCATGGTTTAAATACTTCAGGTTACAGAGAATCCACCATTTACTCTAGTTTAAACCAGCAAGTGACCTACAGAGGAAGGTGAAAACCCTCCAGGGTCTCTGCCAATCTGATTCAGGGGAAAATTCCTTCCTGGCCCAAAATATGGCAATGAGTTAGACCCTGAACACATGGGCAAGATCCACAAGCCAGATACCTGGGGAAAAAATTCTCTGTAGTAAGTCAGAGTCTGCCTCATCTTCAGACATTGGGGATTTTTGCTGCTAGCAGTTGCAGATGGGCCACATGCCATTGTAGGCAATCTCATCATACTATCTCCTCAGTCTTGAAACAAATCAATTTTTTTTTGCCTAATCTGCTCTCCTTGGAAGTCTGTTCCAGAACATCATTCCTTTGATGGTTAGAAACCTTCATCTAATTTCAAGCCTACACTTGTTGATGGCCAGTTTATATCCATTTGTTCTTGTGTTAGCTTTGGCACTTAACTTAAATAACTCCACTCCCTCTCTGGTATTTATCCCTCTGATGTATTTATAGAGAGCGATCATATCTCCCCTCAGCCTTCTTTTGGTTAGGCTAAACAAGCCACGCTCCTTGAGTATCCTCTTGTAAGGTAGGTTTTCCATTCCTCTGATCCTCCTAGTAGCCTTTCTCTGCCCTTGTTCCCCTGAGAGTCACATAAACACAAGTCAATTTACCATATGCATGAAGGACAACTGACAATTATGCCATTCATGCTGATATTAGAAGAATAGCCTTTTAGGCTAATGCTTTCCCAATGGTTACTACACCCTGCCTGACACACAAGAAATACCTAGCTCTTATATAGTGTTTGACAGGCATTTACATCTGGACAAGTACCCACCACCATAAGACTTAAAGGCCCTACCATATTTGTCCTGCTGCTTCAATAAGCGTTAGATTACTGGTGACATCAGCATGAGGGATGCAAATATCCACCTCTTGTAGTTGGCTGTCATCTGTGACTTTACTGTAAGAGAAGATGTTGTAGACAAGTCAGACTCTACCAATCAGACAACTGAAGCACATACTCACTAATGCTAGGAAGTAGAGTTCATTATTGTTTCCTACAATCTGTCCTTCAGGGCATTATCCAGCCTACTGTTAAATCTTGCAGGTGCTGGATTTGCCAGCATTTCTCTTGGAGAACATTCTGCTCCATCAGATCTCACCACTAAGAAGCTTGCCCAAGGTCTAGATGATGGGGAAGCTGTGGCCCTTTTTTATTTCTAACACAGTAACCACCTTTCTGCTTGGATGAGATAGGTTAAAACAGGGGGTTTAATAGGCAGACTCTTCTGGCCCTGATCCTGAAAGGCATTTAAATGCTTAACTCCCATTGATTTCAATGCTTAAACACCTTCTAACGCTTTTACTGCTGTTTTGTGCTAGAAATCACACTCTTCACTATCTTGCAAGAGACAAGGAAGTAGATAGAAAACTTCTAATTGTGCATATTAAAAAATAAATACACCACCAGTAAACGCTTTCCAAACACGATCAGGGCCTTAATCCCCTTTCTCATCCCAAAACAGACCTTAAAGAGCAACAGCGCCTATTCTTAAAGGTGTTATGTGGTGGGTTTGGTTTTGATCTGGCCATCGCAAATTCAAAGCTCACAATTCTTACATTCATCCATTTCTGGTTTGTGTGATATTGATTAGAACAAGGAAGAATGCTGCTATCTCAAAGATCCGGGTCTAATAGAATCCTCTTTAAAAGTAATTACATTACATATTTCAGCCCAAAACATCCTTACTTGATTATTATAGATAACTGAACCACTGATAGTGACGATACATTTGGCTTTCTCTCCTGGGTTAGCTGCTTATTAGTACTGCTTTGCGTGAGCTGTTGTTGGTTTCCATCTGCCTCGCAGTTTCTTAAATCTATGCTATTTTCTTGACTTCTGGGAAGGGTCAGGAATTCATCACTTCTGCATGTGGGCTGGGGTTTCTCTTCAGGCAACCTAATGAAGAAGAATGCTAATAAAAAATGCACTGGGTTGGCATGTCAAGTCACGGTTACTCTTGTTGTGTTTGAAGTTGTGTCAAATAGATGTCAGTGAGGCAAAGAATAACAAGTTCTTGTAGTGAATTGAATGGCCAAAATTACAGCTAAATCAACTAAACTGGCCTCCTAAAAATGGAACATAAAAACCAAAACACTTACAATATTGAAAGAATATTTATTAAAAATAAAAACCATTCCAAGCAACATGGTTTAACAAGGAAAAGGAGTATAGATTGTTGGCACTGCAATATACTGGCTTGTGTGAGAATGCATAATTGACTTCTACTGGATAGAATGTGTCAGACCTGCTCAAATGCTTGTCAGATTATTTGTTGCGCCTTCTAGTGGCTGGAGGTCCGAAAAGAGGTGTAATTAGTACCAACAGTTAATGGAGAGATCCTTTAACTCAAATGGGACAGGCTTGTGACTTGGAGTGCAAGGTCTTGAGTTCTATTCCCAGTTCCACATATAACATTAATAGAACATGTGCAATTAAATAATATTGTAATAAACTGGTGTATATGTGCATGAGTACGTACTACTGTCTTCAATTGGCTAGAATCAGAATTGTTCATCTGTGTGTCACAAGTATTAATGACTAACAGCCAATGGACATTATCCTATAACTCAAGAGTTAGGAGAATAATATTTTGGAACTGGAGGATCTGACTTCTTTGCTGTTGTCACTGAAGTTCTTAGTGGTCACTCTCTGGTGCATAGTGAAAGCTGTGAAGTTTCTATGTGACCATGGATTAATACTCTGCACTTCTGTACTGTCTTTCATGTGACAATACTGATGCATATTGCAAACATCAAGCCATAGAGCACATCTATAAAGTAAGTAGTATTAGACCTGTTTTATAGGTAGGAAAATTGAGGTACAGAGAGGTGACTTGTCTAAGATTACCCAGTGAGATAGTGGCATACCAGGAAACAGTTCTTTCTTAACAACTACGCAACACTGCCTGCTCTAATGAGTGTCTGGCTTGGGTGTCTGTGAATGTACGTGGCTGCAGCTGTTACATTGTTTAGCCCAGAAAAAACATCAGTCAACTTCTTACAGAGCCACATTTTATTCTGTGTAAGCCTGTCAGGATGTCCTATTGGATGAATTTGTGAAATGACCTTGAATTTCACTCTGGTAAATGCCCCCCATAACCCCAGAAAGGCCTCTCCCAAACAGCCTGCGCTCTGTAGATTTCCTCATATAGACAGCAGGAATGCAGCTCTGGCCGTATCGTGACATTGCATTGATTTTTTTTTAAATACTAAAAGAAAGTGCTACTTACAGAGGTTTCATCGACACGTACAACTTCCTGCTGAGAGGATCCTCATTCTCCACTGGGTTGTGTGATTGAACTGGGGGATCAGACGTTGATAGCTCACTGTCCAGCTGTTGAAAACGAAAAACAACATGGGAGGTAAACGTTTTCTCTCTACATCCACCAAGGAGTCCCCTTGGCTTCTTTATGTAGTGTCCGTTTGTGCTGTATTGTGCTAAAACAGCTCAGCCAAACCTCAATTAACCAAAATACCCAGCGAATCCCAGCTTAGACGCCCTCTTTCCCAAACCAGTGTGCACTACGTTGTTCTTCGCTCCCATTGTAATTTCCTGCTTGCCAATGATTTGGGAGTTTGGTACTCGAGCAACCTTGCTACGATTGGGTTTGGACAACTGAATATTCTCTTGGAGCAGGATCAACAGAGAAACCTCCCTGATGTGGCTTACCTGTGCTAGAATACTGCTTGGAGAAGCATAATAGTCTTCCCCTTCCTCTCCGGTGTTCTCATCTGAGTCCAACAGCAGCTGACTTATGTTGGTCTTTTCAGAATTGTTATTCTGTATTTAAAAAAAAAAGCTTCCATGTTTAATAGGACATTACATTCTCTACATCTGACATCTTCTTTCCGTTTACTTGGAAAAATCCATTGGGAAGGGTTGTGGGAAGATTTGCTCTTCAAAGGCAGAAATAATATCACCATACATCTGACTTCTAAACAAGGCTTCTGTCTTTGTGCTCAGTTATACACTCAAGCAGCTGCATGTGCAAAGCTGTGAGTATTAATATCATTTACTGTAGATATCTAAATAGCTGACTCGTGGAGGCGATGTTTGTACCTGCCATTGACTGCATATGCAAAAATAGCTGCTGTGTTCAAAAATCAGGTCCAATGGTCAAAAATGTACACATGATGTTGTGTCACTTGTGCACACCAGGGCCCAAATCCTCAAAGTTATCCAGATGCTTAACGCCCTTGACAACAATCTTTGAAGATCTGTATCAGGGTTCTTTGCTACAGACCCAGTCCTGATGTCCTCACTTAGACAAACCCCCTCATTGAAATCTAAAACAGGCTGGAAAATGTCAACTTTTTTCAATGAAAAGGAGAAATGATTCATTTTTGATCCCCACTATTAAAAGCAATGGGAGTCTTGCCTGGATAAAGAGTGAATTATTGGCTAGACAGCAGTTTGAGCTATTGACTTGCAAAGTTCAGTGGGCTGGAAGCTATGCCTGACTATCTGAGAGTAGAAATTGAGCCCAGTATATGCTGGGTGTTTTGCTTTGCCCTCAGTAAGAGCTAGCACAAAATGGTCCTTCATAAAGACCAGGAGTATTTGACAAGTCTTGGAAGAACAAGTCACTTCTTCAAGCTAAATTTGCCATCCTTTCGTTCCCTCTCACTCATTGATCTGATTGTCCTGCAGAGTATAATTAATATTTAGCTTCTTCTCAGTAAACCTCTCCATGCCATGTTTGATGCATTCCTTCTTTATCTCTCTCTTACTTCTTCCATGGCAATAAATTTTAAAGCTACTAAATGTGCCACCGAATATATTATTGTTTTCAAGATAAAGTAAACTAATTACCCTCTTTCTTACAGGGAAAAGGAGGAGACTGGCATTGAATAGAAATGAGGAATGACCAATCGATTTTTTGTGTGCCTTGTGGGTAGTCACTGATTACAAAACAAAGGGTGGCACTTATTGGAGCCTAGAGTCAACACAGGTCCAAAAATGTTCCCATAAAAGCCAATGGGAGCAAAGATGGGACTCTACACTCCTGATCCAAGGTTCACTGAAGTCAGTGGAGACAGACGCCCCCTTGACTTCAGTGGACTTTCAATGAGGCCCTACTTGAACAAGATATCTAAGGGCTTGATTCTGTAAGGTGTTGAACATTCCTGTGAAATGCTGAGGTCTCTCAGCTCCTGCTGACTTCAGTGAGAGTTGAGTGCTTGTCACTAGAGCTGGCTGGGAATTTTTCAACTAACCGTTTTTTTCGTCAAATGCTGACTTGTCAAATCTGAAAGAGTCATGCAAAATGGGTCATTTTTGACCAATTTCTCAATTCAAAATATTTTTTGGAAAAAAACCCAACAGTTTTGAAACTGTCAGTTGTATTTTTGACATTTTTTTAAGTGAAAAATTCCAGTTTTTTGGTTCAAAACAACTTTTTGTTTCAAAATTTAAGCTAATTATAGTTTAACTCTTTTTTAAAAACCATCACAAAATGGAACATTTAAAAAAAAGTCTAAATGAAACAGTTTGATTGAGCTAAACAGAATCTTCTGGGGATCGTTGATTCATGAAAAATTAAGGTGGTTCTTTTTCGTTTGGGTTTTTTTGTTTTTGTTTTTTTACTTTTTGCCCTGATTTGGAATGGGAATCTCTTTTGAAATCTCAAATTTTTCTGGGATGGGAAAACTATTTCCCTCCTAGTTCTACTCCTTCCAGGTTTGAGCCCTAAATTACACCAACACATGCATATCTAAATTCTCTCTTGCTAAACAAATGGAATAATCTTATTTGGCATTATCACAGATTCAGGACAAAAATGGAATGCAGGGGATATACTGCAGCAGTGCTGGATTTCAAAAGGCATTTGATATAGGCCCTGATTCAGCCGCATGCTTAAGCACACACCTAACTTTAAGCACTTGAGTAGTGTCATTTAACTTCAGTGAGAGTATTCTTAAAGCTGGGCATGACTTGAATACAGAACCTTGTTGAATCCAGACCATAGTGGCACATCATAAAACTAGGAAGAAATTGGATAAGTACCACACAGATTAAAAATAGCATAAAGAGGGATGTAAAACTGGCTGAATAGTGATCTGTGGGGAATTGTTACTGTTAGTGTTCCCCCACCTGGAGTGCCTATCAGGAGTTCTGCCAAGAATATAAGCCCTTTGGGAGTCCTTTTCATTATGTGTGTGTGCAGTGCCTAGTACAGTAAGGCCCCCATCCTGAGTGGGGCCTTTAGCTGCTACTGCAATACAAGTAATAAAATCTTAATAAATATCTTAATACAAGGGGTTAGTAGCGGGGAGTGGGAGTCAGGACCCGGGTTCTTTTTAACATATTCATTATTTAGAGTATGTAAATTCAACTTGGAATTAGTTGTCATGGGAACCAGAGGGACAACAAAGATATGGGTCCCTGGCCTCAAAGTGTGGAGTGACTTGGATAGATTAGGGACTAGAGCCTGCAACCCCTCACTCAGGTGAATGAGTCCTTACACAAGTAGACTCATTCATGTCTATTTGTGAGAGTCAGGATTAATTACCCGAGGAAGAATTTGCATGATCGAGGTCTACAATAGTGAGTCACTAGTAATTCAATGCAATCTAATACCAGTAAATGTAGAGTCATACCTCTAGAAAAGGAAATAAACACAAAGGTACAAGCCAGAGACGGCTGTCCAAGTAGCAATACGTGCAGGAATGATCTGGAGCTGATAATATTGTACTAAGAAATTTATTCTCTCTTATTAGCTGTTGGGCAATGCTATAAATTGTACTTTCCGCATAGTCTCGAACAGAAAACAGAGCTCCCTGCCATACTCCCCCAATCCAAACTGAAGGCCATGTGAAGTCCCTGTGCGCCCCACCCCTCCTGTCCACAGCCAGTCAGCCCAGAACTGGCATCCGCAGCAGAAAGGGACTTCTGCGCTGCCTGCTGCACAACATGGGCACAGCGTTTGGGTCCAAGGCAATACAAACCTGAGAAGGATTCGCAGGTAAAAGAGAAGCGGGTGAGCCAGAGGTCTGGTCTACACACAAAATAGCACCAGTTTAACGAGTGGTGTAATTTTAATCTGATTTAGTTAAACTGGTGCCACTGTCTGTGTAAACACTCCTATTTTAAGCCTGGCTGAAATCAGTTACAGGTGTAAACTAAGCCATGCTAACCCTAAGCCAGGTTTATGCTGATTCAAGAGTATTCATACAGGGCTGGGCACCCAGTTTAACTAAAGAGGTTTTGAATCAATTTGAGTTAAACCAGTGCAATTTTTGTGTGTAGACAACCCCTGAGAGATGCTAGAAAGACGATTCAGGAAGAACATGGGCACAGTCTACAAATATGTTAGCAAGGACAGAGCCTCGGCTTGTGTAAATTGTTGTAGCTCCATTGAAGTCAATGGAGCTGTGACAACTTGCCCCCACTGTGAGGGAAATCTCAGTCATGCTCTCGGAAGGGGAAGGAGCAACTGTTAGAGCTACACAAGAAATAATTACAGCCAGTTAGAAAAGGTTAGCAGTTGGAGTCAGTTAGACTTGCTGGGGAGGTGGTTGAGTCACCGTTCATACAGATATTCAGGGTAGATGAGGCATGACAATAAAGCTAGGTCTACACTGCAGATTAAATCACCTCCCTGAGTGACAGAAGTTACACTGACATAAGGCTGGCGTGGACAGCGTTACGTTGGCGGGAGAGCTTCTCCCACTGACATAGCTACCACTGCTCGCGGGGGCTGGAGTAGTTAAGCCAATGGGAGAGCTCTCTCCTGTTGGCTCAGAGCAGTTACATGAGAGAACTTACAGCGGCACAGAGTAGTGCCCTACGTTAATGAGCATTCCTGCAACATTTACATATATAAGAGGCGTTCCAGGCCCCGCTAGCTATGCTCACCAGGCTTGGAAGAAGAGGTGCTGGTAAACTGTGGCGAGGCCGCTGTTTAGGGAGACCACGAGAGCCAGGATCTGAGTGAGGCCTTTTCTTGTCGTCTGCAGGATCTTCCACCTGCACATCAAAGGAAAAACATTGACAACCTGGGCAGAAGTATTGCAGGTGTTTTATTGGCATGGTCGGTTGGTAACAGAGCACAGTCTGTATTATGCTCCCTCCAGACCGTTGTTACACTCCCTGTTTGTGTGGTACTTTGTGACTATACTAAGCACTGTTTTCCAGGCTGCTCTTGATTTACTTTCTCTAGACAAATCTACAGGCACACCAGGAAAGCAGCAGTACTTTTTTCCTTTCTATTTAAATATTGAGGAGGGAGGGGGATTGACAAAGGACAGTTAGGTGCCCAACTCCCATAGGAAGTCAATGGAAGTCAGACACCTACCTCCCATTTGTGCCTTTGATTATCTCTTCAGACCTTAAATCCTAACCACCAATCAGGAACTTCACCGGTGGCAGCAGTGGAAGCATCCTGCACTTGGCTTTGGTAAGATGTGCCAACGCTGATGTGCGGGGACCTCCTTTAGGGATGGGAGGGTCATTCAGTCTCCAAGCCCATCATCCTTGGCCCATTTGCTAAAATGGCCAGTGAGGTTTCCAGCTGAGGCCATCACCATCCAAACCCCCCACCTTTCTTAAATGCAGATAGGCCAGGAAACAAACCTGACAGCGTGAGCCTTTTACAGGAATTCTCTCACATTCAAGCCTCAACATCTACTTTCCAATCCCAAGAGAAAGCAAAATGTTCCTGTCACTCCTCTGGCCTGAGTGCATGCTGCCCCGAGCTCAGGAGAACTTCCTTTTCATGGAGAGGTTCAATTATACAAATCAACTATCACATGTAGCCCTAGCAGCAGAATCATTAGCAACAGCCCCTTACTTCACCGCAGTCACTCGGAATCTCCTCGTGGGTGCTCAAAACTGTTTCATCGAAGGCTGGTGGCGAAGAGAGGGACCGACCTTTGCTTCTCTGAGCTGAAGGATTCTGGTTCTAGGAATTCAGTGACAGCAGTATGAGGACCGATGGGTCCTTGGACAAAAGTCTGCTCTTAGAAGCCCATGTGGTTCCCAATGATGCAGAATTTTAGCTCCAAGGCTCAAGAAATGAGAATTAGGGATACATTGTCATTCTGTGAGATGACGGGGGAAATTCACCCCTGCACAAGGCCCATGTACTCTTTAAGTCCTGTGCACTTTACTTCTACAAGTACATGTTTCCTAATGAACAAGAGATTCTTTAATGTTTAAGTGGGTCTTAAGTGGTGAGCAGGCATTGTGCGGGTCCTCTACACAGGGGTAGATCTCACCGTAAAGGAATCTCTTTTTCATGACGGAACTGGTGTTATAGGGAAAGTGCACTTAATATACTTAGGGTCTATACCAGCAAATATCAATGTACAGATTCCCTCTCTTCATAAATTACTAATGAAATTACAAACCGCTCTCTTTAAAGAGGCTGATTTGTGCATTTAACAGCTGACTTTTTTTGTACTATAACATCACCTGAGCAGAGCATCCATCGTCTTTTGCCTCCATGTGGGCTGAAGATAGGGAAGTGAACCAGTCCTCAACTTGTTCCCTGCGGGTTGGAATGACGAAATGAAAAGTCCATTATTATCATGCACAAGAAAAAATAAATGGTGCATCTGTGTCTTCCTAATGGCTTAAACCTACATCCACTGACGTCAATGGGAGTCTTTCCATTGACTACGGTGGGCCTTGGATCAGGCCCCAAAAAGGCCAAGCAGGGAAAAGCTGTCTCTTCCTTACAATGCTAGAGCACTGCCTTAGCGGAGTTCACTCTGCTGTAGTGTGGTGGCCTTAGGGAATTGTAGGAGTGTGGCCAGCAGATTAAAAAACTATGGAGACCCACTGGCCAAAACGTCCCCTGATAGATCGGTGCTGTGGGGAGGCTTCTGTTTCTGTAGCCCATTCAAAACCAAGTTTGGGCTATGCATAGGTGCATATGACTACAGCCCATTACACAGAGCATTGGCTAAAAAGGCCAGTGAGATTACACAGTGGAAAGATGGTCTCTAAAAGCTCACTTCTGCCATGTGTGGAGAATTCCTGTGAGGTGCTTCTCAGGCTCCACACCATGTGATTCACAGGAATGCACAGCAGTCCATAGAAGATGGCCTGTGACTTTCAGAAATATGTTTAAACAGGCAGACAGAAAAGACTAACGTATGGTCGCATTGTAAGACAACTAAGAAGGAGATGCTGCATTTTGTTCACAAGTAGGACTAATTTGATGGGCTCTGGAACTTTTCCCACTAGATGACTAGGGAACAATGCACTGCGTGAATGCATGCTTGAATGCTAACTGGTATTTGGCATTTTTTCTCTTTGGGCTCAGGTATGTTCTTCAGGCTTTGGTTAGGAGTACAGTGTACCATCCTGCAGTACTTACTTTGATGAAAAACACTCTCATTGACACAGCTGCAGGAGGGGAAGAAAAGGGAGAAAAGCTGGGGCAAAGCAGTGGGGAGCCCCTCTACAAACATGCTCTCTCCTGACCAAATTTCTATTGGCTGTTGACGCAGCATTAATTCCTGTTCTTTAAGAACATGAGAACGGCCATACGGGGTCAGACCAAAGGTCCATCTAGCCCAGTTCCTGTCTTCCGACAGTGGCCAGTGCCAGGTGCCCTAGAGGGAATGAACAGAACAGGGAATCATCAAGTGATCCTGTCGCCCATTCCCAGCTTCTGGCAAACAGAGGCTAGAGACACCATCCCTGCCTATCCTGGCTAATAGCCATTGATGGACCTATCCTCCATGAATTTATCTAGTTCTTTTTTGAACCATGTTATAGTCTTGGCCTTCACAACATCCTCTGGCAAAGAATTCCACAGGTTCTTTCTCTGTTTTCCACCTGTGGAGTGGTAGTAGGTTCTAGGTGCAGTGGGGACATGTGCGGGAGCCAGGCAGCTAGGGGTTAACCCCTGATTCATTCCCCTACAGTCTATTCTCCCTCTGGACTGTAGACGATGATCCTGCCCTATTTCCCCCAGAGCAGGCGTGTCCCCTACAGTTGATTCCCCATGAGCAGGGCTAAGAATTTCTTTCCCCATGGATCCCAAGAGCCACTTGTTTTGGTGGCTATGCCCTCTGCCATCTCCCCTCCTTGCCACGAGTACCTGTCCTTCGCAATGAGGTAGTAATCCCTGCTCTCTGTGTTGATGGATAGCACTTCCTCAGGGTGGCATTTGAACATCTTCCTTACTGCTGTCATCTTCTCATAATTACTTATGCCAATCTCAATATTTGAAATCCTGTTGGACATGCATATGAAACATTTACTTATATAAGGCTTATCCCATGCATTGATGCACACTGTGAAATGATCATCCATAAAAGCAATGAGGATCAAGGACTTGCTAGATCATTTCTGTGCTATTGCTTAAATAACTCTTCCTCTGGGATTAATTAATCATGTTTACTACAGTGGTACCTCAGGGCCAGCCAAGAATGGGGCCCCATTGTGGTAGGCACTGTTGTAATGATTACAGCATTTTTTGAGACACAGCCAACATTAATAATAGAGCTGGTTGAGAAATGTAAGGCCTTTCCACAGAAAGGTTACACAAAAGTCAATACATACATAAAATAAAAATGTGCTGAGTTTTCAATGGAAAAACTCCCACAATGTTTGTTTTTTGAAAATGGAAAAAATTCAATTTTTTGATCCTGAAACTACTTCTTCCTTCCTTCCTTCCCTTTTTTTTTAAATCAGAAAATTTTAAAAGAAACAAAAAATATTTATCAACTGGAGGGGAAAAGGCTATTTTTATATTCTTAAAAGAAAAAAAAACAACCCCACAGCTTTCTGGGTGGCATTATACTGTTACATAATTAAAAATAACACTTTTGATTCAGCCAGCTGGAAAGTTTTCAGTCATAAAGAATTCCTTAAAGAGAACTGCACTGTTTGCTTTCTGATAACGGAAGAAGCACAACAGAAATATGAGGACTATGGGGGAGGGAGAAGGGCCCATCCAAAGTTCTTTGAAGCCAATGTAAAGACTCTTGTGCACTTCAGTGGGCTTTGGATCAGGCCCAAGGTGGAGAAAACATTGGACAAGCCTTATTGTTTCTGGGCCCGATCCTGCATTTCTTATATATCCCAAACACCCAGGGCTAGAGTGTGATCGGTTCTTGTACATGCAGCCCAAGGGCCAGGGCGAGTGCTCAATGAACCTCCCAACCTTTCCGTAGCCTGCCCAAAGAACTGTGCCCAGTGCTGTGCAGTGACTAATCTCTTTGTGAAGTGCCACGGTCGCATGCTATCTCAGTGCTGGTGGGAAGAGGCAGGGCAGCCTGTGCCATCCCCCATATAATCCCTCCCTGAGCCCCCCACAAGGGGCCACTGCCTAATTGACAAAATTAGGCCCTGCTAGGACTAGGTAGGTATCTGGAGTGCACAAGGAGAGTGGGATCAGGCCTATAGTGTGTATCCAGCTGAAATGCACCAGCCTCGGGCCAGTTTCTGAAAGCCCTCCCAAAGCTGAAGAGATCCTTCCATGTAAAGTCCCAATGTGGAGAAAGGTGCTCGTCAACATCAGTGTGGCAGAATCCCTTTGCATGTAGGAGTACTTGGTGTTGTCCTTGGGGAAGATAAGGGACCTATGACTGTAGGTAATAGAAGCCTTTGTTTTAGCGGTGTGCAGCTGATACAATACTTGGATCCTTTACACAGCCGTAGCTTGGTTTTTGTATATATAAATCCTATTAAGTCTATCAAATAATACAACACTCTTAAGCTCTTCCAAAGCCTACTGAAGTCAGTGGGAGTCTTTCCATTGACTTGCAAGGACTATGGATCAGACCCTAAATCAGCAGCAAAAGGTGAAATCTGTGATCTCATTTCAGACTGCTGAAGTGTGGTTTAAGAGAAAAAGTGATGAACTTCAGATACCTACTGGTCAATTGCAATGAAACCCTTTATCTGTTGGCCTTTAAGGTACTTCAGGGTGTAGCATCTCTCGCTAGACTTGCACAAGATGAAACCTCGCTTTTTCCAAGAACTCTGCAGAAAGGAAAGTTTGCCTCGATAAACCTCAGAACAGCAGAAATAACAGAGGTTTGTTAAGGGATTGCTGGGAGAATGACTAATTTGGGTTTGTACCTGTGTAGTGAAAAGCTGAGGCGGTGGGGATTTGATAAAGTCACCGTGCTTACAGACTTCATCCTCCTGAAAAAATGTGACTTGATTTCCTACCAGACAAAGAGAAATGAATGGTACCGTCACTCAATTTGTTGTTAGTTAATCTCCTACATGGGCCTGCTTGCAATGTGTTGCTGAGCACTGGGCTTCCGTGCTTAAGAAGCCATGAAACCTGGTCGGTGAGAAGACAAGCACAAATAACGGCTATAAAATGCAGGGTCCGACCACATTCCCATTTCTGTTGATTTTATTGCTGCCGACTGCCCCAAAATTGTAAACACAGAGTCGTGATTACGGACAATGTATTGCATTGAGGAGGTGCAAGGGTCTGTGTTAGGTCTGGTCTAATTTAATTTCTTCATCAGTGATTTGAAAGAGGGAGTAAATAGCACACTAATGAAATTTGCAGATGGCATTCAATTTGGAAGAGTGACAAACACCAGAGAGGACAGAAAATACTTTAGTGCAAGGCAGGATCTAACAAGAGGAGCAACTTGGACAGAAAGTAAAATGGGGAAAACGCAAGCTAATGCCTCTGGGCAAAACAAATCCAAATACATAGACTCATGACCCAGCATGCCGTGGCAAGCTAGCTCAGTTTGTGATCACTGGGTGGAATTGACTAATCAAAAGCTAACTCCTTCCTATTTAATGTGCTTTGCAATTCCTCAAAATGGCCTGTACATAAGCAAGTTCTAGTCTTAACTCTTTATAACCTGGAAGCCAGTCTTTAAGATGTAGATTTATTTTTAAGGTGCCCAAGGACTATGTGGAGGCAGCTGGAGAGCCTATAAAGGTCACGCCTTCACCCACATCAAACCCCATCTTGGACCTATCTAAATATATATATATACCACCACACAAATATTGTGACAGACCCAGACCAGTGGGATACATGAGTCTGGTAGAGGGCAAATATACTGGTCACTGGATGAGTAGTTTTCTGTTCCCTGAGAGCAGGGGCTGCACTACAGTAATCAGGAACCTGCTAGAACCAGTTAAGGCAGGCAGGCTAATTAGGACACCTGGAGCCAATTAAGAAGAAGTTTCTAGAATCAATGAAGGCAGGCTAATCAGGGCACCTGGGTTTTAAAAAGAGCTCACTTCAGTTTGTGGTGTGAGTGTGAGGAGCTGAGAGTGAGAGGGTGTGCTGCTGGAGGACTGAGGAGCACAAGCGTTATCAGACACTAGGAGGAAGGTGTTTGGAGGAAGTTTTACAGGAGGCACTATAGACAGCGGCAGTCCACAGGGCCCTAGCTGGAACCTGGAGTAGAGGGCAGGCCTGGGTTTCCTCCCAAACCTCCCAATTGACCTGGACTGTGAGTTCTTCCAGAGGGGAAGGTCTCTGGGCTGTTCCCCAACCCACATGGTGAATCTCTGAGGCAAGAAAATCTGCCAATAAGTGCAGGACCCACCAAGATAGAGGAGGAACTTTGTCACAATACACTCTCTCTCTCTCTCTCTCTCTCTCTCTCTGAAGTCAAGGGGAGTTTTGCCAAGGGGAGTTTTGCCTTAAGAAAAGCCATGAATGTCTTGGAACTACTGAACATGTCTCCTACTTGTTTGGTTTAGTTCCTTTACACTAGTGGTCCCCAAACTGGGGGGCATGGAGGAATGTTTGGGGGAGGGATCCAGGCCAGTCCCCAGGAGGGTGAGGAGGGAGTGCCCCTGGGCCTTGCTCTGCCTCAGCTCTGCTCTGGCCCCACCCCCAGCCATGGCCCCAGCTCCCAGCCCTGCTCCCGCACCCGGCTGCTGACCCTGACCATGGCCTGGCAGTGGCTCAGTGGCCCGGCAGCAACTCCACTCCCGCACCCGGCCCTTGGCCCAGCTGTGGCTTCAGCCTCAGCCTTGGTCCCTGGCCCCCAACCATGGCTGCAGTTCTGGCCCTGGCCCCAGCCCTGACCAGAGCCCCAGCTAGTGACTGCAGTTCTCGGAGAGGGGGAGTGAGTGAGGTGGGTGCAGACAGAGATAAGGGGGTACAACATAAAAAGTTTGGGGACCACTGCTTTACACTGTATCCATCTCAAACTCAGTCCAAACCAAGTCTGACAGGGATGGGGAAAGATGCTGTTTTTTAGGGGAGAAGGCTGCATCGGGGCATGTGGTTACTGGGAGAAGCCACAGAGGGGTGGAATTATAGCATTAACATATGGTATATGCCAATTTAACCTCTCACTTTTTTGTATGCTGCATTCCTTTCCTGTGTGTTCTATGTTGTCCGTTGAAATGTCTTTAGGAAAGAGACTTGCCTCATTCCATCTCTGTGAGATGCCTAGCACCTCATTGGTGGGGATGTTACATAACTGTAATAATTTGAAAGCTGGAGCAAATAATTTTCATTTGACAAATCTCAGTAGATTCTAATTTGTACCTGTGGAGTTTTTTGTAGATTTGAAAGCCATTCCGATTGCTTCAACCTGGAAAATCAAAACAAACAGAGATTTAGGGCTAGATTCTTTCACCTTGACACGAGCCGAGCAGTGCCTTTGTTGGCAAGGATCCCCCTGGCAGAATCTAGCACTTAATAAAGAAAACACTTCACAAACTTTCCCGAAAATGATCAAGTATCTTTTTATATAGACCAACGGGATTCGCTTGCCACCAACGAAACCTGCCCAAAGAGTTTAACTTTCTGTCCCTTTCACAAACAAACAGCAACTGTAACCATGAAACAACGTTTATTATGAGTATTTGTTTCTGGCAGTGTCCAGTGTGATTGGCATTGAAAAACAGAATGATTTTCAATGGGAGTTAGGAAGATCTGGGCCCATAACACACAACAAAGGTAGGCATACATTTTATAGACTCGGTATTTGAAGGAGAACATCTGTTCTCCGTTATCTTGGTATAAATTCAGAGTAACTCCTTTTCACTGGAATTACTCCACATTTTCATTGGTGTAATTGAGACTGCACTGTGACCAAGAGAAGCTAAGTGATCCACCCAATGTTATATAACCAGTGAGTAACAGATGGAAAGAGAAGCTGTCTAATAGTAGGGCAGAATTTTGCAGAGGTGCTTTGAGGTGTATTTCTAACAGCATTTAAAAAATAAGTTTTTTAGGAAGACCAGACCTACATCAGAATCCTAATGTGGAGCTGAACCCTGAAGAAGGTTGGTGGTAGGAAGTGATTTTAGATGAATACTCCATTTGCTGTATTTTTGTTGTTGCTTTAGGTATCTTGCCTTTCAACACTTTTATCCCACTAAGAACTCCGTTTCTGCATCATCACAATCACAGCTTTGTCTTCCAGCTATACTTTGCCTTCCTATTTCTTTGCAGTTTGGGTTGAGAGCAATGAACTTGTGCCAACCGGTTACTTTGTTGTGTGTATGTCACCATCCTTCATGTGCTGGATGCCTTTGCATTGTGTTACAATTAATCATAGAATATCAGGGTTGGGAGGGACCTCAGGAGGTCATCTAGTCCAACCCCCTGCTCAAACCAGGACCAATCCCCAGCTAAATCATCCCAGCCAGGGCTTTGCCAAGCCTGACCTTAAAAACCTCTAAGAAAGGAGATTCCACCACCTCCCTAGGTAACCCATTCCAGTGCTTCACTACCCTCCTAGTGAAAAAGTTTTTCCTAATATCCAACCTAAACCTCCCCCACTGCAACTTGAGACCATTACTTCTTGTTCTGTCATCTGCTACCTCTGAGAACAGTCTAGATCCATCCTCTTTGGAACCCCCCTTCAGGTAGTCGAAAGCAGCTATCAAATCCCCCCTCATTCTTCTCTTCTGCAGACTAAACAATCCCAGTTCCCTCAGCCTCCTCATAAGTCATGTGCTCCAGCCCCCTAATCATTTTTGTTGCCCTCCACTGGACTTTTTCCAATTTTTCCACATCCTTCTTGTAGTGTGCGGCCCAAAACTGGACACAGTACTCCAGATGAGGTCTCACCAATGCCGAATAGAGAGTTAATGATCACTTCCCTTGATCTGTTGGCAATGCTCCTACTTATACAGCCCAAAATGAGATTAGCCTTCTTGGCAACAAGGGCACACTGTTGACTCATATCCAGCTTCTCATCCATTGTACCCCTTAGGTCCTTTTCTGCAGAACTGCTGCCCAGCCACTCAGTCCCTAGTCTGTAGCAGTGCATGGGAGTGCAAGTCCTTCCACTTTTATTGAAAAACAAATCTGGTCTCTTTCATTTGTTTCCCTTTTGTAGGTGACACCCTCAGTTAGATACCGTTCTGTTCTTTCACTTGGGAAGCAGTTCTCAATAGCCCTAAAAAGATCCACTGTTACTTGTAAATTCAGATCTGCTTCTCATAATAACTTTGATTTGACCTGGCTATCAGTTATAGCACCAATAACTAATCAATCTGCCACATGTAGTTGCAATCCTTCCCCTTGCCAGGAAAATCGGTAAGTGTTGCAATTTCCTCCTCTAATGTTCAGCCAGGTTCCCTTCCAGACTGAGGGATTCAGGTGGCTTCTTTTGCTCCAATTTTATCAGACACTGTGTGACAGAGACGTGGGTGGTAAGAGATTGCTCTTTATTTTCTGGCCTCAGTCTCCTGCCATTAACTTCTTGGGTGACCCCAACCACTCCCTTGTCCCAGGATAGAGATCGAAGCAGTTAACTCAGGTGGCTGTTGTTTCAGATGGGCAGACAACCCACTGCAAACCTAGTGTCATTACAGACCTCGATAGAGAATTTGTACTTTTTTTTTTTCTTTTTTTGGAAACGTGTTTTTGCCTTGAGAGGGGGCTTTGTAGTTAAATGCTATGGCAGAATATCTGTTATCAAATTTACTGAATACAATTTTCATCCATTGCCCTTTAAAACTACAAATACAAAAGTTGGCACATGGGAGAAAAAAACAAAACAAAAAAAAGAATGTGTAGCCACTTGCATTCTACCTCTTCGTTTTAATATTACTTTGACGCCCCTTTTGTTTCAATGGATGGCTCAGGAAAGCTCTTTAAAACCTGATTAACAAAGTCTTCAGAACTCGCAAATGCTATAACATTCACAAAAGCAACATTCCATGAGTTTACAAAGGGAGCGGGAAAAAAAGACTCGTCTAAATTTGAGTAAAGGTCAAGATACGTCGGTAGAAAGACAAAAGAAACTAAATTACAATAGGGCTCTTAGTCATCCACATTATCTCAATTGATACTTTGTAAACCAGTTTAATCATTGAGTTTAATCATTTTCTTTAAATGGGAGGGGGGGCGCGGAGGACCTTTTTAAACAGAGAAGATCTCATTCAGGATAGACAATGGCAATTTCATGATTCTACTTCCTCAGGCTTTTGTTTTAAGAGATTTGATTTTTTTCAGCCTTTAAAAATGGAAATTAAGTCCTGCAAATGAATTAAGAAGGAGATTAATCTTAAACTTCAAACATAACCCTGTGAAAGACAAACAAGCTGTATTAGTACTTACAGGCAACAGCTGTCTACTGTGTAGATGATCTTAGAAACATGCACCTTTATATGTTCACAGATCCACTGTACCGGTCTCCCAACCAGACTGTTCTGTGTTGCTGCCCTACACTGCGACTACCTACTTATACCAGTCAGCTAAACACAAACAATGTGAAATATGACCCACAAGGAAATTCCCAAGCTTCCACGGTATGGCACATTTTACCAGAGTAGGTTAGTTGAATGACAAATTGTTCAAAAAGGGGAAATCCAGGAGATTAATATACATTAATTAAAAAAAATACATGCTTGATTTAGCCATAAATGTCCCCCAGGCAAGAGAAAAACAATGATAATCTTGTTTCAGCTTTCCTGTTGGTCCATATTTTAGCTTGGCACGAGCCTGACATTTTGCTTACTATATCATTCTTTATAGATGATGTTATTTTACAATCCAGCAAACATTTAGGAGTCTGAAATTATAATTTAGAACTGAATGTACAGCCCTTGAAAGATAGAGCAGCCTTCCCTACACTACCCTGTCAATGCACTTCCAGCCTGGTAGGGAGACACTACCTTAGAGGTGTCCCATGCCTGTTCATTGGCTTCTCTGCTGAGATATCCAATAGGGGTGCTAGTTGTAATGAGTTTAGTCACTCTGATACCTGCCCACTTAGAACCAGGTTGTCCAACAACCCATGTCACATAGGTCACCAAAAGGCCTGTTAAATGGAATATCGCTACCAAAATGCTCTCTGGCTCGTTATGACTCAGTCATCTAGTCAAAGATATTGGGTCAGATTCTTTTCTCCTGATTGGTTACTTTGCATTGTTCAGACAAAGTGAAGGAGCTAGAATGTGAACATAGGTGGTCAGCTTAGAATTCCCCTGGTGGGAGACTATTTGTGTCTGTAGAAATCATTCAAAAAGAATATTTGCAGAAATAATTTCAAGTAATACTCCATCTACACACAGAAATTGGTCCCTATACTTTAAAGTTTTTTTTCCCTATAAGTCAAGAAGCCTCTCTCTCTTTCTTCAAATTCCTCCACAAAACCCTTTTCTTTTGGATAACTTTCCAAAGTCGACCTCCTCTCTGGCATTATCTGCACACACTGTAGGTTTGATCTTTGATCTTTATATTGTATTTGCTGGAATTGGAGTGAAAGATGATTGGGGCTGAGCCTTTGTCTTTTTCTTTCTTTCTAAAGCAGCACATACACTTGCTATGCTCGCTAACACTATGGAGGTGGGAGACACAAGTATTGAATAGAGCTGAAAGGATAGTAACAAACCTCCCACACAGAGAAGCATACATGCAGCCCCTGAAATATCACAATAAATATACATGAAGGGGTTTTCAGAGGAGTGTAACACAAAGATTTTAATTCAGGAAATTGTCCCATCTCCTGTCCAAATAACTTGTCTCTGGGTTTCCTCTCAAAGCTGGGTTTCCCCTAGAGGAAGATACCAAGTTATTACAGAAAAATGTCCAGTCCTTCTTTAAAGGGGGTGGGGGAAATAAAGCTATTAATGTGTTTATATTATGGTTTGAAGCAAAGGCATTGACTTCCCTGACCTTTGGATCAGGGCCTAAATGAGAGAGGAATTTGGTTGCATCATCCTTTTCCAGCTCACACTTGGTTTAGCAGCAAAGCCGTCTCACTAATGTGGAGTGCGCCAGGTTAACAGTTCTGGGAGAGAACAGAGGAGTGATTCAACCCCTCTTAGAACAGCACAGCTCGGTCGCTTTCGTCCTTAGCTGAACAGCTGCCATTTCCTCTACTCACCAGGAATTCCCAAACTGTCCTCACTGGTGTCTAACTTCAGATCACTCTGTTGGCAAAGTAGGGCTAGCAGATGTAGTTGCTCTCATATGGAACCAGCTGATGCAGAATCCTCACCCAACCTAACTCCAAACTGGCCTTCCTCACCAGCTCCACAGAGGTTGGTCTGGAGACCAACTCCACAGTATGTTGGGGATGCACAAAGGGTAGTAAAAAGGGCCTTGCACATCCTTCCTCATCACAAGGTAATTTTACCCCAGTAACTAATATTGCTTGAAATAAGTTTGCCACAGTTGTTCTCTTTTATTTAAATATAATTTTCTACCACTCTTAACCAAGAGCACGGCTGGAGCAGAAGAGAGAACTGCTGCTTAAAAGGATGTTAAGTAAAAGTATTACAATTCTCAGCATCATTTTAAAAGCTTTAAATCCTCAAAGCTATCTGTATCTCTTGGTGCCTTTTATTGTAGTTCCCAAGGGCATATGCAGAAAAAAGGGAGGAGGGATAGCTCAGTGGTTTGAGCATTGGCTTGCTAAACCCAGGGTTGTGAGTTCAATCCTTGAGGGGGCCATTTGGGGATTGGCTATGCTTTGAGCAGAGTTGCTTGTACAGGTTTCACAGCATTTCGTGGCTCTGCACCCATAGTTTATCCAATTCAGGAGCCTTTGAGACAGCAGAACATTTTTAGGGGAACTTTACGCTATAGGCAGGCGAAATCCCAGTAAACCAGCTACTAACAGGCCATGACGAGCGTGAAAAACTCTGGAAAAATAAATACTGTTTCTCTTGATCAAACAGAGGCAAGTCCCTCATGTCAGGACCCTAGGTAAGGGGATTTAAATAAAAACGCTTGCCAACCAGTTCTATAAAATGATTAATTCAACTTTTACCTGGATTAATCACCAGGTCATGAAACTGGTTTGTCTGCTGAGTAAAGGCCAGATCTTCAGTTGGTGTAAATGAGAATAATTCGAGAGGAGTAACTTGAGCTATGCTGTTTTATTCCAACTGAGGATCTGGCCCACGAAATCAAAACCATGGAGAGCAGTCAACTCTTCCAAAATACTTCCATGGCATAGCTGAAAAGCTCATGTAGGCAAGGGCATAAAGGACCCATCATCTCTTCTGAACAGAGCTTTTGGTTGCATTTAGGTTGCATTCTGTATTACCACCTGAAATGACACTCAAGTAGACGTTCGCAGGAAATTTAAATTCTTTATTGATCAAGTTTTCCATAAAATATTTATTTATGAAATTCACAGACATGTAGATTTGATTTAAGAAAAAGTGCCTCATTTTGTCACAACAGTAAGAAAATATTGAAACTTACAAATTTGGTAATTTGGCACTAATATGTATATTTTTAGAAGTTTTCAAGGAACCCTTCTGTACATTTTGATTAAGAAAAGAAAACTAGTAATGGGTGAAGTATTCTAAGTGAACAACTGGTTAGCCTCACATTTTTGGGATAGCTACTGAATATTCATGAGAGATCATATTAAAGAGGAACTCAAGCATTTGCTAGCTCTGATCCAAAGGAAAAAAGAAAGACAGCACAGTAGTTAAAAGCTGTTCTGCTACCTGTTTAATGTTTACCTTGCTATGCAGTACTTTCAGTGTATGCATAATGGAACAAACAGACAAACTCAACCTAAATAATCACACTTATTACTGAAGAATGTCATTGTTTCTATTCAACAATAAAATTATATGTTTTAAAATAAAACCTACTAATTGATTTTGTTGATTTTTAAAACGATTTCTGAATAAGACACTTTCTAATCTGAATTACCTGCAAGCAAAAATCAGTAATTTCACTGTTTCAGGTTGCTTTTACATTTTATATGTAATTTGCAAAGTAAAAATCTACTTGTGTGATAAGAAAATTGGATGAAAATCTTTGCCACATTAACATTACATTTCTATTTAGCAAACTCTCTATAGATGTTCTCTTTATTTACCTGCCTTGTTTTTGACTTATAACTAAGTAAATTTTAGAGCACTGTAAACCAAGGATATCTGTCACTATTCTTCCTTTTTCTTAGAGAAAAAGGTTTATGTATGAGATCAGAAACCACACCCCAACTATGGGTTAGATTTTTAAGGACACAAACCATAATAAAAAGTGATGTATAATGGTGCTGCCCTAGGAAGACTTCTGGGAAGGAGCTGTTGTTATGGGAGAAGTAATTTAAGGGAAGATTCACAGTATTTATTTTGCTAGTATTTAATGTAGAAGTTTTACATACTGCTTTCCATAATTGTTTAACTTCTCTGGACTGACCAAACAATTTTTTTGGTATAACTGTTGAGTTCTGATGCATCTTCGCTATCCAGTTATTTAGCATTGATCAGAATGCAAGAAAGGTAAGGCCAAGTCAAGAGAAATAACTATTACTCAGCAAGAATCTGAATGTCGATACACTGCAGTTTTTCCATCTTGGAAAAAGATATAGCTCAAGTATTTCCTAAGTTTTACAAAAACTTTTTTTTTTTTTAAAAGGAGGTAGAATGAGAAGATTTGCAAAAAGACACTTTTATATACAATCACCAGATTTCTAATGGAAGCAAGCTAGAACGGGACACTGCCACCTTATTTAGAGCCAACTCAGACTAATTTTGAGCTGCTAGAGGGAACTGTTCTCTGGATTTTAAATATCAATGTCTGTAAATCCACCATTTAATTAATAAGATTAAGCAGCAAAAATAAATAATCATCCACAAAATTTGCATTAGTCACACCCCAATGCAAGCGGTACTCTCCCTGTGCTGCCTTCTAACTGCTAACTAACATTGGTTCCTAGAACTATGTATAATTGTACAGCTCTTCTTAAACATGAAGAAATAAGTAGAAAGGCTTCCACCTTTTTAGTGATGCAGTACTAGAAACAATGTAAAGTAAAAAATATCAGCAATCAAACGGAAGGGACAAAATTAGATAGAAAAAAAGATTTGATTTCCAAAACTTCTGAGAGCGGTAGAAAAAAAATCAAACTATAGAAAATGAAACAAAAATTGAAAAAAGTTACCAGAGAGGAGTCAACAGCATCCAGTTGAGTGTACAGAACAAGTGATATGGAAAAGAGCTTCCAGTCTTTCTCTGCTGCTACGTATGGAGGATGAGATCCTCCGCTAGTGTATAGCTATATATATATACGAAAATGGAGTTATGGACTTTACATCAGCTGAAGGTCTGGTCCAGAGTTGCTTTTTCATCCTATAAAGCCTTAATTAGGGCTCAGCAATCGGATACATCACCTTTTCCAAATATAAGAAGCCAGTACAAATCTGTATCTGCTATTACATGAGATATGCATTGAGTGTACAATCAAATCTCCTTGGGGGGAAAAAAGTGTGCCCTAACATCAACCCTTTGAATATACTTTCAGAAGTAAAGTTCTTTAGTGAGCATGGAGACCACACAGGGTATCTGCTTCTTTTCGCTGTAGCGGGGGTCATCTGACTGTGATTCATAGTTTGTGGCCACCATGTAGTTGACCCTGGTGAGGATCTGCATTATCTCAAGTTGTTTCCCGTGATCATTTAGTATGGAGCACAAAGACTGCACAAACCATGAGCCTCTCCCTGGGTTCCTCCAGGAAAAATAACCTACACGGAGAGAGAGATAAGAAAGCACATGGATTATCTTTCCTCCCTTATTGGCATATAGAGGGGAAGGGGACTCTGCGTTCAAAAAAGAATTAGATGAGTTCATGGAGGATAGGTCCATCAATGGCTATTAGCCAAGATGATTAGAGATGCAACCTAATGCTCTGGCTGTCCCTAAACTTCTGACTGCCAGAAGCTGGGACTGGACAGAGGATGGATCACTTGATAAACTGCCCTGTTCTGTTTATTCCCTCTGAAGCATCTGGCATCGCCACTGTTGGAAGACAGGATACTGGGCTAGATGGACCACTGATCAGACCCACTACGGCCATTTTTATATTCTTATGTTATGACTCCCTTTTGAAGCAATTTAGAAAAGAAGCTAATAATTCTTAGCCCTTATATAGCACATTCTATATCATCAAGGTAGTGTCTATAATTAATTAAGCCTCACAATACCCATATGAGGTATCACTCTTACAATTTCAGCAATGGGGAAACTGATTTAAGGGGTGAAATTCTGTGCCGTGCATCTGAGGATATGGTGTGTACTGCAGCCTTACCAGCGCATGCCCACTACGTCAGGACATTCAAAGGGGCCTCAGAACTCAGCCTTTCAGCTGTCTTCCAGACTACCAGTGTCAGGGAATTTTCCCCTGACTGTATCAGGAGCTTTCAGAGCCCCCTTTATGATAGTCCAGCCCTTTGATCCAGTGTAAATGGGGCAGTTTATGACCTGAGGAGTTTATGATCTGCCCAATGTTGCACAGTGTGTCATCAACAAAGCTTGGTCTAGAATTCAGGAGTTATTGACTCCGATGCTCATGTTCAGTCCACTATACTTCAGCATGTATTTTAAGGCAACTTATTTCTGTTCCTTTAAAGAAGTTTTCATGGCCAGAACTTCATTTTCAACTTTGTGTTCTTTATTCTGTGTACCTTATATTTAATGCCTACCACCACCAAAAATCATAATTTGTATTCCCAGAGCACTATGGATATACAGAATATTTATTCTTTAATTACACTTTTTGTTAAAAAAGAAAAGTAGAACAACAGAGGTAAATGAAGTACTGAAAGGCAAAGAAAGCTAGTCTGGCACTTCTATTTATTATTCTTTCCACAATAAAATGGATAAAATGTCACTCAGTAAAATTACAAGAAAATACACTTAAAACAGGCAAATGATTTTGTCCCAAAATATTCAAATTTCTTTTACATTTACTTATCCATACTTAGGGGCTGAATTTCTAAAGTTCAGATGCAAAAATGCAAGCCCAATTGCCAATGCATCCAATTGCATACGGATGTCAGCCTGTCTTTCCCATTGCTTACCTGGCACTGTGGAATATGCAAACAGAAAATCTGCTTCTACTGGAATCTTGTATCTGGGATTCGCATCTGTTACCTCTGTGTCGTCTGCAAGTCCAGAATCTGTTTGTATCCCGTCATCAAATGTAGATCCTCTACATGCCTGAAAACATGGTAAAGACAAGAAGAGCTTGTCTAAAATGGGAAAATTGGTCATGTTTTGAAAACTGTTGGTTAGTATGATTTAACTGACAATTTAAAACAGGACTTTGCACCTAGTATAGACAAGGAAAGTCTTGTTGGAAAATGTGTTAGTTGATCATACTGAACCTTAGGGGGAATCTAGGGTTGACCACAACTAGTGATGCATTTTTAAACATGATATATCCTTATATCTACACAAAGTACAAAATCCTGTTTAAAACTGGGTTAGTTAAAATGTGTTCGCTAACATTTTAAACCATGACCAATTTTGCTAGTCTACTAGTTTATTAGTTTGAGTGGATGATCAATTATGTCCATAAGTTACACTGTATAGTAACGTTTAAATTTCTTGTAACAATGAAGTACAGAATTATATGTTCTCCTTAGTACCAAAGTCATTCACTGCCATGCCATTGTAGTTCAAGTACTTTACATTTTTAACATTTATACAATTACATATCCCAAATCCCTTCTTTAGCTATGCTGCTTGGTGAGTTGACACCTTGGAACGAACTCCAGACAAGTATGTTTCACCTCTTGATGAAAGCTCACCTCTGACTGAAAGCTGTTACCATCTGATGGCTGTTTGGTGGGACTATGTGCGAGGAATTGGTTGTTTGCTATGGGAAACTGTACACATCACAAGTGTCACTCTGACACTCTTGCTGGCAATCTACAGAGGGCCAAGAGTCTGAAATGCCGTACTTCTCATCCTCCACAACAGGGTTGAGGGAAGATGGTGGAGTGGCTTAGGGGAAGTTTCACTCCTGCTGTCACCCCAAAATGTACATACTAAACAGACAAATAGGGGGCTTCAGTCCCCTGGGCTGTCAACTGGGCATCTTTCACCAGCACAGCAGGTTATTGACTAGTTTCAGTAAAATGTCATTAATTATATGTATGATGTAATAATACACTATAATAATTGCATGCACAGATTTCTCCTGACAGAATGCAATAGTCTATAGGGACAGCCTACATTCACAGCTCTGCCTACACACCCAGAAAGATAATCCTTCTGCTTGAAGAGCTTGTATTAGCATCTAGGAAGAGAAGCAACATACAAGAGGTGGGAGGAGAGAATTACAATGAAAATATGTACATTTTTACACATTTGTATTATATATGTATGATATATTGTCAAATGCACAATACCTATAGCCAGCTACCCTCCAATCTATGATTTGCTGGTCAAACATCTTTGTAAAAATTCAGTAAGTTAACCTACAGGGCCACAATACAGTAGGAAACCACTGGTAACATTTTTCCTCCCAGCAGTATCTACTTTGTAAGGTTGTTACCTGGATGAAAAATAATTTGGGTTTGCCTATCAGAGTTTTACACTTGTCTCCTCTGAAGAATGTGGTCAGATCCTTGATTTCCAACATTCCATCAGTGCCATAAATGTAGCCCTCTTCCCCATGGCTTAAAAAGATACAGGCAAAGCAGGCAGCATCATCGTGGTTCTCATCCGCAGCTGAAAATCAAATAACATTTTCTCAGCACAAAGGAAATTACATTAAACTTAATATAAATGAAAGAACTATAAACAGCATCTCTTTGCAGCACTAGATGTACAGTGGGACCCTCTATGCAACTCCAACAGGGGAAGGGAAGTGGGGATTTTTCAGTAATACAGATTGCAGATGAGGGGAGACATAAACCACTTTTGGATAATTGGGAGAGTATCCGGGCAGCAGGAACTGAGCTCTGTACCAGACCCAAGATCCGGGCAGGCAGAGCAACTGGGCATAGGCCACTTTCTCAGTTGAGTAAAACAAGAGAATAAAATAGCTCTGAATTAAGGGGAAAACATGAAAGCTTCAGTCTGTTCTGGTACCACGTCTTTTATTATATGGAAAAGTACAACAACACGAAGAATGTGAACTGTTACCTTGTTTGAGTAATTTCTTCATATCATCACGGCATTGATCGTTGTATATATCAACCTCAAATCCTAAGCTTCTAAAACATTTAAAAAGCGCTCCAGCATCTTTATCAGTGCCACTGCGTTTACCCATACCTGACAGAAAATGAAGAAGAATACAGCTGGCTACACACAAAGCAAAGCAAAGCAAATAACTTGAATGTTCACAGGTGACTTTCTAGGTTTATAATTTACTGGCTAGCTTAGAAAATAATATGGTGATGTGATTTTGAAACAAACATTCACAAACGTTTGAGGAAGCAAGAGCAGGAGAGCGCAAGAGGGGAGGACTCCTGTCTCATACTGAGACAGAGGGACGATAGATGAGTTATCTTAAGTGCCTATACACAAATGCAAGAAGCCTGGGAAACAAGCAGGGAGAACTGGAAGTCCTGGCACAGTCAGGGAACTATGATGCAATTGGAATAACAGAGACTTGGTGGGGTAACTCACATGACTGGAGTACTGTCATGGATGGATATAAACTGTTCAGGAAGGACAGGCAGGGCAGAAAAGGTGGGGGAGTTGCATTGTATGTAAGAGAGGAGTATGACTGCTCAGAGCTCCGGTATGAAACTGCAGAAAAACCTGAGAGTCTCTGGATAAAGTTGAGAAGTGTGAGCAACAAGGGTGATGTCGTGGTCGGAGTCTGCTATAGACCACCAGACCAGGGGCATGAGGTGGATGAGGCTTTCTTCCAGCAACTAACAGAAGTTGCTAGATCGCAGGCCCTGGTTCTCATGGGAGACTTTAATCACCCTATCATCTGGTGGGAGAGCAATACAGCGGTGCACAGAAAATCCAGGAAGTTTTTGGAAAGTGTAGGGGACAATTTCCTGGTGCAAGTGCTGGAGGAACCAACTAGGGGCAGAGCTTTCCTTGACCTGCTGCTCACAAATAGGGAAGAATTAGTAGGGGAAGCAAAAGTGGATGGGAACCTGGGAGGCAGTGACCATGAGATGGTTGAGTTCAGGATCCTGACACAAGGAAGAAAGGAGAGCAGCAGAATACGGACCCTGGACTTCAGAAAAGCAGACTTTGACTCCCTCAGGGAACAGATGGGCAGGATCCCCTGGGAGAATAACATGAAGGGCAAAGGGGTCCAGGAGAGCTGGCTGTATTTTAAAGAATCCTTATTGCGGTTGCAGGAACAAACCATCCCGATGTATAGAAAGAAAAGTAAATATGGCAGGCGACCAGCTTGGCTAAACAATGAAATCCTTGCTGACCTTAAACGCAAAAAAGAAGCTTACAAGAAGTGGAAGATTGGACAAATGATCAGGGAGGAGTATAAAAATATTGCTCAGGCATGCAAGAGTGAAATCAGGAAGGCCAAATCGCACTTGGAGTTGCAGCTAGCAAGAGATGTTAAGAGTAACAAGAAGGGTTTCTTCAGGTATGTTAGCAACAAGAAGAAAGTCAAGGAAAGTGTGGGCACCTTACTGAATGAGGGAGACAACCTAGTGACAGAGGATGTGGAAAAAGCTAATGTACTCAATGCTTTTTTTGCCTCTGTCTTCACAAACAAGGTCAGCTCCCAGACTGCTGGACTGGGCAGCACAGTATGTGGAGGAGGTGACCAGTCCTCCGTGGAGAAAGAAGTGGTTTGGGACTATTTAGAAAAACTGGATGAGCACAAATCCATGGGGCCGGATGCACTGCATCCGAGGGTGCTAAAGGAGTTGGCGGATGTGATTGCGGAGCCATTGGCCATCATCTTTGAAAACTCATGGCGATCGGGGGAGGTCCTGGATGACTGGAAAAAGGCTAATGTAGTGCCCATCTTTAAAAAAGGGAAGAAGGAGGATCCAGAGAACTACAAGCCAGTCAGCCTCACCTCAGTCCCTGGAAAAATTATGTAGCAGGTCCTCAAGGAATCAATTATGAAACACTTAGAGGAGAGGAACGTGATCAGGAACAATCAGCATGGATTCACCAAGGGGAAGTCGTGCCTGACTAACCTAATTGCCTTCTATGATGAGATAACTGGCTCTGTGGATGAGGGGAAAGCAGTGGATGTGTTATTCCTTGACTTTAGCAAAGCTTTTGATACTGTCTCCCACAGTATTCTTGCCGCCAAGTTAAAGAAGTATGGGCTGGATGAATGGACTGTAAAGTGGATAGAAAGCTGGCTAGATTGTCGGGCTCAACGGGTAGTGATCAATGGCTCCATGTCTAGTTGGCAGCCGGTTTCAAGCGGAGTGCCCCAAGGGTCGGTCCTGGGGCCGGTTTTGTTTAATATCTTTATTAATGATCTGGAGGATGGTGTGGACTGCACCCTCAGCAAGTTTGCAGATGACACTAAACTAGGAGGCGTGGTAGATATGCTGGAGGGTAGGGATCAGATATAGAGGGACCTAGACAAATTAGAGGATTGGGCCAGAAAAAACCTGATGAGGTTCAACAAGGACAAGTGCAGAGTCCTGCACTTAGGACGGAAGAATCCCATGCACTGCTACAGACTAGGGACCGAATGGCTAGGCAGCAGTTCTGCAGAAAAGGACCTAGGGGTCACAGTGGACGAGAAGCTGGATATGAGTCAACAGTGTGCTCTTGTTGCCAAGAAGGCTAACGGCATTTTGGGCTGTATAAGTAGGGGCATTGCCAGCAGATCGAGGAATGTGATCGTTCCCCTTTATTCGACATTGGTGAGGCCTCATCTGGAGTACTGTGTCCAGTTTTGGGCCCCACACTACAAGAAGGATGTGGAAATATTGGAAAGAGTCCAGCGGAGGGCAACAAAAATGATTAGGGGTCTGGAGCACATGACTTATGAGGAGAGGCTGAGGGAACTGGGATTGTTTAGTCTCCAGAAAAGAATGAGGGGGGATTTAATAGCTGCTTTCAACTACCTGAGGGGGGGGTTCCAAAGAGGATGGAGCTCGGCTGTTCTCAGTGGTGGCAGATGACAGAACAAGGAGCAATGGTCTCAAGTTGCAGTGGGGGAGGTCTAGGTTGGATATTAGGAAACACTATTTCACTAGGAGGGTGGTGAAGCACTGGAATGCGTTACCTCGGGAGGTGGTGGAATCTCCTTCCTTGGAGGTTTTTAAGGCCCGGCTTAAAGTCATTCTAAAGAATGTTAATGCAAAGGGTGGGAAACAAATTAAAGTATGAGACGAGCATAAGAAATACCTGTTTGGTCCTCAAAATTTTTGTTGTTTATAATAATACATTTGCCAACTTTCTTGTAGTCCATATTATACTTGAATGTTGGGTTAACAATTCGGCACTGGTTACTGACAGGGACCTCTGGCTGCTGTTCCAGTCCATTCTTCTTTTTTCTGTGAGAACAAAACCAGAAGGGATGTTGAATGACAGAAATCACATGCTCTGTAGCCCCTTATCTTATTCCAGAATCACTGCCACACCACCTTTTCTTCTTCTTCTTTTACCTACAGAGTCCTCTATATTCTAGCTAGACCCATAAAGATCATCCCATATTTCTCCATACAAAAACTCTGACCCTGCATGTCACAATCATCATCCTTTGGTTTGGGAGTCCAGTTGGAACTACAATCCTGCAGCCTATGGTCCCAGTCACAATCTACCAGCCTACTGCACTGCAAACAGTTCAAGGAAGAAATGATCAGGATTTCTTTGCAGCTATCCACTGCTGCTCCCCAGAGGGTTTTGAGCTGACTTCATGACCTGGCAGAGGCCAATGGACTGCCCCAACAGGCCCCTTTGCTCAAGCCCTGGGAGTAAGAACGCAGGATGAAAATGTTTCCACTCCTAAAAGTAACGTATGACCTAGTGACAAATGTAAAATTTGTTTGCCAATGAAGTATCAAATTCCTATTTTAGAAAGTGAATGTGACTTCATTTTTTGGTTTAAACACCTGTATCTTTAACCTGAGCTAGTGCACTATACTGCACTACACAGCACTCTTTTTATGATTTTCTTATAATACAACACAATTTTAGAAAGATAAAAATACACTTCTTTCATGTAATTACATACTGTGCTTCCTCCTGCGTTATGAGAGACTTCAATTGCATTAGAGTCAAAAGGACCTTTTCTATAGAGAGATGACAGGAAGATTACTCACAGTTTTTACTGTAAGTGAAGTTTTAAAACAAACAAAAACACGGCAGTAATGTTGTTCCTCTAGCTAATTTTAGGTGGGAGAAGTTAGCTGCTATTTCAGGCCCGGATTTTACTATAGGTAGAGACAATGGGGCCTGATCAGTCTGCTGGCAGGGCCCTGGCAGCAGGCATCTGGTGCTGGCAAAGGTCTCCTACACAGGGACTGCAGCCTCTACTCCGCTTATAAAACAAAAGTCAGATGATAACAGTCCACAAAGAGCCTGATTTAACCCCCTCTGGAGGCCAATGGGAGTCTTTCCAGTGACTTCAATGAACTTTGGATCATATGCAACATCTGAAGCGATGGTCAGGGCGGGGGGCAGAGAATCAGCAGATCTCTTGGGTTTATCTAGTATCCTGTCTCCAACAGTGTCTGTTGCTGGATGCCCCAGAGGAAGGCATATCTCCTGTCCGCAACACAAGTAACAATATAACACTATATTATAGGGGGAAATTTCTTTTTAATACAAGTGGATGATGGGCCTATATCCTTGCAATTTTAGCCTAATTAACCTAACTACTATTGCTATTCTTATTCCTATATCTAAGCCGTTGTAGAAAATTACTAAGTTATTTGCCTCAACCATATCCTACAGCAGTGAGAGCTCAAGTTGATTAATTGTTGTCTATAAAAAATTGATTTTCTTTTCCCCCCCAATTTTAGCTTTGAGTACCCTCCTGCTCTACTATTAGGGACAGGTTAAGCAAGAGACCAGGCTGCTCTTCTCAATGCTATTTGTCATTTTTATAAGCAATATCTTTTCCATTTTTAAATGGTTGTCTTTTAACTTTAAGTGTCCTCTTGTTCTGCTGATAGGGGCCGAAGTAAATAGGTGCACCTAGGAGATGTTCTCTGCACCCAGGGCCGGCTCCAGGCACCAGCAAAACAAGCAGGTGCTTGGGGACGCACATTTCTAGGGGTGGCATTCTGGCACCAGCCATCATAGGCGCTGACTCCGGGACATAGGGAAAAAGTGCCCCCACCGCCCCAGCTCGCCTCCGCTCCACCTGCTCCCCTGAGTGCGCAGCCGCCGCTCCGCTTCTCCCCCCTCCCTCCCAGGCTTGCCGCGCGCGAAACAGCTGTTTCGCGCAGCAAGCCTGGGAGGGAGGAGAAGCCGACCAGCGGACGCTCGGGGGAGGCGGCGGTAGTGGAACGGAGGTGAGCTGGAGCAGGGAGCGGTTCATCTACCCCCCCTTACTTCCTACGCCCCCCACCCGAGCTCACCTCCGCTCCGCCTGCTCCCCTGAATGCGCCGCCGCTCCGCTTCTCCCCCCTCCCTTGCCTGAGAGGGAGGGGGGAGAAGCAGAGCAGTGGCGCGCCTGGGGGAGCAGGCGGAGCAGAGGTGAGCTAGGGCGGGAGGGCCTGCAGGAAGCAATGGGGGGGCGGAAATGCGGCACGCCAGGGTAGGAGGCGGGGCTGGGGATTTGAGGAAGGGGTTCGGAAGGGGTGGAGTTGGGGCTGGGCCGGGGCCAGGGGGCCACCAAAAAAAAGGGGGGGCGGCCAAAAATGTTTTTGCTTCGGGCGGCAAAAATCCTAGAGCCGGCCCTGTCTGCACCATTCATTATGGCACTGTACTTCCATCATATTTCCTCTTTTCCTTAGATCACTAAGGCCCCTGAATAGTCTCTAGTTATGGAGACTCTCAAAAGCATTTAATATTAAACTTTCTGGTAGTCAGCCATTTACCTGCTTGATACTCTCATCCCTTCAGATTGTTTGTGGGCTTTGGAAGCAATCAGAACACTCAAGGCAATTATTCAACTTTGCCCTAAGTGGAGGTGTCAGGACTGAGATCCCCACTTTGAACTTTAGGGTACAAATGTAGGGGCCTGCATAAAAACTTCTAAGCTTAATTACCAGCTTAGCTCTGGTTCGGCTGCCACCATTTTCAATGGATTCCCTCCCTGGGAAAAACCTTGAAAAACCTTCACCCATTCCCTGGTGAAAACAAATCCAAACCCCTTGGATTTAAAACAAGGGGAAATTAACCATTCCCCTCCTTCCTCCCACCAACTCCTGGTGAATCAGTTCCAACCCTCCCTGGGATCTACAACAGGGAGAAATTAACCATCCCCCCTCCTTCCTCCCACCAACTCCTGGTGAATCAAGATCCAAAACCCCTTTGGATCTAAAACAAGGAAAAATCAATCAGGTTCTTAAAAAGAAGGTTTTTAATTAAAGAAAAAGGTAAAAATCATCTCTGTAAAATCAGTATGGAAATCAACCTTACAGGGTAATCAAACTTAAAGAGCTCAGAGGACTCCCCTCTAGTCTCAGGTTCAAAGTACAGCAAACAAAGAGAAACACTCTAGTAAAAGGTACATTTACAAGTTGAGAAAACAAAGGAAAACTAACACGCCTTGCCTGGCTATTTACTTACAAGTTTGAAATAGGAGAGACTTGCTTAGAAAGATGTGGAGAACCTGGATTGATGTCTGGTCCCTCTCAGTCCCCGAGAAGGAACACACTCCCAAACAAAGAACACAAACAAAAGCCTTCCCCCCCAAGATTTGAAAGTATCTTGTCCCCTTATTGGTCCTTTAGGTCAGATGCCAGCCAGGTTACCTGAACTTCTTAACCCTTTACAGGGAAAAGGATTTTGGAGTCTCTGGCCAGGAGGGATTTATAGTACTGTACACAGGACAGCTATTACCCTTCCCTTTATAGTTATGACAGGAGGTTACAGAAAGAGTTATCCACATTTAGCTCCACAATATAGTACTATTAAATTGGACTTTCAAGGAAGGCTTCAATTTTTATTTTATTCTAAAATTATCTTTTCCGTCTGTAATCTGATCCTGCAGTAATACACAAGATCTGGCAAAGATACAAGGAAAGGGAATTTCAAAATAAGAACAGAGCATTTAAAAATTAATATCCAGGTAAATGCACAGTATATAGCTTCCTCAACCCATAATGGTTTCAGGCTTATGCAACTTTCGGTTTTGGCAGAAAAAATATTTTAACTGGTTTCCTAAATAAACAAGCATTGTTGCTACATGCAATACAACATCCTTGAGTGGCGTCAGCACACAATTATTGTTAATTTACAGGATGCACCCATCCCATGAACATTCCTTGACACTTTCGCATGGCATCCAGTAACCCATTGTCTTCCCAACTGCATATAAAAACCTGTACTCTTCCCAAAACCCAGCTATATAGCCCCCATCAAATATTTTAGCTGATCCCTATCATAGTATGAGACCTTCTCCAAGCACGCAAGAATCTATTCTATTTCTCTGCTGTTCCTGTGTGACATGAAGAGCACAGGACCTGCAAGTTCTGTTGACTTCAATGGAAACTGCAGGGACGAGACAGCCACTCAGTACCTCTCAGGATCAGACCCACAGTGTACTTACTGGCAGTCAACAAAGTAATTCTAGCAAATTTCTCCCGGTAATGGTCCAAGCCAATGCCTGACAAATCACTAAGGAAGCAAACTTGTGGTGTATGTACATATTGGATCTTCAACCCAGATAGCACGCAATCTGTTATTTGACTCCAACTTTTGGATCACCCTATGTCTCCGCATGCCCAAATGGCAAATACAAATTGCCATACTGGACTAGTTCAATGGTCTTTGTAGCAGCAGAAGATACAAATCTACTATCTTAGAGAGTCCAATACCAGATATATAAGTAAAAGGTAGAAGAAAATGCGCATAATGGACAATTATATAAGAATTTGCCCATAGGGGAAGTTCCTACCTAAAACTAGTAAGTAAGAAGTTGGTTTATGACTGGAAGCATGAAGCTTTATAAATGTATAAACATTTTTATCCTTTAACTTGTTTAACTTTATGTTCTCATTAGCCATATAAATGTCTTTTTTGTTGTTTGTTTTTACTAACCTCCCTGGTCACAATAATTTATTGCATCAGGCATTCGGCAGGTTAATTATCAGTTGTGTAAATATGCGTTTCTTTTTACTACTTTTATATTGTTTGCCTGTCAGTTTCAATGGATGTCCCCTCATTTTCCTATTGCAAAAAAGATTGAATAGGAACATTCAGTTTCAGTTTCTATTTTTCATATTGCATCACTGAAATCCAAAATCTCCAATTTCCCCATTTTTTTGATTCAACTTTGTCTGGATTAAAAGATCAATGGTATTTTATGGTTGTGGTCTCTCAGCTTTTACATCTAAATTATGCTATAATTCTTCTGTGTTGTGCCACTATTGGTCACTCTCCATTGGTCACTCAGCCCAGTCCCACACTTAGACAGGAATATTACTGTGCCTCTCTGTCCTCTCAGGCACTGAGCTCCTCCTCCTTCTTTTGGTCAGAGCAAGAGTCCAGCAAAATTGAATTCCCCTTTGGCAACATCAGTTTGTCCACAGAATGAAAACCACAATGTGCACACTAAGTCCTGGCTTAGGCTTGACAGTAGTATTGTGTCTGAGAGTCCTACCTTACAAAGGCTGGACTTACTCTCCGTCTACCCTGGGATAATGATTACTATTTTTGAAATGAGCGCAACGTTGATAAAAAAAATTAGTATTTCAGCTTGCCTGTCTCATCCTATTCACCACCCTGTTGCTGAACTTTGTGACGCTAGAGATTCACGGAGAGGACATAAAGTAATTTCCATCTTGCTTCACTGCGGATCAAATTCTTACTCCAGTGAGTAAAGACCTGGGGATTTGAGCCCATGGGTTTAAACCGCTAGAAAACATTTTTACCATTTAATAGTTAAACATATTTAAAGACTGCTTTTAAGGGGGAAGAGCTCTTTTGCTGAGAATGGAGTTTCTCAGCATTACTGTCTTCTTCTCTTCATGTTGGAGGGCTTCTTTCCTTGGGAGCTCACTGCCCCCTTCCCCCACTTCCAATGCACTACATTTACCATTCTCAGAATCCACAAGATGTGCAATAAGCTCAGTGCATTGACTGTTATCCCCCTTGAGTGCTCTAGTCTTTCCTTTTGTAACCCCAGCTCATTTATTTACTCCAATCCATACTGTAGGCTTGATTCTACAAGCCCTCTGTGCATTGAACTCCAGTTGACTTTGTGGGAGCTCCATGCATGTAAGACATCAGATCAGACTCTGTAACTGTAGCAGTGTATATTTCCACAAAAGATATTGCCGTCTCAACGTGATTATCAAACTGGATCCAATGAGTGGTGGACCTTATTAATAAGAATATCCAGCACATTGCAAAAGGGATTCAACTCTGCAGCTTCCAGCAATGTTGAACATTGTGCCCGAGAGGCCAGAGTCTGTAATAGCACTTTGTTCAGGTAAGCAAGGCCACTTCTTGGAAAAGCAACATAAACCGGGAAATTCTAGAGCAAGAAGAGACGATAAGTATTGGCAGGAAGAAAATGTGATCTCACCCACGCAACCTGTAGCTAAACCAATCGCATTACTGCTGCTGAAAGTTAGCAGGGATTAAAAAAAAAGTCTGACAGTGATCCATTTCCATTTGGGATCTTTTGAAAACCATGCACTTCTTTCCCTTGTGAGGAATAGGCTCAATGGTGATTTATATTTAAAGGAAACAACATCTCTGCCTGGAAGAGAATAGTCAGTCTGGCTATACAGAGAAGTAGGAGAATAAAGACAAAATTACAAATAGCAAGGTTCCACTCTTGTGTGAAAGGGAATATTTTAAAGAGGAAATTGGATGCCCTTAATCAAAAATGAATTGTAAAGTGACACTATTTTAAAAAAGATGTGGAGAAATTGGAAAGGGTCCAAAGAAGAGCAACAAGAATGATTAAAGGTCTTGAGAACATGACCTATGAAGGAAGGCTGAAAGAACTGGGTTTGTTTAGTTTGGAAAAGAGAAGACTGAGAGGGGACATGATAGCAGTTTTCAGGTATCTAAAAGGGTGTCATAAGGAGGAGGGAGAGAACTTGTTCACCTTAGCCTCTAAGGATAGAACCAGAAACAATGGGTTTAAACTGCAGCAAGGGAGGTCTAGGTTGGACATTAGGAAAAAGTTCCTAACTGTCAGGGTGGTTAAACACTGGAACAAATTGCCTAGGGAGGTTGTGGAATCTCCGTCTCTGGAGATATTTAAGAGTAGGTTAGATAAATGTCTATCAGGGATGGTCTAGACAGTATTTGGTCCTGCCATGCGGGCAGGGGACTGGACTCGATGACCTCTCGAGGTCCCTTCCAGTCCTATAATCTATGAATCTATGAACTATGCAGTAAACTATACTTTGGTTTTGAAAGCAGGGAGGAGGCTTAGAAGGTCCCCTCCCCCCACAAGGTTAGGGGCTTTTGGGGATTTATTGATGGATGGAGAGGGGGGAAGGAGTGCCACCCAGCTCTACTCTGTCCCCAGCCCAGCTCCAGCCCCAGCCCAACTCTGCCCTCATTCCCTCTCCACCCCAGGCAAGTTCCTCCTCTAGTCCCAGCTCCTCCCTCATCCCCAGTTCTGCTTTCAGCCACTGCTGAGACAACTGTGCAGTAATGGGAGGGGGGGCATGGACAGATTCCATTACTGGTAAGGGGGTGGGGGCATGACAGGAAAAGTTTGGGCACCGCTGCCTTCATATGCTTTGCAAGGACAGTCATTCATTTGTATGACTGATCATAAAATTCTATTGAAGAGAATTTATTGCCTGTTCTAGTAACTGAAGACTTCTATTTATAGAGTATAAACTATCCTATACTTCTGATCATGATTATCTATGCTCCTAAGTGTCAGAAGCCAGTTCTGCTATGGCCCATTCAATCTTTGCCTTTCTACTATGAGCCAGCAAGGGATGGATGAATAGTAGTGATGTGATGCTGACATCCATTTACCAACTACTAATCTGTGTTTGAGAATTGTGACGGTGCACTCCATATGATATGAAAATATGCTAATGAGTGTGAACATAATGTAATTGAAATATGCTTCATGCAAAAGATCTCTTGTAAGGTATCATTAAAAAGCTTATAATCTATTGAGTGTGTTCATCCTATTTGTATAAATGTACCACTCTTGTATCTGAAACTAGGAATCTGAAATATAACTTTGAGGTCCTATTGTAATTATGCAAAGTGTGGGCCATTAATGGTGGCTTGGAATCTTGATGGCTCCCATTAACCAGGACAACTGGTTGTAAATGGCTCTGTATACTTGTAAGTCTTCCTGTATACCTGTGTGCTGGCAAGTGGGTAACGAAGTCTTACAGTGACATGTGATCATGTCACCTGAACTGGACTCCATCTTTAACTTGGGGCTTTTCCACTTAGAAGGAGGGGTGGGAACCCAGAGAGGGACAAAGGATTCCTGCCTTGTGCAAAAGATATATAATGGGGTGGAACAGAACAAAGGAGGCTGCAGTCCTGAGAAATCCCCTAGCTACCACCTGAGCTGGAACGAGGACTGTACCAGGAGAAAGGATTGGGCCCAGACTAGAAGACGGCTAGTCTGTCAAAGAAGCTTATTGGAACATCTCTGAGGGTGAGATTTACCTGCATTTAGTTTTCTACTGTATTAGGCTTAGACTTGCATGTTTTATTTTATCTTGTTTGGTAATTTACTTTGTTCTATTACTTGGAACCACTTAAATCTTACTTTTTGTATTTAATAAAATCACTTTTTACTTATTAATTAACCCAGAGTAAGTATTAATATCTGGAGGGGGCAAACAGCGATGCATCTCTCTCTATCAATGTTACAGAGGGCGAACAATTTATGACTTTACCCTGTATAAGCTTTATACAGAGTAAAACGGATTTATTTGGGGTTTGGATCCATTTGGGAGCTGGGTATCTGAGTGCTGGAGACAGGAGCACTTCTTAAGCTGTTTTCAGTTAAGCCTGCAGCTTGTGGGGGACATGGTTCAGACTTGGATCTGTGTTTGCAGCCGGCAAACGTGTCTGGCTCAAACAAGACAAGACACTGAAGTCCCAAGCTGGCAGGGAAAACGGGCTCAGAGGTAGTCCCAGCACATCAGGTAGAAGTCCCAAAGGGAGTTTCTGTGACCCAACCCGTCACATCTTTGCCTTTCTACTAAGAGCCAGCAAGGGATGGATGAATAATAGTGATGTGATGCTGACATCTAACTACTAATCTGTGTTTGAGAATATTGCCCATCATGTCACAATATTGTAAGTTGGACGGGTGAGCCAGAAACAGTATTAGTTTAAAATCTCAACAGAACCTTGTAAGGACTTTGTAGCTTTCCTCAGCATGGAAAATGTGTTGCTCTATGCCTCTGAAGTGGTCTGGAGGAAATGTTCATTATCAAAGCACTTCTAAAAATAGCTGTCTCTGGTATCATATTTGTTTTTAAGCATCAACTTAAGTGATACAATTTTCATGGTCAGTTTCTATCTGTTGCATTTTTATGACCATGCTTTGGTTTGTTATTATAGGGTTTTCATGGCATTCCTACATTTTACTCAAGATTCACTCCTAACCGCTCTCTTTTACTCCTTCCTCCTCTTCAGATTTCCTAATCTAACACCCCCAGTTACCCTTCTCTCTCCTATTTCAAATCACGTCTTACAAGTACCTGTACTGGAAGCCTATCTGCAATAACAGACACAAGCCGCTCTTTGTTTGTACCTGACTGGTACTTTTTAGGTTATAAATTCTTTGAAGCAGAGACTTTGTTCTTTGATACATCTATTTGAGTAAAGTGGCACGTACACTCAGAGCAGACTACAAATAATAGATAATTATGCTGTCCCCTTTTCCCCTGAACGCTGTATTAGGTGGGCAGAGAAATACCTTTTTTGGGGTGGAAGGAACATGCCAATGCTTGAATGTCCAAATGCCCAGTATTTTATTTGTGCAAAGAATCATTTGTGTTACTAGTCTTTAAACAGAAAGGATATTTAGGTGGGTTAAGGAGTAGGCATATTTGGTGAGTGCCTTCCCCAACTACACAAGTTGAAACAGACTTGAACACCAGATTTTAATATTGGCATTGGGATTGACTAGGGTTACCATATTCTGTGCCTCCAAATGGAGGACACTCCACGGCCCACGGCCCCGCCCCCAGCCCCGCCCATACCCCCGCCCCAACCCCGCCCCCTCCCCAAAGTCTCCGCCCCCTCCCCTGCTTCCCGCGAACATTTGAGTTGCGGGAAGCCTGAAGCAGGTAAGGGGGGTGTGGGGGGGAGGAGGCGCGGCCCAGGCTGGCCCCCGGCGGCTCCAGCCTGGGTCGGCTCGGGCCCTGGGGTGCTGGCCCCGGCCGACCACCCCCGGCCCGCCCAGCACTGCCGGCCCCCGCCGGCCCGGCGCACCCCCGGGCTCCCCGCCGGCCCGGCTCCCCGCCGGCCCGGCTGACCAGCTCCCCGCCGGCCCGGCTCCCCGCCGGCCCGGCTGACCGGCTCCCCGCCGGCCCGGCTCCCCGCCGGCCCGGCTGACCGGCTCCCCGCCGGCCCGGCTCCCCGCCGGCCCGGCTGACCGGCTCCCCGCCGGCCCGGCTCCCCGCCGGCCCGGCTGACCGGCTCCCAGCCCGGACCCTGGCCCCGCACCGCGCCCCTGGCTCCCCGTCCGGCCCCACGCCCGGCCCGGCCCTGCGCCCCTGGTTCCCGGCCCTGCGCCCCTGGTTCCCAGCCCGGCACCATGCCCCCAGCCCCGCACCAGCCCCGCACCGCCGGCCCCGGCCAAGCACCACCCAAAAAGCCGGACATGTCCGGGAAAATCCGGACGTATGGTAACCCTAGGATTGACAATGAAGTTTGTGCATAAAGTATTCAGGGTCAGTTCCATTCTGCAAGTCCTGTATGTATGAACCTCCCATCGGAGTTGTGCAAATTGAGATCCCGCAGGATTAGATTTTCGGCTGCATAATATACACAGATAATTTCTAATTATGTTATGTAACACCACCACCACAGGTATTAATATAAACTAAAGAGACATTTTTATATCAACATTATCCTAATAAAACGAAACAAAGCAAAGCAAAAAGTACACTTTTCCAGAATACCTTTGCATATGAAATGGCAAGAGTACTGTGCCCTCAGAGTGACCTTTAGCTGGGGAGAACACTATGTCTGAATTATTTTAGGGAATTCATTCATGACACTCCCACAAAGGCAGCAACAGAGGAGGAAGGAGAGATATGTCACTGTACAGTACCTTGGCTCATCATCAAATATCACTCCACTCTGCATCTGAAAATAGTTTCACCCTTGTGTCCAAGAGCAATTAATCTTCTTTAGAGATGTTAGGAACCCACCATGCTCAGGGCTATAATGGAGAGTGAAGCAGGATGCTCTGCGTTCAGGCCCAAAGGTTCGCCTATGTCAGCAGTGGGTTACGCTGGACTTTTCTGTGGGGCTATTCAAACCCCCATGGCTATGGCCTAACAAGCTGCTGAGGTCATGCAGGCCTGATCCACCTTTGCTGACAGGCAGAAAACATCTCATCACTATGATTCTATCAGTGCTCTGGTGCAGGAGTTTAGGAAAGGAAAGTGAGGTGGAAGGGCACAACTTTACCTTTTAACAAACTCTTACCCACCACAGCAGTATAAAGAGCATTTCTGAAAACTTTTAACCCAAGCGAACAGACAGTTAAAAAAGAACAAACCCTTAGTACTCTGTATCTTAGAAATAATTTCTATAGATTTACTCTTTATGTATTCCAAAGCCTATTAATTTTGTTTGCATTTTTCCATTTCTTTGTTGTTGGTTGGTTATGTAAAAATGGAAAAAATAATAAATGACATGTGTGATTTGCTTTCCCCTAAACTTTGAATTATTTTTATTATCTTGGCTTCCTTGCAAAGAGACAGACAAATTACTATAATTAAAAGCAAACCTGATACTTGATCCGCTGCTGTGTTTGCCACCTATCCAGGTTTTCCTAGGATCACTTTTTGGAAGTAGCTGTCCTGTAAGATATCTGTAAGGGTGCTCAGTACACACTGCCAAGTGTTGGATTTTATGGATGTCCTGGGTATTTATCCTGGGTGTCCTGGTTTTTCGTACCTCAGAGGTGCAAATCCTACCTGCTGCTGTGATTACTAAAATAAAGTTCCAAGATAGCTGAGCATTTACACGATGTACCATACGCAAATGTCTCCAAGAGGAAAGAACAAGTACCGATTGGGTTTAATGAACTTTATGCCAATACCAGCCTGGCTGCAGGCCTTTTCTAGTGATTGAGTTCTAGATTCTCTCTCACACACACACACACACACACACATACACACACACACACACACACTAATTAGAAGTGAAAAATTCCTGGTGTGTTATATTAGAAAAAAATCTTCCAAAGTATACTTTTATTACTCACACAGGAATTGCCATAACCAGCAAAAACCACCTAGTCCAGTAATCCTCTCTCAAACTGATGAAATGCCAAATGCTTCAGACAGAAAGCACATATGATTTTTATCATTGTTACGTACTGTTTATATTATAATAGCACCTGCAAGCCCCAAACCTGCAAGATCCTCATTGTGCTTGGTACACTAGAAACACAAAGAAAGCCCCTACCTGAGGGAGCTTACAATTGAACTAGACAAGACAGAGAAAGAATGGGTGAAAAGGAAGGATCATTATCTTCATTTGACAGCTAGGGTACTAAGACACAGGGATAGTAAGTGACTTGCCAAAGGACAAAAAGGAAGCCTGAGGCAGAACTTGGAATTGAATCCAGATTTCCCAAATTCCTAGTCCAATGCCATAATCACAAGCCCATCCCTCCTCTCAATACAATGTGGACAAAATATCTTCCTGATCTACCCACATTGTGTCCATCACCATTGTATCTGGACACAATCAGTCTATGGTTCCAGATAGTGAGAGATCAATCAGCTATTAACTGTAGCAGGAAGCCTGACAGCCTGGCAATTTTTATCCTGGCTGTTGTGAGGACACAGGAAATACTTTTCATATACATGTTTCATTTTTTTTTAAATAATCTGTAATATTCAATGGCAGCAAAGCTCACAGTTTAACTACGCATTGCGGTAAAAAATGTACAAAGGTGCTGCTGAAACAAATGAGGTGTCATTCAACACTAGGACAAGGCAGGAGCACTTAGACTTCATGAGTGACTAATTTCACATTTGCTTTGGAAGCAGATGCTGACAACCCTACTTGTTTTTCTGTAAATAAAGCAATGCTGTTCCATATTGAGGGGCCTCTTTCCCCAAAGTTCAGCATTTCAGGTGGCCTGCACCATACAGGGTGGGCAACTTATAAAAATGTATGTGGATGTGAGGGGAAGCCAAACATGTGCGCGCTCTGAGAGACAATTCATCCTGAAATCCTTACCTGTGATGTATCTTGTCAAACAAATAAAAGGAAACTGCTGGTAATCAAAGGTGGGTGGAAAATAACTCCCAGGAGGATGAAAGAGAACAACAAAAGAGCGTCTCTTGTCAGCCTTAAATTCCCCATCCCTCTACATCTCCAAAGCTGTCATTGTAACAGGTTATTAATCCATGTACACGTATATTCTTCAAATGATTCAGGTCTGATTGAACAAAGTACTCTACCAACCTACCATTCTAGTTCCAGCATGAGAGTCACGCAGCAGACTCTGGTTTTGTGCAAATACATGAAGAAAAAAAAAAAATAGCACCACTAATGCCATAATTCCCACTCCTAACCCCCGCTTCCAAAAAGAAAAGAAAAAAAAAAAAAGTGAATTTTTGATGACATTTTAATGTAGATCTTTAGCTGGTGTTTACTGGGGTACATTCACTTCAATAAAGCTATGCAGACTTTGCACTAGCTAAAGATTTGGCTCTTTGTTTTTAAAAAAATTGATACACAGAGACATGGGTGGTGAAAAGATTACCTGTCAGGGATGGTCTAGATAATACTTAGTCCTGCCCTGAGTGCAGGGGACTGGACTAGATGAACTCTTGAGGTCCCTTCCAGTCTTACGCCTGGTCTACACTAACCCCCCAATTCAAACTAAGGTACGCAACTTCAGCTACGTGAATAACGTAGCTGAAGTCGACGTACCTTCGTTCGAACTTACTGCGGTCCAGACACGGCAGGCAGGCTCCCCCGTCGACTCCGCGTACTCCTCGCGCCGAGCAGGATTACCGGAGTTGACGGGGAGCACTTCTGGGTTCGATTTATCGCGTCCAGACAAAACGCGATAAATCGAACCCAGAAGTTCGATTGCCTGCCGCCGAACCAGCGCGTAAGTATAGACAAGCCCCTACAATTCTGTCATTCTAGAATTTCAGTCCATGGTTCTCATAACCTGATGCTCTATAGCCACAGGAGAAACAGGAAATATGAAAAAGTTCTATATACTTGTAAGTCTTTTTCATCTGAATTTCAGTTCGCAAAAAAGAAAAAAGCTCATGTAAAATGTGAGTGTATATTCTATTTAACTGAGGATGTCATAACCGCTGATGAGCTGAAGAGCAAAACACAGATGGATGATGTTTCTGGTAAAGCGACTTTCAAATTGATTAAAATAAGCGTTCTCTGTTTAATTAAAATTAGAGCTCTCAAATTGTTATAGTTTTGTGCTTTGATTCCTTACTGAAGGCAAAATGAACTACTTTATAGAAACACTGTAGCAATATTACAGAGACCCAATCAGCTCAGCTAACTCCATCTCAAGAAAAACTTACGGGGTAAGTTAGGGACCTTTTATTGTTTTTACCCTTTGCACCTTTGAGGAATGAATAAATAATGCTTTGTTGCAAAGACGCTATTTGTACATCGCAGCAAACGTATACTGTCACAGGCGCCCAAAGGGAAAAGCTTACAGGTGCCAAAATTGAATTGTGCCTGTGTTGTTAACGTGGTTGAGAAACAGGAGGCTGCAGCCCGGAGCTCCTGTCTAAGATGGTAGAAGCATGTGACTCCATACAGAGTTAACTGCATGAAGCTAGGCCTGTCACCTAAGGCAGGGGTGGGAAAACTTTTTGGCTCGCGGGCCACATCTGGGAATAGAAATTGTATGGTGGGCCATGAATGCTCACAAAATTGGGGTTGGGGTGCGAGAGGGGGTGAGGGCTCTGGTTGGGGGTGTGGGTCCGGGATGGGGCCAAAAATGAGGAGTTCAGGGTGCAAGAGGGGGCTCCAGGCTAGGGCAGGGGAGTAGGGTGCGGGGGAGGAGGGGTGAGGGCTCTGGCTGGGGGTGGGGGGATCTGGGGATGAGGAGTTTGGGGTGTAGGAGGGTGCTCCAGACTGGGACCAAGGGGTTTAGAAGGTGGGAGGGGGATTAGGGCTGGGGCTGGGGTGAGGGAAGGGGTGCAGGCGCTGGCTAGGGGTGTGGTCTGGGATGGGGATGGGGATGAGGAGTTGCGGGTGCAGGAGGGTGCTCTGGGCTGGGATTGAGGGGTTCGGAGGGTGGGAGGGGGGTCAAGGCTGGGGCAGGGGGCGAGGCTCAGAGGTGCAGGCTCCAGGCAGCGCTTACCTCAAGTGGCTCCTGGAAGCAGTGACAGGTCTCTTCTCCAGCTCCTAGGCGGAGGCGCAGCCAGGCATGCTGCTCTGCATGCTGCCCTGTCTGCAGGCACCGCCCCTGTAGCTCCCATTGACTGCGGTTCCCGCGTAGGAGCCGGAAGGGGGGCCATGCCGCTGCTTCCAGGAGCTGCATGGAAGAGCCCCCAACCCCGCTCCCTGGCTGGAGCGCCGGAGCGAAGCAAGCCCCAGACCCCGCACCCCAACAGGACCTTGAGGGCCGGATTAAAACGGCTGGTGGGCTGGATCCGGCCTGCGGGCCGTAGTTTGCCCACCCTGATTTAAGGGGTGCACTTGAGGGGGTCTAAGCCTGGAAGCTGTTACAGTAACTTAAGAGTTCTTAAATAGATACTTATTTATATACTAGATAACGCTTTCCAACTGAGGTCTGATTTACACTAAAGTGTAAAATGCCTTAGGTCGACCTAACTATGCCAGTATACACACTACAGCCTAGTGCCCTGCTACACTGACATAACTCCACCACCACTAGAGGCGTAGGGTTTATGTTGGTGTAGTGAGGGCAACACAGTGTCCCTGCAGACACTGCCTTACTTACACCTACTGGCCGTCATTCTTGCCAATACCATGGTTCCCCTGGTGCCGGCTCCCCAGGGGAGCACGGCAGCTGACCAGACTCTGGGTGCGGATGTCCCCACTGGAAGCCTGGCTGACCCATAGCTCTCAGCTTCCTGCTCCCCACCAGGAATGGGGCAGCCGCACCAGGCTTCTTAGCACCCCGCCAGGAACGTGGCAGCCAACCAGACACTGGACACGGATTTTAAAAAAATTTAAAATGCCTTGTTACTATTTGGGGTAACATCTTTGAAATTCCAAGTGATGCTTAAGTGCATGAAAGATAAGATATTAAAGCATCCTGTGGAGAAATGAGAATTTTTTACAAAGAGATAAAGGCATATAAAAGTATTACAATATCACACAAAGCAGATGAGAAAAATGTGATATGTATTTTTGTTTCCAAAGATCACATGAAGAATGCACATACATTTTTCAAATTATCAGCCAAATTTTCTCTTAACCATTAACTTTTCACACTTTTATTGTCATCAAGTTTGCCATGCAGTACCTTGCGATTTCTGCTCAGCAAAATAAAAACCATATCAATTGCTCATACAACTGTGATTCTCTATATGACAGAGTGATCACTCTCTGGTGATTTTTTTTTAACCAACAAAAACGATATTAGCCTGCCATCTAGTGGTAATGAAACAAAACAAAAAAGCAGGTGATTTTTAACAAATCAGCTTGTTTCCTAAAATGGTAATAAATCTAGAAAGCTTTTCAAAAAGATGAAACATACAGAATTAAATTCCCCTAACTGGAAGAAAAGAAGAGAAAAATTGCCATGTTGCAATCAATAGCTGACCCTGGGCCACTTGGCATGTGTCTAAGGCAGAGGTCCACAACTGGATTGACAGCATCACAGATTTGCTGTGGAAAAGCCACAGAATGGAAATTGTTTCTTATCAGATCGGCAACAATTTATGCTGTGGTCTGCATCATAAGTTTTACTGCACTGAGAGAAATACACCATACTGGCATAGATTTTCAACTACTTCTGTTCTCGACTCTAGGGCTGCATGGAACTGAATCCCCAAGCTGCAGCCAGAGGGGTTAACAGGAGCTGCAAAGTTCTTTTCCCTTCTGCATGGCTTGCAATTCACTTTCTATGGTGTATCACAGTTCTGTTCCCTTCTACTTTAGAACAAAGAGGTGCCTTGTTAACAGCACCAAGTTAACTGTTTTCCTTTCGTGCCCACATATGTACTTTAGCAATAATAAACTGAGTGCATAACAAATATTTCCTTGAAAGTACTGACCACCTGGTAGGAAAAGTTGATGGCAAGAACAAAGCCAACGACCATTAAATACAACCAAAATTAGCCACCAGGAAATATCTCATACTGAGGTGTTACTGGGTTGTAATGTTAGCTTGTAGACTAGAGCATGGTCCTGGCAGACAAGACACTTAGATTCTATGCCCTGCTCTGACTTACTGTATGTGGCCTTTAACTTTGAGACTCTGGCTTTAAGGTAGAACAAATGTCCAGAAATATTTTTTTAAGAGTGATATAGTTTCAATTTGTAGATTCAAGGTATTCCCAAAGAATGGATGCCTGGTACAGTAGCTAGTCAGACTGCTCAAATAATTTCTCAACACACAATGGTCTTCATTAACAAGAGGTAAACTGTAAGCAATTTAGCATAAGGATGGAAATCGACTATTTCCCCTTAGAACACACAAGCTATTATGCTGTTAAAACAAGTTTAATTAATTTTAAATGAATAAGCCTTTTAAAAAAGTTTTGTCAGGTTCTGGAAGTGAAATGTTACATCCTCCATTTTATATCTGCAGAAATTGTGAGGTTGTGGTTATAATAATAATAATAATAATGCTGTACTCAAAATATTTAGGAAATTGATTATAATACTTAGCCTTTCTATTGGGTCTTCCCCCAAAGAACCTCAAAGTGCTTTATGTTGATTGACTGAGCCTCACAAAACACTCAAATAAGAAAATGGAGGCAGAGAAATTAATGGACTTGCCTAAGCTCACACTGTCTGTGGCAAGAAGAAAACTCAGATCATCTGACTCATAGGCTTGTGCTTTAACCCTTTGATCAGACTCTCTGTTCAAGAAAGAAAGAAAGCCAGGCCACATATAGATTTAAAAACAACACTGTAACCATCCATGTTTGAAAAATAACCACAAAGAATTATTATTATTTAATAAAACCTAAAATTAAGCCAACTAGGAATTTCCAAGATTTTCATCTTTGAAATCATGGGAGTACAGTAAAAGTGAAGAATCAGCATCATGCATCGTGGTCAGTTTCTCCTTCCCATACAGTCATGCACTGTCTGGATAGAGAAATACTTTCAATGGATATGAGGTGTATAAATTCATAAGCAGCACTGACAGAATTTAATTTTTTAAATCCTGACAAAGTTTTTATGGCATATTTAAGATTTTTTCTAGCAGTATTTGTTCACTTTTGGGGCAAAGATGATCTGGGATTCATTCCATTGCAAATAGCCTGAAATGTAAAAATAAAATAAAAACTAGGCTTACTTTTCAAACCAGGAGAGTCTGGAACTTCTGTCTGGCCTTGCATCCACCGTATCACCTTGATCTCCACGTTGGTCTTCATCCTGTGCGGTCACAGGACCGGATTGATTTCCTTCCATCTATGCACACAGAATAAAACAGAGAACTAGAATACAAGTGTCCTTCAAGGAGTGCTACCATTTTTTTAAACACTTCTGTAAATAAAAAGCCTAATAACCCCCCCCAGTCATTACACCAAATACATTTGGGGCTAATTATCAGTCTGCTATGTTGCGTGATGTTTCATAGGCTAGGGCCTGGTCTATGCTGGGGGGGTTGGGAGGAGAAAGGGGGGATTGAGCTAAGTTATGCAACTTCAGTGGTGAGTCGACTGCTGCCGCTCCCCCGTCGACTCTGCCTGAGCCTCTCGCGGCAGTGGAGTACAGGAGTCAACGGGAGAGCGCTCGGGGATCGATTTATCGTGTCGAGACTAGATGCGATAAATCGATCCCGGTGGGCAGTGTAGACATACCCTAGGAGTAGCCATGGTTTTTTGGATCCTGCATCAATCTGATACTACATGTATTCAACCACTGCTGTTACATTTTTTATCATAATTATTAAAATTGACTTTAAAAATCTGTCCATAAACTGCAGCTAAGATCAAAAATAAAAATACATTTCTAGTGAAAAGTCCTCATACCATGCTTTCAAGATGCTTTGTAATCCTGTCAGTGTGGACCAAAACCAGTATGTTGGAAAGGCAGCACTAAAAATCTGAAATCAAAATATTTATGTTATTCCATTGAAGTTATAATCCAATTTGAAGATACCCTGAAAACTCAAAAATAACAATTTTGCTTTTTCTAGAGACAAGTTTGGTGAGGTAATATCTTTTATTGGTCCAACTTCTGTTGATGAGAGAAACAAGCTTTCTAGCTTACATGGAGCTCTTCTTCAGACTTCAAACTAACTAGTTTCCCAGACCTGAAGAAGAGCTTTGTGTAAGTTCAAAAATTTCTCTCTCTCTCCAAAAGAAGTTAGTCCAATAACAGATATTACCTCACTCAGTCTCTCTAACATTCTGGAACCAACATGGCTACAACAACATACAATAATGGAAGATTTCAATTTTTCTCACATACATACATATATATCCAATTGTGTTTGGTGGAAAAGTACAATGATGTGACTCATGGATGTAGATCAGTCTTAATTTTGAATGTCACTACTTCTCTCTACTTCATACGTTATGTGTTTTATATTTTCCTAAGATTAGTATGTTTTTTAAAAAAGTAAAGAAAGTTATGCTCAGAAATTAAAAAGCATATTACTCTTCTAAGATTTCGTAGCAGCTCCTTAGGCAAATTATGGCACTTGGGACAAATTCTGCTTTCAGTCACTCCAATGTAAATTCAGAGTAACTTCACTAAAGTCAGTGGAGTTGTTTCAGAATTACACCAGTGTAACTGAAAGCAATCATTTCCCCTGTATAAGAAAAAACATACTATTTACCAGGTGAAAAGGTTTTTTTTAATTACAGTATTCAATGGAGAGCAGAACAGTTGATGCTTGCCCCATTCCTGCAAACAATTGCTGATTAAAGTAGTCCTTACTCATGCATGTCCTATCAAACTCATCAAGTGATAGATTAGAAACACGGACTGTCAGATTAGATACCAGTGGATTGTAGGACTATGCAAACAGATATTAGATAGGTTGTGTGGACATTGATCTGAATACTGTGTACCAACCCCAGTGCAGGCTGAAAGTAAAAGGGAAAGTTGTTTTCAGCCTCAGCAGATTTTAATTTGATTTCATTGGGAATACTCACAGTTCATAAAGGACTAGGGATAAGTCTGATGATATTTAATATGTTTCTTGTGATCTGGAAAAGGACATGAACTCTGAGGTGCTGGAATTTGTAAATTACACAAGATTATTTAGGGAAGACAAGGAATTTCAAAAGGAACCCAATACAGATAGGTGAATGAAAGCATGAAAGAAAATGAGTATTAATAAATGCAAAATAATGCACAAATAGAAGGAATAATTTGTACTACCTATGGGAATTGCGGGATTCTAAATGAACTGTTAGCCTCTCATGGGTGTGATTTTTTTTTTTTAAACTAAAATAGTTACACCAGTGCAATGCCTAGTGTGGAGGCAGTTATACCAGTATAATGTTATCTTATAGCAATATAGCTTATTCCCTTTCCTGTACAGGAATAGACAGTGGCATAAAACGCCTTTATACCAATAGAACTGCATTCCCACGTAGACAAGGCCTAAGGCGGCGGGGGTGGGGGGGAGGAGGAGGAAGGGAAGAATCTCTGGGGCTAAAAGAAGAGGAAAAGAAAGGGATAAAACATTGAAGATTGGAGGAAGACTCAGACACTGGAAGTGGAGGGTCAGATGCTAGGAGGAAGCAGGGGGTTAGAAAGTGTGTCCAGAAATGGGGGAAGGAGGATTAAGCTCAGGGGTGCATAGGAAGGAGGACAGGATCAGACTCTGGGGCCAGGGAGAAAAAGGAGCTTAGAGGGGGTTAGCTGCTAGTGGTCTGAAGGGAAGGAGGAGGACAGGGTCAGATTCCTGGGGACAGGGAAAAGGGACAGATGATGTTGGAAGATGGGGTCCAGGAGCTGGGGTGGCAGAAGGAGGGTTAGAGGTAGGGTTGCCACCTCTGAAGTACAAAGTACAGGATGATCCTGAGCCCATAAGACAGGACATCTGGCATGGTGTACTGAGTCCCCTTACAGATATGCCAGGACAAAAATGGGGCAATCAATGGTTACAGGGTGGGCTTAAGTGCTGGGAAGAGAGCGGGTGGGGGTGGAAGGTGGTGTATAGACTTAAAGGGTCAGGCATGAGGTGGAAAAAGTGGGGTTAGAGCTGAGGTCTGAAGTCTGATATGGGAAGGGAGAGGAGAGAACTGGAGAAGAGGTTAGAGGGATCTGACAGGAGGCAGAACATGGGATTAAGCCGGTAGGGGCAGATACTGGGGAAGGAGGGAATAGGATCGGGGAGGGGTGGGAGGACAGGGTTAGAGAGTATCAGGCATGGGGGGTAGAGGATAGAGGGGAGGCCAGGAAGGGGGTAGACCAGTGGTTCTCAAACTATTGTACTGGTGACCCCTTTCACATAGCAAGCCTTTGAGTGCAACCCCCTTCCCCCCCTATAAATTAATAACACCTGTTTATATATTTAACACCATTACAAATGCTGGAGGCAAAGCGGGATTTGGGGTGAAGGCTGACAGCTAGTGACCCCCTGAGGGGTACCGACCCCCAGTTTGAGAACCCCTCCCTGGGGTAGACAGAATGGGTTAGCGGATCAGGCAGGGGGAATTGGGTGTTGGAGCTGGGTCAGGTGGTGGGGAGAGGGTCAAGCTGGGAACAGGGGTGGCAGGAGGTTTGAGGGGAGGGTGAGGTAAGGGGTGGGTGGAAGGAAGGAAGGGAGGACAAGGGGGATGGAGCTGGGGTCCGGTACTGGGGAGAGGGTCAGGCTGGGAACAGGGGAGGCAGGAGGTTTGTGGGAAGGGTGAGTGGAAGGAAGGGGGGACAAGGGGGATGGAGCTGGGGTCAGGTACGGGGGAGAGGGTCAGTCTGGGAACAGGGGTGGCAGGAGGTTTGAGTGGAGGGTGAGGTAAGAGGTGGGTGGAAGGAAGGGGGGACAAGGGGATGGAGCTGGGGTCAGGTACTGGGGAGAGGGTCAGGCTGGGAACGGGAGGCAGGAGGTTTGAGGGGAGGGTGAGGTAAAGGGTGGAAGGAAGGAAGGGGAGACAAGGGGGATGGAGCTGGGGTCAGGTACTGGGGAGAGGGTCAGGCTGGGAACTGGTTTGTGGGAAGGGGGAAGGAAGGAAGGAAGGAAAGGGAGACAAGGGGGATGCAGCTGGGGTCAGGTACTGGGGAGAGGGTCAGGCTGGGAACGGGAGGCAGGAGGTTTGAGGGGAGGGTCTGGGAACTGGTTTGTGGGAAGGGTGAGGTAAGGGGTGGAAGGAAGGAAGGGGAGACAAGGGGGATGGAGCTGGGGTCCGGTACTGGGGAGAGGGTCAGGCTGGGAACTGGGGAGGCAGGAGGTTTGAGGGGAGGGTCTGGGAACTGGTTTGTGGGAAGGGTGAGGTAAGGGGTGGAAGGAAGGAAGGGGAGACAAGGGGGATGCAGCTGGGGTCAGGTACTGGGGAGAGGGTCAGGCTGGGAACAGGGGTGGCAGGAGGTTTGAGGGGAGGGTGAGGTAAGGGGTGGGTGGAAGGAAGGAAGGAAGGAAGGAAGGAAGGAAGGGGAGACAAGGGGGATGCAGCTGGGGTCAGGTACTGGGGAGAGGGTCAGGCTGGGCACAGAGGTGGCAGGAGGTTTGAGGGAAGGGTGAGGTAAGGGGTGGGTGGAAGGAAGGAAGGAAGGAAGGAAGGGGAGACAAGGGGGATGGAGCTGGGGTCCGGAACGGGGGAGAGGAGCAGCCCGGCTGGGAGCAGGGGTGGGAGAAGGGGATCGGAGAGCCGGACACGCCCCGGAGGAGGAAGGGGTCAGACGGGGATAGTTGCGGGGCGGGGGGCACTCGCCTAGCCAGGGCACTGACCTTGCACCGCCCTCCCCTGTGTCTGCCCCGGTCCCGGTCCCGGTCCCGTCAGCGCGGTGCTCTGGGACCGCACGGGGCAAAGCGAAAGGAAAAGTGACGGGACCCAGGCGAGACCCGCCCGCTGCCGGGCGGGCAGCTGCGGCCGCTCTTCCGGCTCAGGGGCAGATCCGAGCCCCGCCTCCCAGGCTGCGGCCCCCTATGCCGCCCCCGAGGGGCAGGGGGTGGGGACCGAACTCCTGACGCCCCCCCTAGCGCGAGAAGGGGCGGGGCGAAGCTCCCCACACCTGCCCCCCATCACCCCAATGGGGAGCCCTGCGCCCCGCAGACCCTCCTCGGGGGCAGAATTTGGTGCGGAAATTTGCCACCTTCTCGCTATTTTGCGGCATTGGAGCCCTGAAAAGGGAATCTTCTAAAATCTCGTTGCCCTTTTGCCAACCCCCAGCCTTCAAAATCCTGTGTCCAGCCACCCAAAATCCTGAGCTTGGTTTAACAATCATGAGGGGGAGGGGTTGAAAAAAAAAACCAAATCCATAGTCCCTTGGAGTTTCTTTTTCATTCCCTTCTGGTTTCTTAACAATTAGGGTGTGAACACAGTATTGCCAAGTCCAAATGTTCGGCAATCAGGAGTCTGGCCCTAAAAGTCATGAGAGTGGCTTACAAATCATGAAGTGTCTTTAAAATAATAAGTGTGTGTGTGGGGGAGTATTTCTCTTCTAGCTTTTGAATCTTTGAGCTGTGTTTGCTTCATGTGTTCAAGTGTTTCTCTACAACCATGAGGGTTAGAAACCTATTTCTTTTTTAAATGAAAGCTGAGAGTCTCATGGTTCCAGTAGATGGGCCTTTTAGAAGAACTAAAAATTTTGTAACTGACTGAACTAACTCCTTATGACTGCTGGGGTCTTAACAGGTCACTGTGTAAGCTCAAAAGCTTATCTTTCTCACCAACAGAAGGTCAAATAAAAGAGACTTACCTCACTGACCTTATCTTTCTAAAATGTGTGAGACCCCCAATAAAATCAACACTGCATTTAGGTCACATTTTTAAGGTTTTCTCCATACCTGCAATACCTGAAATATTTCTTTTTAAAGCTGAGCTTCTCATGTATTCATATGACTTCATGAGCTAGGGTTTTAGAAAGACCCCAAATACCACAAGACTTGTGATAAAATCACAAAACTTGGTAACACCCTCTTCTAAAAGCAAGGCCGTTGTTGCTAGGAAACAGGTTTGGTTTTACTTGGAACAGCTAAATTTTTGTTTCTAATAAGCATGGTTTTTGTTCAAATCCTTTTTCATTTGGTAAAATTCACATAGCTAAGCAATTTTTTTCTACAGTAAAGGACCCACTGCCAGATGATTACAAAGTAAAATGTGTACCCTGCAGAATAAATTACAGTGGTAAAATAATTTAAAACCCCTGTGACATGCATAGATCTGCAGGTGCAACCCACATTGCAGGATCAAAGCCTTAAATGGTTAAAAATTGATTATCTAGATAAAAAATCCTAGATGCACAGCATAATCTGTATCCCTGATTTTAACATGCAGGTGTGAAAACTTGGTGACCTTACACCAAAACAGAAGGGCAATGAAGTCAACAAATAGAGAGCAGCACCCCTCTAAGGAACTCCAACAAGAACTGGAAATGCCAGACTGGACCCAGTCCTGTTTCATTCTTCCAATTCTAGGCCACTGTTTAAAAGTAGTTAAAACATTTATTTTTATTTATTCTTATAATTTTTACTTCAACCCCATCCATGGCTTTGGCTGCTTTCGCAGTAATTAAAAATACATAATATGAATATAAGCAACATCATTGCTGCAATGGCCATTGTCATCTCCTCTCCTGGATAGAAGAACCTCAAGTGAGTTATTTAATAATATTATTATATTAGATTTTCTAGCTGTGATGTAACTAGGGCTATTATCTTGGCTCCAGTAGACTTTCCTCATCATTCCAACGTATTCAGCATGCAGCAGCTTAGGTGATTATGGCCTTTTACCATCCTACTGCATTATACCCAGGAACCCAACAGAGCCAATCCCAAATGTACTGTCCTCTTAATCTTTTGTGTACCTGATATACTCTGGGTATAAGAACTCAACTCTCAATCCTTGACTTCAGTGGGAGCAGTATTGAGACCAAAGGGCTCATCCTGTTAATATTTAGTACCAAGCACAGGCCCTAATCCTGTGAAGACTTACACATAGTCAACAGGACTATTCACAGTGCTTAAAATTAACCACATGAGTAAGTCTTTGTACAGTTGGGGCCATAGTGCTTACTACTGCGTCTCTTCAGAGCAGGGACTTTGTCAACTCCATTTTCTATGCCGTGCTAGTACGCTGTTAGCATTCAGTAAACGTAATAAGTTAAGCAGAGTTGGGTATCAGCAGGAATTGGATAGGAGGCTTCCTTATAGTACCTAACTGCTAAGGAGAGTGGTGTTGGGAATTCAATAGATTGTAGTTTACTCTAGAGGAAAGTACCTAGCAATGTCCCATTGTTAAGGGACACTGCTGTTGGAAGTTCTGTAATTCAGGTGAGATGTAAAACTTAGGTCCTGACCACTTGCAGTTGTGAAAAATTTCATGGTATCTTTTGAAGGGGAGGATTGGTAACCTCCAGTGTTAGGAGTCAGGTTTCAGAGTAGCAGCCGTGTTAGTCTGTATCCGCAAAAAGAAGAACAGGAGTACTTGTGGCACCTTAGAGACTAACAAAACAGTTTACCTATTCACATTATTCCATAGTTCCATTTGGATGAGGCATTTTTCACTTTCTGATCTACACTGCTCTGCTGATGCGGTACATTATTAAATAGCTGCTTTGTGACTGCTCTTTTGTGGTTGATAGGCCAAGTGTCCCGTTTGTTAATGTTTGGAATTCTTTGAAATAAAAGGCTTCCCCCAACCGCATGTGGGGCCTCCCTGTATCTCAATGGCAGAAGCAATAGGAGGAGGAGAGGGGCAGAGAATGGGCTTGGTATTGGCTTTGCCTCCCCACAGCCCACCAAGTGCAGGTGAGTTGGGTTAAGGGGAAGTAATTTGCTATGGTCTGCGATGTAGCAGGAGCAAATGGGGAGCACAGAAGAAATTGTGAATCTCTGAGTTAACGTTTCTTCCCTGAACTTCTGGGGTGGCACAGCTACCTTACACAGGGCTGTTCCTAAAGGGACAGACTATCCCGTAGTGAGCTCATATACCCCACATGGAGGTGACCAGCTACCTACTAATTTGATAATGGTACTGTTGATACCATTAGCTCCATCCTGGGATTATGACAGCTAGCATTAAACTGCAAAGCCTAGAAACTGAATGACCAGTTTCTATCATTCATATGAACATGATTCTTTTCTATGAGTTCACTCTTCTATTTAGAGAAAGATGTCACTGAGAGCTCCCCTTCTGTACGTACTTACCCAGTTGCCAAAATAACCCCTCTTAGTAACTGGCAGCTTTAAAAGCCAGCCAGCAGCTGACTTCAAAGCAGAAGGTCAGCAAAAGGGAGTGAGAACTTCGATTCAGAACTTTAATGTGATCCTGGACTGCAGAGCAAAAGGGCTTGATTGGGCTGTTTGGAGTGTGTTACATACGGACTGGAAAGTCTTCAAACCTTTTGTGTATATATAGATATATATATTCTTCACTCTGTTGATTTCAAGATGAATGTGCAGCCTTGTGCTAGATGCGGCTTTGGGGTTTACTCTGCTGAGAAGATTAACTGTATAGATCAGGTCAGTAGACATTCTCTATCTTGGTCATTTTGAACGTTAATAAACATATGCATTGGTACTTTACTTTTGGGCCTAATCCTGCTTCCATTGAAGACACTGCCAAAGCCCCCCAGACTATACATTCTTTATTCCTACTGGATTTCAGAACTGAGATGAACTTCATTATAAAAGTTTGTTGGAACAAAATTAAAAAGAACAAATTCGAAATGACAATAGATCTATTTAGTACATGTTCATTCACACAGTGGGAAATGGTTATTAATTATATGGATAGAAGGGATCAATATTGCTGTTTAAAATCACTAGAATAATACAATATGAAATACAAGTAACTTTCACTATATTTTTATCTTTTGGAATTCTAGACATGGCACAAAGCCTGTTTTCACTGTGAAGTCTGCAAGATGATGCTAACTGTAAATAACTTTATCAGCTATCAGAAAAAGCCTTACTGTCAAGCGTAAGTGTGTTTCCTTATAAAAAAATAATCATGGTGTAAAATTTAAGTTACCATAATTCATTAGAAGAGTATGTTTGGGACAGATTCTGGTCTCACATATTGTGGTGTGAAACCAGAATAACTCTACTGATTTAGTTGGTGTTGGTCTTGGTTTGAGCAGGGGATTGGACTAGATGACATCCTGAGGTCTCGTCCAACCCTAATATTTTATGATTCCATGATACTTCAGTGGAATTACTCTGGATTAATATGGGCAGCACTGGCAGATGAGATGAGAATCTGACCTCATATGTAACATTTCCACATTTGTCATGTCGTCTTGTGGCTTAAAAGACACCAAAATAAGTGTCATTTGAAGTATTTAGAAAAGTAAACTATTGTGACTATACTATGATTTCTGTATCGGCGATTAAGAGTTAACAAGATGTGAATTCACTTAGTAGCCAGAAAAATATGTAAAATGCAGATTTTAGAGGGAGGGTTTTTTTCTGAAAGTTTTTTATTTCATAATGATCAATTCCTGTCAAATTTGTCATTTGAAAGGAAGAGATGACAGTTGTTTTTTATTCTATTATTCTCTTTTGTTATTAGAAACACAGCATTGATATGATATGATCATTAAAATTAATTTAGTTGTAGGCACCTACTTCATAAAACAATAACTTGTGTGTAACCCAATAGTCATGTTGGGGTGGGGGACAGGTTTGTTCAGTGTTTTTAAGAAATATCAAACTAAAAAGAAAACCTATCTTTTTGGTGGTCAATAACATACATTTCTAATTTCCCATTACACTTTCTTTTGTAGCCATAACCCAAAAAACAACACATTCACAAGCATATATGAGACACCAGTAAATATAAATGTGAAGAAACAATCAGAAGCAGTAAGTGAGGTAAGAAGCTTTAGGAACAAGTGTGTTTTATATTCAGATGTATTTTATGTTTAAAAAAGACACCATTGTAGTCATGTATTCTGTTCTAGAAATGTTCTAAAACACACAGTCCAGACAGAAACTCCTTCTCCTCTCCCATGGTCTCTTTGAGAGTATTAAAAGTTTGTATCCAGGTTTGGATCAGAATTTTGCAAATGGGCTCATAATGGGCCACAACAATCAAATACACCCATACTTAAGGGGTTTGAAATCCAGATTTGGATTCAAATTTCCCAGTTTGATCCCATCTGTAGCTTGGTTATGCTGGTATATAGAATTGGTACAATTGTCCCTTAGAAATATATCAATTTTATGTAGAGGACGACACATTTTGTAACATTTGTTATAAATATTTCAGTGAATGCTGGAGCTGGTGGGAAAATTTTGAAATTTAGACAAAATGAGGGAAAATGTCTAAAATTTTATATGCAGTGTTGTTGTAGATGAGTCGGTCCTAGGATATTAGAGAGACAAGGTGGATGAGGTAATTTTGTGGAATATTTTTTTCCTTTTTTCAACAAGAAATTTTTTTCCATCTCTGGTGAATTTGTATCCTATGTGTTCAGTATTCATTTTAAAAAGAGGAATAATGTATTGTCCCTGTTCAACTCTACAATGGAGAAACAAGGTGGGTGAGGTAACATCTTTCATGGAACCAACTTCCATTGGTGGGAGAGACAAGCTTTTGAGCTTACGCAGAACTCTTCTTCATGTCTGGGAAATGTATTCAGGGTGTCACAACTAAATACAGGGCGGAACAGATTGTTTAGTGTAAGTAGTTAACACATATTACATGTATTCTAGACCTGAAGAAGAGTTCTGCATAAGCTCAAAAGCTTGTCTCTCTCACCAACAGAAATTGGTCCAATAAAAGATGTTACCTCATCTGTGTTATCACTCTACAAGGCTACAACACTTCAGACAGCTCTATATTATAAGGCCTTTGAGTTCCATTGCAAAGAAAGAGAGCAAAACAATAGTTTTGTCAGTATCACTAGGAAACCCCAAGGTAGAATTATAGCCTTACTTCTTGTACATTTGGGGCCTCACAGTCCTTACTCAGGCAACGAATCGATTTAATATTATTGGGAATCTTCCTGATTGAGAAGGGCAGGCTCAGTGTGTAAAGGGATACTTATCTAATATTCTAAGTGGCAGTGCTCACAGAAAATTGCTAGGAATGCTGAACAAAGCTGTGTAAACTTGATAGTGTCAGTCATGTGGGTTCATGAAGACATTTTCTTAAACTTTTTATCGCTTGTTTTGAATTCTGAGTTCAAATGAATCTGAAAACACTAAGCAAAACTTGACTGAAATCCCCAAGTCTTTGATACCAAGCCACAAAGTAGCTTCAGTTTTATTATAATCTGTACCCAGGAGGGTTTTCAAGCATCTTATGAACTTGGGCTGAGATTTATAAAAAATACAAAGTCAGGTTTTGCATGGTTTTGTTTTGAGAACATTTTTACTGAAATATTATGGGTGCATTGGATTTTCTTGTATCTGTATCTGTATCAAAGGCTGTTGTGCTCCTGAAAAACACTGGGGGAGCTCAAAGTCTTTTTGTTTGATGGCATTCTTTCCTGTCTTGTGGTGTTTTCCTCCAAAGACATTAGTTTCAATTTTGTATTTCTGGTAACTTTAACATTAGAAAAGTACATAGTAAGATTGCAAATAACCACTGGTAACTGGCCCATTTCCATATGTAATGTTGCTTTATTGACTTTAGTCCCCTTTGATACTATAAAAACTACTACTATTATTATTATATATAGTAAGCATAAACAGTGTGTTCATACATGATTTCACATCCTACTAAAAATTCTCTGTAAATAAGTTGTATTATTTAAATTATTGCACACACTCTTCATATTTTCTCTGCTTTAAGGACAATGCAGGCATCATACATTTAGCAGCATTCATCATACGTTGCACTTTTTCTCCCATTTTTCTTGCACGCCATTTTTATGCATCAGGTTTTTGCAATAACTCAGACACTCTTACAACAACAACCAGTATACTTCCTTTAAATTGCGTGTGACAGAGCTGGTCTGGAATGAGTCTGGGATTATTGCAGGTTCTATTTCTGTTTGCAGACTGTGATATGAGATCGCTGTTACTTCCAGTGTGTTTGTGTGTATATATACATGCAAGGCAAATTATAGTTCAGAGATCACTTTCCCTTCCTTTCTCACCTAGAGCAGCTCCTGTCCCTTTCAATCACATAGGGAATTTTGAACTCCAAAGGGGGGGTTGCTAAGTGTATTTAAGGGCCTGATTCTGCAGTCCTTACTCACTGAAAGTCCCCATTCACTTATATGGCAGTTTTTGGTCTAGAACTGCGTATGCTAAATGTATAAAAGAATTCTCACTTGAGCTGAAATGTTAATGATGTCAAGTAAAAAGCATATTCAACTGGTAAAATTGAATAAGCTTTTACTTGAGAACATTACATTACATTAGAGAACAAGGATGGTTTTGCTCTTAAGGCACTAAACTAGGACTCAAGATATGAGTGCAATTCATTGCTCTGCCACTGACTTCCTGTGAAACATCAGGGAGTCACTTAATCTATCTCTGCTGCTTCTCTTCAGCTGTAAAATGGAGATATTGATACATATTTTCAGCATTCTTCTGTCTTGTCTATTTAGATTGTAAGCTCTTCAGGGCAGCAGCTGTTTCTTATGTGCAGGTACAATACCTAGCACCGATAGCGCCCTGATCTCAGTTGGGGCTTCTAGGTGCTATTGCAAAACAAATACTAAATTATAATAAAGTGAAGACATGGAGCTCAATTTTGCCAATAATTTACATTTGTGCAACCTCACTGACTTCACTGAGGTTGCACAGGATAAAGGAGGTAGAATATTACCCACTGACTGATACACAGGACCAATGTTTCATAGTAACACTTGAACTGTATGTTCTGTGCAGATTTCTCTCTTGATTTCAGTTGTCATTGTATTACTGGTGTCTAAGAACCAAATTCTCTTCTCAGATTTTCATGGTAGGTTTCAACTCCAGTGTGCTGCTCCTCCTATATGTATAACTCCAGTGTCAGCAGAATATCTTAGTCAGAAGCCACTTATGTGGATCAGAGAACAGATGTTTGCACTAAGGGATAAATCTAACCTCCTTCTCCACCGATACCTTAGGCAGGGGTGGAAGGCACGCAGAATGCAGGTCTGTGCTCCTTGCATGGCACAGAGTCTAGTGCTTGTGTGGCCTTCCTGTATGGCAGTTGGTAGGTGGAGGATGGTTGATAAACAAAAGAATCGAAGTAGAGTTGGCAAGTAAAGGGGACTCTGGTGGGGTGGCAAGGAAGAAGAGAGTGCAGTGAGCAATGGTTTCTCAAAGGCCGCAGAGTTTGGGTTGTCTAGGCCTGTGTGTTTTGTAGGTCCTAACATAAAATGGCATGTCTCTATGGTCTGGCCTACACTAAAGGGGGGATAGATTTAAGTTGTGCAACTTCAGCTACGTGAATAACGTAGCTGAAGTTGAAGTACTTAGATCTACTCACCGCGGTGTCGTCACTGCAATAAGTCAACTGCTGATGCTCCCCCATCGACTTTGCCTGTGCCTCTCGCTCCGGTGGAGTACCGGAGTTGATGAGAGAGCGTTTGGCTGTCAATTTATTGCATCTGGACTGATCGCTGCCCGTCGATCTAGCGGGTAATGTAGACAAGCCCTATATCTGTATATCTTTAAAAATATATGGCTGGTTCCTCAGTTGATGAAAATTGGCATAGCTTTCAATGCCAGTCTACACCAGTTGAGGATCTGGTACATAGATACATACACAAAGTAGCAGAGGTGTGCATTTGTTCATAGCTTTATGATGTTAGGAAGTAAACAAAGTCTTGCACTGGTTTAAAATTATTCTCGCTGCAGTTTGCACTTACTATATAGTACTAAGTACCCAGGCATGTTCAGCACTTTCCCACCTTAAAATGATGGCCTCAGGCATCCATGATGCGAGAAAAACCTATACATAATGATGCCATTATTTTTTGTAGATTAAATATCGAGAAGAGGGGGAACGATTCAAATCGTTTTTTCACTGGGATGTGGCATCCAGAGATATGGAAGCAGCCCATAGAGTTCAACAGCTGGCCAGACAGGTTAGAGACATTCTTCAAGTACACATGTTCATGTGAGCAGCTAGTATGCAATCCACCAAGCATTGGCCTGGTATGAGCTACTGCCCCATGCTAAATGGGATGATTATTGCTGTGCTTTTATTCACCATATTTCAGTCATGAGAGTCCATTTATTATTATTTCCTTAATAGCTTGATTAACTTTCACTTGCTTTTCCAGGTAGCATATTTTAGTCATTAAAAAGAGGATAGCAAGAGTCAGGAGATTTGGATTCTATTCCTGACTCAGTCATGGAGTCATGCGTGAGCTTGGTCAAGTCACTTACCTTCTCTGTGCCTTTGTTTCCCTTTCTGAAAAATGGGTATAATCAGACTTGCCCATCTCTGTAAAACTTTCAGAGATCCTCAGATGAAAAGTGCTGTGTAAGTGCTAAGTATTATTATAATCCAACATTTGTCTTGCCACTTTTTCTATTTACTGCAAATATTGAATGAAATTCTGGCCCCATTAACGTCAATGGTAAAACTCCCATTGACTTCACTGCGGCCAAGATTTCACCCATTGTGTTTTGCTAGTGTTTTTTTTCTGCCTACCCCAGTTTCTCCTCTGACTTGATCCTGAAGTAGAGCCGTAATGCTGAATTTGTGACAGTATTAATTTTCAAGGTGAGTGTCGCAAACACAGGATCAGGGACAGGAAGAAAGTGGGCAGGGAGTTAGGAATCCCTGATTAAACTCATCTATGCAAGCTAGTAATAAAGGGAGAACAGAAAACTACTGCCCAAGATAACTATTTTTTTTTTTAAAGTTTTTTGCCAGTGTTAAAAAATAAATAAATCTCCCTTAACATAGAGACGGGAACAATAATAGAAAATGTAAAGGGCTAGCTCGATGATTTATTGGGCTATAGAACCATTCATCTTATTTTGGTGGTTCAGACCCATCCTACGTTAGTAATAAGTAAAATATGCTGCTTTTGAAATGGTCTAAGCCCATTATCACTCTTCTTGGCAGTCTCAGCAGACAGCCCAAATACTCACAAGTCTATAAATAACTGTCCTCTCGAGAAGATGTCCCTTTTGGCAGGGCAATCTGGATGCTGCCTGTGCAAGCAAATAGAGGACTTCACTTTTCAGAGCTTTCAATCTGGCACTTTTCACACTCTGGATTCTTATGAAATAAGTCTGACAAAAAAGCAAATATCAATCTTCAATTGCTGAATTTTCAGTTTTCAGATTTGCTTGCGCATTTAGCACAGATTTAGCACCAATAGTAATGCTGGTCTAGCAAATTCATTGCTGTCTGCATGATGTTTGGCGTTACTCAGCAAATGTTTTACTGGAGTTTTGGGAAATGGGCCCTAATTTCATATCACTTAAGCAAATCTTATGGAACGTGCTCAGAAATATTCTTTGATGTGGAAAGGGTCAGCACAAAATTCATGACACTTAAGATCCGCCTATGTTCTCCAAATGAGATTGAAGAGGAGCATAGACCTCATGCTTTCCCTCTGCACAGGAGTATGTTTCACCCATAATGAATGATAGTTTTCTTTTCCCTGCCTGGCAGATTAACTGTTCGGGTTTAAAAATGAGTAGACACATTTCCGCTGACTTAATCTTTCCTTTTTTAGAAAGCCTACCAAGCTGCATATGAGGAAAACAAATCCTGGTATTCTGGAACCATCCCAGATCCCGAAACGGTCAGGATAGCTCAGGCACAGAAGACTCTCGGTGATGTATGTGGGCTGACTTTTGCAATAACTTTATTTGTATGAGTTATAGTATTCTGAGGACTTTCCAGGTTAGAATAGCCAAACTTTCAATAACAAATTACAAAAGGAGACGGTGACATGCATTTACTGCTATGTTGAGAGAGCGTGTTGAGCCTTGTGAGCGCTCTCTATATATACCGTCAAGGTCACCTAACAGTGTTACTGTCAAGCTTAGAAATTATATTCAGTGGAACTACCATGAACTTCTGCAATTAAGATACACTTCAGCTACAGGAGAGTAACATCTTAAGTAACTTTGATTGTAGATGGAATCCAACATATTCTACATCTTCCAGTGGTGCTACCACCTATAGGCTGCACCCACAGTGGATTACACATCTTATTTTTTGTAGAGTAGACAAGGATCTATTGCCGTTCCATCAACCGGAAGTGAATGGAAATCAAACTTGGTATAAGAATTGAAGATCTGTGCCTACGCAAGGTGGTCTTTACTAAACTAGTGACTAATGTAAATATTTTGTTCGCAAAAATATTGAAGGAAAAGATTATAAACAGATTTTTTCATCTTTACGTAGGAAAGATTCCACTTTACATAGGAAATGTTCCTAAATTTTGAACTTATAAAATACATTTTCTTTTATGTGTCAATTATTTTAAAACTCTTTAAACGTGTAGCCAAACCGATGGGTCCTGTGATTTCCACTTTGGTTAAGTCCATTATAGGTTTTTAAAAGTCATCAGGATAATATAACCCAAAACAATTATAATGTGTGCATTAAAAGAGGTGGACAGAGGGTTTTTCTTTAACAAAATAAAAATTATATAATTTTCTAGTTGAAATACACAGAAGAATATGAACAACAGAAAGGCAAAGGCAGCTTTCCAGCCATGATGACTCCAGCTTACCAGATAGCTAAGAAAGCCACTCTGCTAAGCAGTGAAGTAAGTCCCAATTTGTGTGTGTCAAACTTATTGAAGTTCAGCGAAACTTGGATTTAAAACAGTTCATGTTAAAAGGTGCATTCCATAGCCAACGATAATTGTAAAATAACTCCTGTAAAAGTGAAAAAACCTTGAATGTGATACATTGACACAGGAGTCTCTAGCAAACTAGCTAGCCTTGGAAGAATGTCACAGATAACAAGTAGAGCTTGAAACTTGTCTGTTTCACCAACATAAGTTGGTCCAATAAAAGATGTTGCCTCACCCACCTTGTCTTTCATGTATAACAAGTGACAGTATGGGCATTTTCTAAGATCTATGGGACACTTATGACATCATGGCCATCTCAAATTTAAAAAAAAAATGAATCGCTGTACCATTCTATACCCTGTGAATTATTTACTCTTATTTTCCTTTTGTATTTTTATTCATTTATTTATCTACTTATTCTAACTTTTTCATCTCTCTTTCCCTTTTAGTATGTAAAATTATATACCAGTACACTAGTAAATTAATTTACCTAGAATTTACTTTAACTTATCTATGCACATAATGTACCATGTTATAAAAATAACAATCCAATCCAAAGAAATCCGGTGAAAATAAGAACCATACAAAGCATTTGAAAAATACTGCCGTGGCTTCCATGTATAGTATCAACCATTGCAATAATACAATTGTAAGCTTATAGGGGTTTGGGTCATTACTGAAGAATCTTGTAGTGATTTTACTGAAGAATATTGTTCACCCAAAACAAACACTTTGGACCATATCAAGCTGCTCCCACTGAGTTTGGAGTCTTTCCATTGACTTTAATAGGCATTGCACTGGGGCCTTAAAATGAAGACAGCTTACTATGTTGTAGATATCAGCATAACCACTCTTATTTTTTTTTCTATTTACCTGTATTAGTAAAGAGAGAATGCTGTATAAAGTACCAGAAAAAAATATTTTTTCCCCATAGTGCAGTTTTCTTTCATTGCCATAAAATGAACACCTTTGGCACTTGATAGATCCAGACAGGCTGAGTGAAATAATAGAACAATTAAACTAATGCACATAGTTTGATGAGTAAAATCAGAACACACTGTAGTGACAGCCACTTTTAGTCAGTAGTAGATACACCTGCCTTTGTATTTACAGCTGAGGGACTTATATTAAGAACAGAAAACTGTGAATAATTCATTAGCTGAAACAAAGGTCAGTTCTTCTGTTGCCTTTTCAAGCCTTATGGAAGGAAATACCCAGATATTTGCTAGTAAATAGTTTTAAAACGCATTTTATATCTTCTGTCTCCCAGGTGGCATATAAGCGAGGACATGAAGACAGAGTTTCCAGCTATACTACTGTTGTAGACACTCCAGATCTACTGCGCGCAAAGGCTGGAGAGAAGTTTATGAGTGATGTAAGCATAACAGGAGAGAACAGGCAACCTGTTTCAATCCTGAATAATCCCTAGAGCAGGCCTATCCTGAGTACAGAATGAGGCTGGGGTCTTTTGGGAAAATAGTATTTGATCATGTAATTAACGACTATACATACAAGGCTGTGAGGTGGTGAGGGATGATGGTGAATGAAGGTTGCGCAGGCAACCTTTACTCTGACATTTCCTGACTTTTGAGTGGTTGACTCTGCAACCTCAGTAATGTTCTTTTAAGGTAGCTTTTTTGTGTGTAGCAGATATAAATGTGCGCGATATACTTGTTCCTACATTATCTTGCTTTTTTTACAGCTGAAATACACAGGAGAATATGAACAGCAGAGAGGGAAAGGCAGCTTTCCTGCTATGATCACTCCAGCTTATCAGATAGCCAAGAAAGCTAATGAACTAGCCAGTGATGTAAGTATCAAATGCAATTCTTTTGAGGAAAAAATCCAACAGACTTAGGGCCAAATTCTTTTCTGGCAAAATCCCATCAGTGCCAGTGGAGTTACATCAGCAGAGAATGTGGCCTGTAGGATTTCAGGTAATTATTTTTGCATGGACAGGTCCTGTGTTATACACAAGGGAAAATAAGGCCATTATATTTTGAAAGCAATATTGTTAATCTCTGGGGGCAGAAGGCCCTGCCAAGCTGCACTTGGACACAGAGGAATGAGGGGCGTGGCCATAAGGAGCCACTTGTGACTCTCTGATCCCACTCTGCTCAGCTTTGGCATAAGTTAGAGGAGCAGCTCTAATTTATACCACAGGCACAAGGTCCCTCTTACAGGAGGATTGGTTTTAGCAGAGCTCTGCCCTTGCCCTTGCTCACCCCTGATTCCCTCTGCTTCCCTTTATGTTGGTGCAGGAGTGACCTTTGACTAAGAGGCACAAAGTGAACTAGAGAAACCAGTCTTTTGAGTATTAAGTATATATGTATAAATAAAATTAAATATGGAAAGCCTATTAAATGTATGTTGGCTCTGGACTGATATTATTTCAGAACCACCCCCCTCTCTTGCCATTCTCTTGGAGTATTATTGTGCATGGTGCCAAGCACTCTGGTGAGGGGCTGAATGCCCTGCATTCCTGCTGAAGTCATTTGGAGCTGAACTCACGTCGCAGCTCTAAGCACCTTTCAGGATTGACCCTCCATGGAGCAGTGTGAGCCTGGGATCTTTAGTGAATGTCATTTGTCTGCCTTTGCCTCAGTGCCACAATTACGTTTGTTGTGTACGTTTGTGTTGTTAAATGTGTACCAGCCCCACTGCCAGAAGCTGTGATGATTTTAAAAAAGCAGTTTCAAGGGACGATAACATTACCAGCCTCCTACGAGGCTAAATTAAATCATGTGTGTTCAAACTGACTCATTAGTATCAATTTTTACTCAGGCAGTGAAAGGAAATACGTATAGCATATTGTGCTAGCTACATGGAATGTAGCTTAAAACCAGAATGGAGAATTTTCTGGTTATTAATTCATCAGTGAAAGTCAAGAAGGACCCTTAGTCTTAAAGACAAAGGCAGATGAGTTCCAAACTATAAAACTTTATACACTGCCCTTGATCTGTGGAGGAACTCTTATTGGTGTAAAAAATCACCTGTGTAGGATAAAGGGCAAGCTTGCATATAGCTTGTAGGCATTATTTTGACTTCAATAGAGATATTGTAAATCTTGGGCCTGAACTTGAAAGCTGCTCACCTAAAGCTACCACTGGGCCTAGTGACATGCTAGTGATCAGCACCTCTCAGAATCAAGCCTTTTATTATTAAAAATAATTATTGGTGGGCAAATGATCCTGCAGTAGAGTGTGCAAAGCACATTGAGATCAGGTAGGATGAAAAGCACTATATAGAGACTCTGCACTTATGTGACTTATGTGTTTATTTTTAACCTTCTGGCACATCAGATGTTCGCCACTGCCAGATGTAGAATGCTATACTTAGCAAACTAATGATCTGAACTGATATAGCAAGTCCTATGTTCTTAAAATGTTATGAAATACAAGTAGAAAACTTGGCTTCTGAAGACTGGTTGCAGTGGAAATTTTTTGGCAAACCTTTATTATTAACATGTGCATGTGATTTATTATACGGCATGTATGTAACAGGCTGAACTCATCTGGCTTGATCTTCTTTTCTTTCTGTTAGGTGAGGTATCATCAAAGATATGAAAAAGAGATGAAGGGAAAAGCCAGCCATGCAACTGGAGCAGATGATGCTTTCACAAAAGAAAATATAGATCACTTTAGCCAGGTATGCAACAACTAAGAGATACCCGTGTACCCATGCTACAGCTGGTTGTTAATACTGCCAAATGCTTAGAGTTTACTAATGGCAATGAGATTTGCTGTCCCCTGTTGTAAACTTTGTTTTCCCATATGAGAAATCAAGACCTCAAGGGAAGAGCAGCCTGATAATACCATAGTCTGAGTACAGTAACTCCTCACTTCCTCGCTCGCTCCCTCCCTCCCAGAAAGTCCTAAGTGCCACCAAACAGCTGTTTGGTGGGGGGAAGTGCTGGGTGGGAGGGAGGAAGGAAGGGGGAGGAGGCGGAGAAGAGGAACTTGTGCAATGCTCCCTTGTAAAGTCAGCCAAACTATGCTATAAGGGAGCATTGCACAACTTTAAACGAGCATGTTCCCTAATGGAGCAACGATGTAACTTTGAAACAACGTTCACTGAGAGGACGTTAAGTGAGGAGTTACTGTATGTAAATGAGTGTGTACCATTGGCAGGGGACCATTTCAACCCTGGTCTTTATGGCTTCATCTTTGCTGTTTTTCCATTTGTTAGGAAATATAATTATTGTGGGCAATGCTAAAAAAATCCTAATATTCATTAACATTTAATATCATAATATTAACATTTCAGTTAAATTATGTCTGTCCCAGGGAAGTAATGGAACTCAGGGGTCCCAATCTCAGGAATTTATATTTCAGAGGATAATTATTATTTTCACATACTGTTCTTGTAGATAGTCAGACTTTGCTTTTTAATCAAAGTCTTCAGGTGAAAAGAGGTGCATGCTTTTACTGACTTAACATCTTCATAACATTAAACTTCCTCACTATTTTTACCCAAAACTGGCTTATTTGATAGATTCCCTAGAAGTGTGAACAACAAGCCACATTTGAAAAAGAAATCAGTTTAGCATATACAGTAGCAGAAATTTAAAATCACCATATACCTTCTAAACTAACAAAAGTTTCATTCAAAAAATAAAAGAATAAACAGGACATTCCTAATATTCCTGTACAAAGGTGGCTAATTTAAATGCTTGTGACCTTAAAACTAACTTTCGTATTTTCTTTGAGCATGGTGTTGAACCTTATATCACAAACGTTAAATTTGACTTGCTTTTTTTTAATCTCATTGGGTCAGATTCTGATTAATTTAATCTTATTCCACGAATAGTCCCACAGAAGTGAACAGACTATGTTTGCTTTAAGATACCACGTAATATGAATAATATTGGTTTCAGACTTGGAACAAGCATAGAAAATTTCAAGAAATTTGCTTGAGGAAGTTATGAAAAACAGAAATTAGAATGCAAGTTAGAATTCAGCTGGAAGAGTGGTATTTTAAAAGAGTGACAGTTTATTTTCATGGTTATTTTGGATTCTCTGTACATATTTATAGCACATTTTGGATATAGAATAGCTATAGATGTTGTTACCATATTACTGACAGACTTCACTGTAGTGTGACCCAACTTATCATGTGACATGTGATCTGACATAGCATGACCCTTTGCTGAGAGAAGTCATAGGAGAAATACTATGAATATTTGTAGCATTTACACTACTGCCATAGCAGGCATCCTCATTTCACCTGATCTGGCACATTACTACAAAAGATTTATACACCGTTACATGATCAGCACATACACGATATGGTTTCTAATGAGGAAATTGTTTTTTCTTTTGCTAAGATTGTTTAAAATAAAATATTTAACAATTTCTTTTTCACAAACCCTTAATATGTTTATGAAAAAGTTAAAAATAATCCTTTGGCTAAATGATTTTAAAGTTCAAAACAACCTTTTCTCTGTAAACCTGGCGTTAGTCCAAAAATGGTTCAATTATGTCCTGACAGAGGGATAACGTCCTGGATATTCTCATGCAATCTGAAAGCTAAAGAGATTTACTCATATGCTTTTGAGGGCAGAATCTGGTCTAAAGACACATTTCACTTCATAGTACTAATTCTAGAATAATAATAAATAATAATAAAAAAAGAGTGGGCACTGTTTTTGTTTTTTAAGGTATTTGCCACCATAATATCTGAGCACCACTCATTAATTAATTCATCCTCAAAACCCCCCTGTGAAGTTGAGAAGTATTACTGTACCCATGAGGACTACAGTCACAGAGATGTTGAGACTTGCACAGCATCACAGTGGGCATGTGATGCAGAGCCTGACTTGAACCAGATCTCCTGAGTGTCTTAACCATGAGACCCAGTCTTCTTTTCTTTTAGTTTTTGGCCTGGGAGAGTTGGGGTAAGATTTGGAGGTTATATTCATCTTCTCTGTACTGGAAGAATACCATCTTGAAAGTAGCTAAGTTACCCGTGCTTCCATTGCAACATAAATAAAGAGGCCATAGAGAAAGTTTACACTGTGGGTGATTAAATACATATATTCTAGTATGAAATGAACAAACTTTACAGATAAATGGAAGTAATGAACTATACATGCAAATTACAGAGACTGGGGAGCTTAGAAAAGTCATTAATAATCCACTTGCTCATATGTAATGAATAAACACCCTGAATTTTGTGCAGGATTATATGGATGAATATGAAGAGCACAGAGGGAAAGGAAGCTTTCCTGCTATGATCACTCCAGCTTATCAAAATGCCAAGAAAGCAAATGAACTGGCAAGTGACGTAAGTATAAAACATGAATAATCAATACAATACATGAACAATTAAAAGCAGCAGTTTGTTGAAGTAGTGCTTGGAAGCAGAATGCTAAAATTAAACTAGAAAAACAAACAATGACATTTCATTGCATTGCAGAGCACTAGAGGGCTTGGGGGATTGATGATGTCCGTTATCACCAATGCAAACTATGTATTTAGTAGTTATAGTTGTGAGATTTGCTACAGTAACTCCCATAGTGAGTAAATATAGCTTGAATGATCTGAACAGTTTCTAGTTTTTTTTATTATGTTGTAGTATATCTTTAGTACAAAGCAATTGACACTGAGACAAGAGAACATAGTATCCCATAACTTGTACTAATGACTGGGAGAATATAAAGAAACTAAGACCTCCTATGCAGTATAGTTACAGCTGTGTCAGTCCCAGGATATTAGAGAGACAAGGTAGATGAGTTTTATTGGAACAACTTCTGCTGGTGAGAGGGACAAGCTTTCGAGCCACACACAGTTCTTTCCTTTCCCACATCTGAAGAAGAGCTCTATGTGGCTCGAAAGTTGTCTCTCTCACCTACAGAAGTGGGTCCAATAAAAGATATTACCTCACCCACCTTGTCTCTCTAAGACCTCCTGTGACTGTGGCCTATTTCAATGACAAATCCAGTAATGACCAATTTAAGAATGACTATTTAATCTTCCCTGATTAAAGATGCCATTGTAACAGGTCTCCAATGTGCTAAAAATCAAAATTATATTTCCTAATTGGCAATTGTTATGAGGGTTGGTTTTATGGTTTTCTTTTTGCTGTATGAGGAGGGTGAACATATCGTAGTATAAGGCAATTAATTTTTTTTTAAAGTCTGAGAAACTGAACACAGACACCAAAATCAAATATGAACAATCATAACATTTCAGCACACTCTAAAATATCTTTTGTTTCATAACTTACGGGGTAGAATTTCAAAGTTAGGCATTTGTGATTGCATGAGGTGAGGAGCCTGTCTGTGTACATGTGAAAATGAATTGATTTGTGTGCAGAAGTTAGGCAAAGCACAAATATAAACATCCAGACCCAGGGGTAGAATCCTGATCATATTTAAGTCAGTGGTAGAACTCCGAATCCAAATTGGCACCTCCTTCACCTCCCTCCTTTTTAAAATAGGGGGGGAAGGGGCGAGGGCAAGGCAGGCTCAGCGGAGGGGGCAGGGCCAGTGAACACCCCCCAGCACATTGGAAAGTTGGTGCCTGTAGCTCCAGCCCCAGAGTTCATAGAATCATAGCATATCAAGGTTGGAAGGGACCTCAGGAGGTCATCTAGTCCAACCACCTGCTCAAAGCAGGACCAATCCCCAACTGGCCTCAAGGATTGAACTCACAACCCAGGGTTTAACAGGCCAATGCTCAAACCACTGAGCTATCCCTCCCCCGTGAGTTGGTACCTCTACAAGGAGCCACATATTAACTACTGAAGAGCCACATTTGGCTCCGGAGCCACAGATTGGGCACTCCTGCTCTAGTGAATACTTAGTAACCATCTATAATTCTCTGACTGGCATCTTAACATTAGACTACTGAGAATTGAATTCGTGAATAGAATAGAGTACAAGCCTCAATCAGTTGCTAGCCAAGAATCTGCTAGTGATTAATAATATGAAGATGTCTGTTCAAGTAACTAAGAACCAGTGCTGTCCAACCAATGGGAAAACTTTTGAAGAAAAATACTAAATTGTGAAGTGGTTTCATATGATTACAAGACTGGTGATTTTCAATGGAGATGATTTTAAGAAGTAACAGCCTGCAATTAATTTACCTTTCCAACTTATTTACCCTTTTGTTCAAGCACATTAAAACTAATAGAAATTAAGGAAAAGTCTTACTCTGGCTCTTCCAGTGAATGGAAATGACAACAATGACAAAAATATCTTTGTTTGGATTATTTTTCCCTTTTTTAGATAAAATACAAAAAGGATCATTCAAAGATGAAAGGGGCAGCCCACTTCCATTCTCTTTCAGCCGAAGACAACTTAGTTCTTAAACAAGCCCAGAATGTCAACAAGCTTGTCAGTGAGGTAAGGAGTCAAATAGAATTATGGACTGATAGGAGAGCAGCCCATACTAGATACAGCTATATCTATTTATCTCTGGCAGGTAAATTCTGCTTTCTCCGGCTAGGAAAGTAAAAAGTTGTTGTCCTTAATGACTACCACACATGAAAACAATCAATGTGTAGTACAGTTATAAAATATGGCCATTCCTTAGGAGAAACATTCAGGGACAGATCCTCAGCTGATGAAAGTTGTCACAGCTTCATTGACTTCAGTAGACGTTTGAGAAGTTACACCAGCTGAGGCTCTTCTCCTCACCTTTCCGTGTTTTTTAAAATGAAAGCATCTCCAGATGAACTAAAATAACTTTTCTGTTTCTTGAACGACACGTTTCACTGCATGTGTTTTTTTCATGTAATTCCTTTCTGCAGTGAAAGTAATATTTAACACTTACTGGTATGGGGGCCGGCCTCAGCCCATTCGTGCTGTCTGGCCCGTGCTGCCCAGGGCTCCAGTGGCGATTTAAAAGGGCCCGGGGCTCTGGCCCTTTAAAATCACCGGCCGTGGGGCAGGTGCTCCTTTTGTCCCCCACTGTCACTGGCCCGGGGTGGGGGGGGAGGAGGCAAAAGGGGCAACGACGCTAAAGTGCTGCCGTGGCAGTGCTTTAAGCAGGGTCCTTTGCCGCGGCAGTGTACGGGCTGATACTGGCGGCCCACTTTCACCCCTCACTTTCTCCAGGAACATCCTTCCTTCCTCCTCCGCCTTTTTTTTTTTTTTTTTAAAGGAAAAGAAACCAGGAGTGTACATATTATAGACAGAGGAGATCAAGAGATGCAGAATTTTGTTTCAGATAAAGTTTTCCAAAATGTTGTCAATGTGATTTAGTGAATAGATTGTTGGACTGGTAGTCAGGAGACCTGAGTTCTGTTTCTAGCTCTGCCACTGACATGCTGTGTCACCTTGGGAATCTGATCACCTCAGTTCTCCCACCTGTAAAATGGGGGTAATGATACTTGCCTTCTATTGTAAAGTGCTTTGAGCTCTAAACATGAGAAGTGCTACATAAATGCTGAGTATTATTATTTTATTTTTCTGAATTTAAAATGTATTTTAGATTAGGCTTAAATACAAGTTCTACACTTAAGAACTTGCAAATTTTTGGGGAAAGATTTGCTTACCTATTTGAATATGAAATCAAAATCCAATATACAGCTGAGCTCTAATTCTGTACCCTGTTCTGCCTCCACATATACATATGAAGTAATCAATGGGAAACTTGCATGTGAATTAAAGAGAAGAATTAGACCCGTAGTATCAGCACTGCATGTACTAATTAATACTTTCATACAAGGAATTTCAATTTGACTTATAAAGTGACATCACTGTTATAGAGAAAGAGAAAGCAGCATATTTCTGATTCTGGCCAACCTCAGGAAGTCCTTTGCATGGCTCTTAGTGCCGTGTTTCTCATTTTCTGGGGTTCGAAACATAAGTAATTTAGGATAATTCAGAAGTGCATATTACCATGTTTTAAAGGGTTTTCTGCAGATAATTGGAAAAATTAACCTTTGAAAAATATATGCAAAATGGGCCAAAATCCAATTTCCATTATATCTGTGCGCCTCTATTAATGTATAGAGAACAGAATCCAGCATCCTGTAAAAGACTGTCGCTTACAAATAATGCAAAAAAGACACATCTGCTTGTAAGAGAATCGTGTACAGGAATTCTCAAACTATTCTGAGTTGTTAAGGCATGTCCACTATTATCCAATTAATGGATGCAGTGCGTCAGGAGTATTCTCCAATTACCCAGAACAATTCAGCTGAAGTGCTAGGACACAACCTCCCACATTTGGGTACTCTTGCGATATCCAGTGCAAGTCTTCTTAGAAGAAACTTTCCAAATCTGTTTTGTATCAGTATAACTGAAATAACGTGTCCGTTCTTTGGGGGTGCAACTACATAGTCTATTTGTCAGGAACATTAGCATGTATTAATTTGTTCATAGAATTGTGCTGTGATAGCTTTAGAGAAGAAGGATAACTTTTTCAAAATTGATATGTGATTCTGGATGCCTCTGATCTGGGGGCCCCACTTAAGAGGTCTTTAAGGGTATGTCTACATTGCAGCTGGGGGTGAGCCTCTTGGTAGACGACTCACATTAGTGGAGCTCAAGCTAACATGGTAAAAATAGCAGTAGGAATGTTGCATCTTAGGCTCGATCTCCTCTACTCAAGCTTAGGTGGGTTTGAGAACCTGAGCCTCAACATCCCCGCTGCTCGATGTTTGAGCACACCAGCTCGAGCTCTGCTAGTGCGAGTCTATCTGCCTGAACTGGGAAACTCACTCCCAGATGCAACGTAGGCATACCCCAGGGGGCCTCATATGTAGATGCTGAGCAGTCAGCACTTTCTGAAAAACGTCTTGTACTAGGGACCCAAAGCTGAGACGTCTAAAATCACTATTCGCTTTTTGAAAACGTAGGCCCCAAAATCATCATCAAGGCCATAGGGCTCACTATTGGAAAGGGTAAAATCAGAAGTGTGGAACCTACATTTTACTGTATGCCATATAATAAAATCATTTTATGTTAACTTATCTGGATTTAAGGTATGACTTATGTACATAGATATTTTATGCAGTGAATTCAGATTTTGCTACATCTCACCCTTGTATTTTTTGGCTTCTAAGGTGAAGTACAAGAAGGACCTGGAAAACAGTAAAGGCCACAGTATTAACTACTGTGAGACTCCCCAGTTCAAGAATGTGAGCAAGATCTCAAAATATACTAGTGATGTAAGTCCTCAGTATCTTGCATGCAGTGCAGTGGAAGTTTAACTTAGCAGCTGCTGGAATCACAGTTCATCTGTGTGTGTTCCATATAAGCCTTGAGTAAAAGCTGCATTGGGAGTTTGAATAGAATAGTCATTTTTTGTGTGTTTGTATAATGCTTAGCATAACATGGGCCTGGTCTGTGATAACAGCTCCTAGGCACTACAATAATACAAATAATAATAATTAATATAGGGAAAAGAGATTACTTACTACAATGCATTGCTAATCCAATCAAAAATGACTATTAACATTCTTTGTCACACTTTCATTTACTTCATCACTTATGTCCATGTGTTAATTGAAGTGAAATATATGCAGATAATCTCAGGAGCCATTTTTTGAGATGTAAATTATTGAGCAGAACATAATTAAATATCTGTAAAACTAATGTTTATTATTATTGGTGTAGCAATAACTCATTTTAAAAACATCTTTAACTAAAATACGTTAGTAAGATGATCTCCATCAGCACAAAGGTAGGGCAGAATGGGTGACTATCCTAAATGAGGACACAAAAGAGTATTCATGCAAGAAATTTTAAAATATCATGGGATTAATTCCTTTGTTATAAGTAACTCTTTCTCAGTTTAATGATCCATTATTTCTGAGGTAAATAATTTTCAGCAATGAAGTGAGAAGGCACCAAATTTGTGTGGCACGTAGGTAATTTTGGGAAAACAATTGACATCTGTTGAAATGAAGGTCTCTTGGGAGGTGTGCCAATAGTTTTTTTTTCTTTTAAGGTGTAAAAATTGTTGTATAATCACGATGAGTTTTCACACGATAGCACCACTAGTAGATCATTTGAACCGGCTATATTTTCCTATGCTCAGTACCTGTCTCTTTGCTGTAACAGATAGTGAAATGAAATACATTTTCTGAGACGTTTGATTTTTGTGTATAGCTTAAATACAGAGAAAAATACCAGAATCAAATGAAAGGTCATTATGAAGGCATTGGCATGGACAGGCGCACTCTGCATGCTATGAAGGTTGGCAGGTTGGCAAGCAATGTAAGTCATTTGCACTTATATTATAGTAGGTAGTGCGGTAGTATTCAGTTATGTAGATGTGTTCTCTTTTTTTTGTCTTCAGCCTTCAATTGATGAGAAACCTTAGATCGAATTATGTTGTGAGGTGCTAAGGATGGATGTGCTGAGAAGACTATAAATCTTGGAAACCCTTCTGCACTAGTTTACACATATTTTATTATGCAGGAGAAGTTAAAATAATTCACTTAGGTATCCAATCCTGCAAAATACTGAGCTCCCTCAATTCCCTTGGACGTCAATTGGAGCTGAGGTTGGTCAACACAGTGTAGGGTCAGGTGAAAAAACAATCTTTAATGAAGGTTTCTGAACCCTGTAATTTACTGGATTAGTCACAATGCCATTTTGTTACATACCATTCCTTCAAGTACATTATTTACAAATCTGTAAGAAACTCAAGAACTAAGCTGAAAGATAAAAGAGATATGTCATAGGTGGAAGTTAAGTTAATGCTCCCACTGTTGGCATTGGATTAATTGTGTAGTTGAAAAAGAATCAATTAGTGGCTAAACTACGCAAATAATTTCATTTTCTTTGTCGTTGATGACATTGAACTTACTTTGTTTCTTGTGTTTAATATTAATATTATTGTTTCTCCTTTCCTCTTGACTGATAATTATTCAAACAAATGACAGCTTTAAAAAAAGACTGATTTTTTTTGTTCTCCCTGTGTTTCAGATAGCCTATAAATCTGATTACAAGCACGACAATGTTGACTACAATTACCCAGCTACACTCACTCCTTCATATCAAACAACAAGGAAGTTGGCTCCTTTGAAAGATGTAAATAATCGTATGGGTTTTCATGCTGTTTCTTGTACGGCTCATCTCCTGGAGGAGAAAATCTGAAGCCTAGTGTGTGATTTTATCCTGGTGGCAGACAGCTGGTAACACAAGGCTCAGTGGGGTCAGGAAGGCTGGGAGGATTGGGAATGGGATACAGAGGCTGTCAGCCCAAGTCACTGGTTTCAGTTCAGACCAGATTGTTGGTAACCTAAAGGTGAATTGGTGTGGGGAAGTTTACACTACTATTGCCCATACTGTACCTGCTGTATGGATAAATTGAGGACTTCAGTCTACAGTTTGTCATTCTGGCACCTTTCCAAGCACTAAATTCCCCCCCTGAAAATATTAGCTGAATAGGTATAGCTGATCTCTTCTGTGGGTTCTTCAATACTTAATATTCTAACTGCTAATGGGTATTGTATTGCTTCTTCTCCAGCAATAGTTACATTTTGTCTGTGGAAAGGGCTAGGGAGACAAGGAGGGGAGAAGGAGAATTTGAATTAACTATTCTCTTCCTCTTGCCATGTGGAAGACTTACATCCCCCCAAGAGGTGAAGCAAGAATGTCAAGGGCAGGGACTGTAGGCACCAACGTTTCACTTATCCAAGAACAGACTGGGCTTGGAGCATTTTTGTCTAGTACATGTTTGCCATGACTCCAGGCAGGACTTGTGCATGACTAGCATTGCGGCAAAGTGATTTAGGCCTGGTCCACCCTAACCCCCCATTTCAAACTAAGGTATGCAAATTCAGCTACGTTAATAACGTAGCTGAATTCGAAGTACCTTAGTTCGAACTTACCGCGGGTCCAGACGCGGCAGGCAGGCTCCCCCGGCGATGCCGCGTACTCCTCTCGCCGAGCTGGAGTACCGGCGTCGACGGCGAGCACTTCTGGGATCGATTTATCGCGTCTAGACAAGACGCGATAAATCGATCCCAGAAGATCGATTGCTTACCGCTGGACCCAGAGGTAAGTGTAGACCTACCCTTATATGCTCCAAAGAAAGGACCTGCAAGCAAATACAGCATTAGGCCAAACCTGCCCAGAGGCTAGAGCTCACTTGAGCAATTTGGATGTGCGTTATGTGTATTACCACACAGCCAACATTCCCAGTTCTCAGATCATCATTAGCAATAAGTACATGTGGTTAAGTTTAAAGAAAAAAGGAGATTAAAAAGAAGAAAAGAAAGAAACTGTCTGCTGAAGAGAGCCTTAGATATCTACATAGAAAGAGTGAATATACTCTTTTAAGTACACTGATCGCTTTTGGCTTTGTGAGATAAGTCATGCAATTCTTCTAATGTGAGTTAACATGGTGGGTAGCAGAAGTGTGTATATATGCAGGTGTCTCAGATAAAGAGGATCCTATTAAAATGGATTCATAGCTTTAAATGCCTTTGAATTATACTCCACTTCATGGCAAAAAAAGTTCTTAAAGAACTAGTTTTAAGCAACATACAATTTGCAATGTTTGGTGATTAACTACAATTTATATTAAGAGAATAATAATTGTGTCCTGCAACGTAACCCTGAGGCCTTTGTCAGGAATAGGTTTAAAAGAAAATTTCTCCACGACATTTTATCTTGCATAGTTTGGGGATTTAATATATTTATCTTTATAGATTATTATTGCTGCAACTGTATTCATATACTAGGAATTTAGTGCACTCTAATGCACTCCTACTGATGGCTGACATTGAAATGCTTTTTTTCCTGCACCATATATATTTTCCCTTCCATAACAAACTCTTACCATACAAGAAACTTTTATTATCAGTTATTACATTTTAAAAACTAGTTAAAGACAAGTAGTAATAGAGCCCATTGGAATACAATTTGTTCTGTGTAACTATATGGCAGGACAGACCACTACTGAAGTAAATTCCTGATTACAAAGATAAAAGGGATTCTAAGGCTATGTTTATACCATGTGGGATCGACACTCTGGTGATTGATACATTGGGGGTCGATTAAGCGGGTCTAGTGAAGACCCGCTAAATCGACGGCAGAGCGTCTCCCATTGACACAGCGCAGTTTAGACACTGCAGTAAATCGACCTAAGCTACGTCAACTCCAGTTACACTGTTCACGTAGCTGGAGTTGCGTAATTTAGGTCGACTTACTGTGGTAGTGTAGACATAGCCTAAGAGATATGCAGGATATTAATTTGATAGGAATGCTTTATAAGAACCAATTGAAACTGTGTCTCATTAATAAAATCCATACACTGTGTTTGAGGGAAGTTTGTTTTCAAGTAATAATCTCAGCACAGGGAATTTTCTGAGGATTAATTACTGGCTATGCTTAATCTCATCTACATCTCCTGGCTTTGGGAATTGTTCTACATGTCAGTTTTTATGACTTAAGTGGTGGGTTTACCCCAAATTTCAGTTAAACGAAACTTCTCTACCATACCTTTCACATGCCAATCTGAGCATTTCCTTTTTTGTTTCTTATTTTAACTTAGGTAAACTACAGACAAAGCATAGACAAACTGAAGTACAGCTCTGTTACCAGCACTCCACAAATTATTCAAGCCAAAATAAACTCACAACAGCTCAGTGATGTAAGTCCTGCTGCCATTGACCATCTCTGTTTATTAGCGATAAGAAAATATTTTATTTCCTAATGTTCTCACTGCATATATGTCTTCTTTCTTGTTGATAATAGTTGATAGGTAGGTTTACAACTAAAACCATAGAAAATGAATGAAATTGCTTTCAAGGCCAAGTGGCCACATCAGTAGATCAAGAAATATGAAATCCTTTCTTGAACTTTGAGAAGTTATATAACTTCAGTTTCTGGCTATTTGATTTGTTAATACTTGTTTTTATTGGACTTGTCCTACAGGCCTATTTACATTATACCATTTACCTGGAATTTTCTTTGAATAACTAGGGGAAAGTTATATTTGCCTTTTCTTCTTATTTCCAAGTTTGTTTAGTTATTACAGACTTCTATTATGGCCCTTAACACATTAAAACAAACAATAATCACTTCAAGTTAGATGGAATTACATTTGGTTTATTGAAGGTGCTTTGTTTCAATGTCTGTGACAGTTGACTTACTGAGCCCAGTATGAGAAAACCAAAATGAATTACACTCTACCACAGGACGTTCCTCAGTTAGTCAAGGCGAAAGCCAACGCTGAGCTATACTGTGGGGTAAGCAAAGTGACTTGCAAATGTAGATCTATGTAGTGTCCTCAAATATGAGCAATAATAAACACACGGATGCGGAGACGGTTCAGGAAGAACTAGGCATCTCTGTTCTGCCTTTATTCAACAATCTGAGACAAAGTTATCCAGATTAGTAGGGATACAATGTGAAGCACAACCTTGGAGTGAGATCTCATGAAATGACTTGAATTTGACTAGTAGATTAAATGTCCACACCTCAAAACTGACCACCCAAATTAGTGCTCATTGGATGTATTACTCTTCTGGCAGGGCTAGTGCAAAGACCAAGGATTTAGATCTTGATCCAAAGCCCACTGAAGTCAGGGGAAAGGCTTTCATTGATTGCATCGGGCTTTGGATCAAGTGCCACTGTTGCCAACTCTCATGATTTATCACAATATTTGGTGCTTTACTTAAAGCTGCAACTCTTGGAATCAGACAGAAGACAATTACCCCCCACCCTGTACATTTATTATTTGCTACAAATCTCATTACTTTTAAGCCAATCTTGTGGCAATTCTGCAAGTCCTTAATGGGGATTTCACATTCCATTGTGCTTCCTCCAATTCAAGGCGGAGGCGTATTGGTGGAACAATGTGGGAAGATGCATAGTGCCCGTGATGTACAGTTATTATCTCTATTGTTGTGATGGTCATGCCCAGAGGCCCCAACCAGAATTGGCCCCATTGTGATAGGTGGTGTACAAACACAGAGGTAAAGATGGCCTCTGTTCCAAATAATTTTGGATGGGATTTTCAAAAGCAGCTGAGTGAATTGGGCACCTCCTAACTTCCATTGGCTCTCAATCGAAGTTGGGCCCCTGACTCTTTTAGGCACTTCAAAAATCCCACCCTTATGATCTAAGTACTCCTGCCACCTGCTCTGTGCATAACTGGGGACCACAAGCTCCAGGAATGTTAAATCTGGCCTCTTCCAGAATCAATTATTTAACATAAAATAATGGTAAATAAATATATTATATTTAACTGAGTATAGTATATTTTTGTTTAGTTCCTCACGATTTTCCATGGTTGCTTTAGCTGTTTAGGCAGGTATATTCATGTTAGTGACATGCTATTTGTATTTCTGTTCTCAGATTAAGTACAAAGAAGGTTGGGAGAAGACCAAGGGTCGGGGCTTTGAAATGAATCTGGATTCCATGTCTTTACTTGCTGCCAAAGCCTCAAGGGATCTTGCCAGTGATGTAGGTTGTATTTAATTAACTAGGAAGTCAGCAATAGCATAGGGAAATAAATAGGTTGTTTCACCTGGGTTTTTAAGCCCTGAATTTTACCGTTGTGCATTCATCTTTCTCGATGGTTGATGAACTCTAGGAAAATTTGTTCAGAATAATTCCTATAGGCAACCAGTCCCACTCTCCGAAAAATTGCTTATTTTTTTTGTGTATATAAAGAAATAAAATTAGAAAAAGAGCAGTAGCTCCATGTCCATGTTGTAAAATTCAGCATTTTGGATTAATTAGACCAACACAAACCTCACCAGCTCCAATGCAAGTACAAGGCGTGCTTCTTTGATTTGCCTTCTTTAACATAAACACATAGCATGTATATTTAAAAAAAATCCTAAAAACAAAACCCTACCAAAACAAACCGCTACACTGCATGCATCATTCTTTCCCCTGTGGAGAGGTTGAGGGAGAGAATAATCATGTATGAGAACGGTTAGTCAAGTTGCTTAATTAATTATTGGAAGGCATTCATATTACACTGCTGAGGGCAATATAACAACCTACAGAATAGAATAGAAGCTGTTTATGTTAAAATGAGTCAACCCCCGAAGACCTTGCTCAGTTTTTGTTTAGAACCCCATTACATATTTGGCTCAATAAGAACGTCAGGATTCAATCCAACACATTTTTCTTAAAAACAAAAGAATGATTTAGCTGTTTCAAAGGTTTTATATCTAGAAAAATATCCATGCGAGGAAAGGCTTAGCCCTTCTAATAGGTTAAAGAAGACACAACTAAGGCCAACCTGATTGCCTTTCAGAATTCATAAGCATATTTGAGAGCGCTGAATTGGCTACCAGGCCCTACATTCAAATGGCCTGTCCCTAAACATACTGCATATCTTTGTGGCAATTGGAAAATGGTCTGTTGTTTACAGTAAATTATTTTCCTCTTCAAAGATTAAATACAAAGAAGAATATGAAAAGACAAAAGGCAAAGCAATTGGAAACAAAGATTCAAGACTTCTGCATTCGTTGCAAGTGGCCAAGATGAGTAGTGAGGTAAATGATTGATTTCTTTTACTTAAAAGATGTTTTTCATCATTATACTATTTTGCTAGTTTAGGGTTGGAGCTCTTGAACACTGCATTGTTGGTATTGATCTTATTTTCAGAAGAGGAAAGCACATTGAACCCTGGGCTTGAAAAAACAAACTAAACAAAAACAAAAAAACAAAACCCATAGACTTTGCAAAGGGTTGCAAGATAAAAGTACAGAGTGAAGTGAGCTGGACCGTGTTATGGATCCATGAGAGGAATTGCCAGTGGAACCTGCAAATCGATGGTCCCATTTTGGGGTTACAATGTGGCCCCTTTTGAAACCTCAGTCCTACAAGTCTTTGCCTAATATGCAGCAGGGTGGGCAAGTTTATTTCACCCTATCACAAATGATGATGGAGGCTAAGTATAGGTTTTGTGGATAAATAATGCCTGATTATACAGTGATATCAAATAAAGTACTTATAAGCCATTGCTTGCTTTCTTGTTTCTCTTAAAGTAATGGTGAATGTATTGTTCCTTTATATCCTAGATTGCTTATAAAAAAGGTTTTGAGGAGAGTAAGAGACATTTCCATTTGCCCATGGACATGGTAAACCTGAAGCATGCCAAGAAAGCCCAGGCTTTGGCTAGTGACCTTGAATATAGGAAGAAACTCCATGAGTACACAATGGTTCCAGAAGACATGAAGACAAAGTGGGCCAAGAAGGCCTATGGACTTCAGAGTGAGGTAAGGTCAGACACCCCCATTTTAAATGTTGCTGCAGGTTAAGGGTTGAAGAGTTATCAGGATATATTAGGTGATCAAAATGACTTAATATTCCTTAGCACTTATATATCTGTTTTCATCTTCAAAATGTCTCTTCACAAATGCAGAACTGGCAAGTATGCATACTTTAACTGTCAGACTTGTGTCTCAGTCTAAAACATTTGTTTCCCTCTGTAGCTGCAGTACAGGGCAGATCTGACATGGATGAAAGGAGTTGGATGGATGACAGAAGGGAGTGTTAATGTAGAACAAGCCAAAAAAGCAGGAGATCTTGTTAGCGAGGTGAGCTGCACTTTCTGGCTGTTTTTCTGACTGGAAGGTTGAAGCGTGGTTGGCCAGGAGTATAGATGCTGTATGTGTAATGGATTGGGAGACTCAAGTATATTGGAAATTTGAGATTTGTCTGAGCTGATGGGGATGGTGCATGTGTGGCAAGGCAGTTTGGGAGATTTTGGGTTGCAGTTTGGGAAATATTTGCCCATCATGCAACTATACTCTTCTTCCCTGGAACTTAGTATTCGTGTCACAGGGCTCTCAGACAGATCTCTGTGTAATCATAATTGTTCCCTCCTACCCTTCTCCATCTGCCTGCACCTTTAGCACTGGGAAACAATGGGATTTTCTGTTTTGCCTTCCATTGCCATTAACCTCATGGGAATACACTTTCTCAACCTTCTTGCTCCAGTCTAGTGGTAGCGTTGGTGACAGTAAAGCAGGAGGATAGAAAGAAGAAACAATTAGGAGAAGTTTGAAGAGGAAAAGGAAGGAAAAGAAACCTGTTAGAGTTACTGGAAATCACATACTCTGATACCGTAGGCCTTTGACATCCAACTCTTTACTCCCAAAAATGAAAAATAAATATCAGAACCAAGGGAAGAAGCAACAGCTCAGATCCAATATCTTACTAGAGATGGACTGACATTTACTGCTGTGGCTTGCAATAGTAATGATCACTGCCACAAATATTTAATTTGTGGCGATCTGCCTGACACTAACCTCCTAAGATGAAAGCCCGTATATATTATTTTAAATATTTCTATTTCCAATGAGAAGCTGGCATTTTGTCATTTACTTGCAGCATGTCATTATGTTATGTTGCATACAATTGTGACAAAACCACACTGTTCTTAATCTGCCTCTGTCCCCTCTAAATTCTAAATACAAAGCAAAATGAGCACCTCTTTGAAGCAGAGCATGCTTTTTTAACTTCTGTTTTGTGTGCAGCTGGGAAAGTCCCAGTGTGAACTGATCTGTTCACCTATCAGTTCAAACAGTGGCTTCCACTGCCGAAATGATGTAATAGAAACACTCACATATATCCCTGCAACATGGAATGGTTGGTTTGATTGCTGAATCGTTAGATTAATAAACAGTCAATAAAAGTACATAAGAAGAGTTTGCCTGGTCTCCCCATCATACGCTGTCTTGAAATAGTTATGATGTATTTTCTTATACTGTCTCAAAAGCAGACAGAAATTTGTTATTTGCTCTGAAAGGAACACTACACCAGACTCGAACGTTGAGATGAATTCAGAATAGACTAGATCCAAAGGTCAATAGGAGTCTTTCTAATGGCTTCAGTGGACCTTGGATCAGGCCATTAAGGAATATTATGGTGTATTAATCAGAAGGACAGTCTTAATCATGCAAGGTGAAACTTTGGTTCCTTGCACAAAATCTCTGCAAAAGGGCTCACTGTCAGATACTAATGCACAGGGCTGGGCAGAATGGAATGCTCCTTCTGACAACCAAACCTAGAACCTGGGTGTGGGGCACCTACAGCTGCCACTACAGACAACCCTCCGTAGTTAGCACCCGGTTGATATTGGAGAAAAGTGCCAGGGTAATATCTTGAATTGTCACAAGGTTCAATATGGGGAAAGTTTGTATCAAGAGGGCTAAAATATGTCCTCTGTGCTCTTTATTAAATAGTACAGCAGCATTAAGCTCTTCCATAATCTAACAAACTACAAAAAGAACAACAGAAACTTGAGTTTGAAAAGGTTTATATCGTAAAATGTGGTGGTAACATGCACTGGGGGGCTCAGGCAATGGTAATGGCATGCAGAGCCTTTAAACTTCTCTGTTACTGGTTCAAATCCAGGCCAGGAAGGTTGGTCAATGTGAAACAAGAAAGAGATCTAGGTCATACAGTCAGCATATCTGGCATTAATTAGTATGCATGTTTTCAGTCTCAGCAGAGAGAACATGGATTGGGCATGCATATGGCATTGCTCTCAGCACTAGCAGTCATCTTGCCAGTTCAGGTTCAGAGAGGATAGACTGTGGAAGCTTACAATGCTGATACCTGTGCTCTAAACAAAAGACGTCAGTTTCCAGAACTCTCAGTCTTCCCCTTTCGATAAGCACTGAATTCACTTGGGAAAATAAATGTGATAATTTCTGAATGCTCTTTTTTTTTTTTTAAATCAGAGAAAGTACAGACAGAAAGCCGATGCTCTAAAGTTCACCAGTGTGGCCGACAGTTCCCAGATCAAACACGCGAAGAAAAGCCAGGAACTGCAGAGTGATGTGAGTCCTCACTGATGCTTTATCATTAACTTGGTAATTCTTGGGGACAGATGGGAACCACTGAAAAAGAAATTGGCTTCAGTTCTGAATCTTGCCATGGCTTTAAATAACTTTGAGCTTTACTTCTTAAATCTTTTATTTTTTTAAAAAACTTTCCCCTGCTTCACAGCTAGAAACCTTTAAACCTGATAGGGAACAGATATATGCAAAGCTTCAGACTTCAGATACTATGGTGATAAGGGCCATATAGGCATCTGGATAGACGAATAGAGACTAAACCGGATCCTTTACAACTTCTGCATTTGGCATGGACCTCTGCTGTTTTTCTTTCCTCAGTGAGACTATTTTGCCTGTCTCACTCAGGGTACATCTACACTACAGCGGGGAGTCGATTTAAGATACGCAAATTCAGCTACGTGAATAGCGTAGCTGAATTCGACGTATTGCAGCCGACTTACCCCATTGTGAGGATGGCGGCAAAATCGACTTCTGCCGCTTTTTGTTGGCGGCGCTTACTACCACCTCTGCTGGTGGAGTTAGAGCGCCGATTCGGGGATCGATTGTCGCGTCCCGATGGGACGCGATAAATCGATCCCCGAGAGGTCGATTTCTACCCGCCGATTCAGGCGGGTAGTATAGACCAGACCTCAGATCCTTAACTATACCTAGTGCACTTAAGACTGCATCTTTTTGAGCACAAATGCTTAAGCTATTTTTAGGGAAATAAAGCTTTTCTCAAGGTGACTATTTTTTTTTCCCGATCCCCTTTCCTTCCTTAGATGTGAGAAATAGAGCAAGGACCCTGTCGGCTGGTATCTGTGAACTCCTGGCTGTGGTGAAGGCCCAGCTGGACCACAACCAGTTTTTAATTTTTCAAAACAAGGGACACCTGTTGTTAAATGTACTGATCACCTAATTTAGTGAGAGTGGTAACTGCTGATAGTGAGATATGTTACATGTTGTGACTTGAACTGAGGACACTAGCAGCTGTCCAGGTATTGCGTGAGCAACACTTAATCCTCAGTTGGTTGGTCTTTCCTAGACAGCTGCCTTCTTTCCTTTTTTGTTCATCTGTGTTTTAATATGTAACCCTTCTGCCAGTGGAGCCGGCAGCAACCAGGGCTGGGTTCAATATCTAGGGGTTCCTTTTCAACAATACAACATGGAACTGGCTCAAGCCCCCACCCAGTAACCTGGGAAAATTACACACCACCGCTGGGCACCTCTGAGAAGCAATACTTCCCCACTCGCAAGCACAGAGTCTGAGTGTAGAAAAGAAACTTTTAATGAAAGACGGGACGTCTCTGGACATTAATTAGGGAAAATTGCTACAAGCAGGATTCATAAGCATAAAACTGTGAGCAGGACGCCCATCCCAGAGTGTGTGGGGCAGAGCCTTCCGCCTCATGTTCTTCAGTTTTACAACCAAAAGTTCCTTTTCTGTGCCCCTTTCTGCTCCCTCACCATACCACATTTACAGCGGTTGTCCTTGGTCAGTGAGGATCCAGGGTTGAGAGGTGCATCTGTGTGAGTTCACTTCCCACCCGGGGAAGAAGGCACCTGGCTTGCTCTGCCATCTGAGCACTTGCTTTAGCTGGCTGCCCCGGCAGCCATGGTTCCTCTCTGCTGGCTACCCTGCTAGCCGCTCGTTCCACTCCCGCCGGCTAACTCCCACTGGCCAACTGTCAGTTACCTTCTGCTGGCACCTGCCTCTCTGCTATGACCTCTGCAGGTCAGTCTCTTAGTGATTTTCAATTTTTAGCAGGTGGGGCAGAAACGCTGTCCCACCACGAGTGATTTCAGCTCTCATTTAAGCACTTAAAATAACAAAAGGCTCCTCATGGAGCCTGTTTATCTCTATCTTTGAACAGTGGGGAGGAACAGGTTAAACCAGACCAGGGGATCCTTAAGGAAGAGTCCACACCTACTGGCTGGGACACCAAACCTCCACACACACACCCCACACACCTCTTACTTTTCATTCCCCCTGCTTTTAATACTAAAGTGATTTACAGAAGAACATAAGAATGGCCATACTGAGTCAGACCATAGGTCCGTCTAGCCCAGTATCCTGTCTTCCGACAGTGGCCAGTGCCAGGTGCCCCAGAGGGAAGGAACAGAACAGGTAATCATGAAGTGATCCATTCCCTGTCGCGCATTCTCAGCTTCTGGCAAACAGAAGTTAGGGACACCATCCCAATACCAGCCAAAGTTGATCACTTTGAGCAACACAGCTCTATCTGCTGGATATCTTGGCAGAGGTGGTGTGTTCATGTAAATACAGTTTGCTCCTGAAGCCTCTGCCTCTCCCAGCTGGCTGTCAGGGGAGAACTCATTCAGATCCTGCTTACAAATACTTGGCACTTGCATTTTTGCATCCATATAGCTCAAACCTCTTTAAAAAGTTGGTTTTAAAAGTGAATCAGAAAACCATGTAGGTCTCCTGAGTCTCTTCTCTTTTGTCTTATCCACTAGATTACTCTGCCTCCCTATAGCTATAAAGAATATATCTTGAGGCAAGTTTGGTAGCCCTGGAGTTAGGGTTCTGTGCCACTTTGTGGGAGACACAACTTTCCCCCCCCTTTCAATCTCTATGAGATGCAGGATGTTGAGTCTTTAAGCAAAATGTAGCTCTGAATGCAGCAACCTTCTAGTCAATCCACGAGCAACTTCAATGGATTCTGAAGTAGAGTGTCTCATCCTGGAATGTACGCGCCGTTAGAAATGCACTGAGATGTAAAATGAAGGTGGTTGCTGCTTCAGACCATTAAAGATCCTTGGCACTTTCATTTAAAGCAGGGGTGTTAGCCCTGGCCAAATTATAATGTGGTTAATTATATCCAGCTCACATAAATACCCCCTGCAGATTTAGTTGCATTCTGTATTCTTTTTCATTTCCTGCCCTAAAATGTAGCATTGCTGTGTGCTATTAAACAACTTAACTCATTCCATGACAGAGGCAGCTACATTTCCATGATAGATGAAATAATGTCTTGTGTAAACTTTGTACAGAACATTAGTTTGTATCAGCTTGTATGTCTATTGAAATAAAGTACTTTGGGATGAATAGCTCTGTATAAATATATCATTATCCCTCCCTCTTTGGCTAAGGAAGACCAATGAGGCACAGGAAATTGAGGAAAGGTAGTATAGATCAGGATAAAATAGAGAATCCCAATAAAAGGGTGTTTATTATTTTATGGATCAGAGGGGTAGCCATGTTAGTCTGAATCTGTAAAAAGCAACAGAGGGTCCTGTGGCACCTTTGAGACTAACAGAAGTACTGGGAGCATAAGCTTTCGTGGGTCAGAACCTCACTTCTTCAGATGCAAGAAGAAGACACTTCTTGCATCTGAAGAAGTGAGGTTCTGACCCACGAAAGCTTATGCTCCCAGTACTTCTGTTAGTCTCAAAGGTGCCACAGGACCCTCTGTTGCTTATTATTTTATGAAGTGTGTGTGTTTTATATCACATCACTGACAATTAATAATAAATGAATTGGCTAACCTGGAATTGATTTAGGCTTTATGGGAGAACATCTCAATTCAGGTTTTGGAAAAAGGACCCTGATTTTAAAGACTAAATCATCAAGTAAATTTCCCTTTAAATATTCTTGCCTGTTTCTTCCCATAGACTCAATTGTCATTTGAAATTGAACATAACCTGATACTACTGACATTATTTGTTTTGTTTTCTATGGACAGGTTGCATACAAGTCGGGAAAAGAGCAGTTTCTTCATCATTACACCATCAGCAAAGATGAACCTCTCTTCATACGGGCCAGAGCAAATGCTGCAAATATTAGTGAGGTGCTGTATGGTTGGGGCTGGGCACCACCCCTTTAACTTATCAAATGGTATTTACTGCTGTTGAAATAATTGCTCTATAGTTAATAGAAGGACATTTCCCTTAAGCTGATCTGAATGTTTAAATTCAGAAACTTCAGAACCAAATTATTTGCTTTTGCTTGAATACCTGGCCGGTTCCAGTACTGCTCTGAAGGCTCCGATCCTTCAAAGTCTTTAACACATTCTCAGCTTACTCATGTGAGTAGTCTCACTAGTTTTAGTGGCACATGAATAGTTCCTTTCAAATCAATGGGGGGCAATTTGTGGAGGAAATATTACTCAGTGTGAGTAAAGGTATCCGAATCAGGCCCTTAAACTAAGTTGTTTGGTACAGGGGCCGTCTCTGACTACCATACTGGAGCTACAATCTTATATGGATCTCTGTGCTACTGTAATGCAAATTATTTGTGTTATTGATAATAAAGTAGTGCTGTTACTGATATCTCTTTAGAAATTGTACAAGAGTAGCTGGGAGAAGCAGAAGGAAAAAGGATTTGAACTTCGTCTTGATGCACTGTCTTTCTTGACAGCTAAGGCAAAGAGGGATCTGGCAAGTGATGTGAGTATAGATTCTAATTAGATGGTATTTCATAATTAACCTGATGGTTTGTTGTAGAGAAATATAAACCTTCTCAACAAACCTGACCATGCAACCTCTTCCCCAGCCCCTTCTAGCCCTTAGGGTGCATGTTCAGAACCAGAAACTGACCAAAAATTTGCAAGTGGCACTGCAGAATAATGCATCTAAGTCACTGGTCTGGCCAATAAGCCAGAAAATTTCTGGATGAGAGAGGCTGTTTTTCAAAGAAATAAAGATTATTTTGGCTGAATTTTTTATCTTTTTAGATTGACATGTAATATTGAAAAACAGCTTCCTCTTTTAGGTAAGCCTAAAGCCACTCTGATTCCCTTTTGGAAACAGACATGTTGATTACTTGCATGGAAAGCTCACAAGCCTTAGAGACTAGATCTTGCTGTTTTCTTTCCTGTGCTACTGTGAAATCATAGGCCTCTCAAAATATAATTGTCATTGGGAATCATCATTCATAGAAACTTAGAATATCAGGGTTGGAAGGGACCTCAGGAGGTCATCTAGTCCAACCCCCTGCTCAAAGCAGGACCAACCCCAACTAAATCATCCCAGCCAGGGCTTTGTCAAGCCTGATCTTAAAAAAACCTCTAAGGAAGGAGATTCCACCACCTCCCTAGGGAACCCATTCCAGTGCTTCACCACCCTCCTAGTGAAAAAGTTTTTCCTAATATCCAACCTGGACCTCCCCCACTGCAACTTGAGACCATTACTCCTTGTTCTGTCATCTGGTACCACTGAGAACAGTTTAGATCCATCCTCTTTGGAACCCCTTTCAGATAGCTGAAAGCAGCTATCAAATCCTCCCTCAGTCTTCTCTTCTACAGACTAAACAATTCCAGTTCCCTCAGCCTCTCCTCATAAGTCATGTGCCACAGCCCCCTAATCATTTTTGTTGCCCTCCACTGGACTCTTTCCAATTTTTCCACATCCTTCTTGTAGTATGAGGCCCAAAACTGGACACAGTACTCCAGATGAGGCCTCACCAATGTCGAATAGAGGGGAATGATCACGTCCCTTGATCTGCTGGCAGTGCCCCTACTTATACAGCCCAAAATGCCATTAGCCCTCTTAGCAACAAGGGCACACTGACTCATATCCAGCTTCTCATCCACTGTAACCCCTAGGTCCTTTTCTGCAGAACTGCTGCGTAGCCATTCGGTCCCTAGTCCACATTGATCTGTTGTGTTTCTAGTGGGATCCTGCAGGGATTGGTTCCTGGTCCTTTGCAATTTAATGTTTTTGTCAATGATCTGGAAGAAAATATACAATCATCACTGATAAAGTTAGTATATGAAACAAAAATTGGGGCAATGGTAAATAATGAAGGGGACAGGTCACTCAAACAGAGCGATCTAAATGGGTAAGTGAGACACTCCAACAATATGTGTTTTAATACCACTAAATGTAAATGTATACACATAGGAACAAAGAATGTAGGCCATATTTACAGGATGAGTGACTCTATCCTGGGAAACTGTGATTCTGAAAAAGAGTTGGGGGTCATGGTGGATAATCAGCTGAACATCAGCTTCCAGTTCAACATTATGGCCAAAAGGGCTAACCTGATCCTTGGATGCATAAACAAGGGGATCTCGAGTAGGTGTGTAAGCGGGTGCAGACTCACCCCTGCGGCGCCTCCTGCTGGTTGTCCTTGGGAGTTAGCATCCAGCCTCCGGAGTGCCCTCTTCAGGCTGGTGTCTCGCCGCCACTACTGGCCCCCGTGTCCCTCTCAGGACCCTTTAACTGGGTGCTGCTCCCTGGCAGTACCCCCGCAGTTCTGGGTCTCCCCCTCCCAGGGGAACCTCCACCCACTATTCCCACTTCACCTCAGTCTTTGCTACTGCCCAGTCTCCATCTAGCCCCCGTTCACTGGGACAGACTGCAGTATAAGCCACTCATCACAGGCAAAGGGGTTCGGATCTGCTGCCTCTGCCTACCCATGGGCTGCCCCATTGCAACCCTGCACCTATCTGGCCTATAGTCAGACCTGCAGCCTGGCGCTTTCCAGGCTGGAGCTCCCAGCTCCCCTGCCCCTTCCCCAGCCCTGCTCCCAATCTAGGTGTCTTGCTTAGGTCCCTGCAGCCAGGCCCTTCTCCCTCTACAAACAGAGAGAGACTGACTGGGCTCCTGGCACAGTGCCTCTTATAGGGGCAGCCCAGGCTTCCTGCCCCAGCCACAGCCCTCTCCTGGGCTGTTTCAAGCCCCTCAGGGCAGGAGCGGGTAACCACCCCGCTACAAGGCGTAGAGAGGTTATTTTTACCTCTGTCTTTGGCACTGGTGCAATCGCTGATGGAATACTGTGTCCAGTTCTGGTGTCCATAATTCAAGAAGGACGTTGACAAATTGGGGAGGGTTCAAAGAAGAGCCTCAAAAATGATGAAAGGATTAGAAATCGTACCTCATAGTGATCGATTGTGCTCTTTCAGTCTATTTACCTTAACGCAGGGAAGGTTAAGAGAGGACAAGTACCGTCTGTAGGTATCTACATGGGGAACAAATATTTAATGGTCTCTTCAGTCTAGCAGAGAAAGGTGTAACATGATCCAATGACTGGCAGTTGAAGCTAGACAAATTCAAACAGGAAACAAGGCATGAATTTTTAACAGCGAGAGTGGTTAACCATTGGAAAAACTTCCCAATTATCATGGTGGATTCTCCATCGCGGGTAATTTTTAAGTCAAAACTGCATGTTTTTCTAAAAGATCTGCTGTAGGAATTATTTGGAGGAAGTTCTATGGTCCTTTATGGCCTTGGAATCTATGAATCTTTGAGAAGAGTTCAGTTTCCAAATGTGGATCTCACTACTGTAGTGTTTCTACCGGAGACGGAAAGGCAAATGCATTTTGGGAGAACCTGAATAATGGCAAAAAAGAAATGCAGTCTTTACTTTAAGTTACCATTTGATTGTTAATAAATGGCTACAGCCCAGCTGCATCTCTTTGTATCTATGATCCATTTTTTCTTCTTCACAGATAAAGTATAAGGAAAGTTATGAGAAGACCAAGGGTAAATTGATTGGAGTGAAAGACGTGAAAGCAGACTCACAGATAGCGCATTCTCTCCAAATGTCCAAGTTACAGAGTGATCTGGAGTATAAGAAGGCATCTGAGGACACAAAGTCTCAGTTTCATGTCTCCATGGATATGATAAACCTTGTCCATGCCAAAAAGGCTCAGAATTTGATCACAGATAGAGGATATAAGACAACCCTGCATTGTTATACTGCTCTGCCTACTGACATGAAAGTGGAATGGGCCAAGAAGGCCTATGGTTTGCAAAGTGATGTAAGTTCACAATCTCATACATTGCTTAACTGTTTTATTCAGCTCTTTCAGATGGTTAGGACTTAAATGAATTTCTATAGCTCATGAATTAAAGTCTAGGTTTATACATTTAGGACCAGAAAAATGTACCTTATACATTGACAAAATCCATTTAGAACATAAGAACATTTGAATAAATGAAACTTTTTGTCCTGGACAAATGTTTTTTTGGATCTGAAAATAGAGCCCTTAGAATCAGCACATATTTGCCCGGTTCAGTATGTCAAGTCTTTGTGCTTGCATAGCATCTTGCAGACATTAATTAATCCTCAGGACTCTCCCATGAGGTTTATTATTCACCTTTTGCAAACAGGTAAACTGAGATAGAAAGAGGCTAAATAATTTGCCCAAGATGATGACAGAATCAATTACAGAACCCAGGAGTCCAGAGTCCGGTCTCTTGCTTTAACCACTAGAGACACTGCCTCCTTTATGTGAAAGTGATATGTGTTTGCTGTAAGACAGACTTGCCTCTTTAATGAGTGAGGCTGGGGTTTTTCAAAGGCACCTAAGGGAATTAGGTGCCCAAATCTCCTGGCAACTTGGTGTGAGTTGTGGGCCTAACTCCCTTAGGCTCATTTGAAAATTGCAGCTTTGATGACTGGCTATTTTGTTGCTTGGGGGCAGGATGGTGAGAAGCAGGGGCTTGGTCTCTCGTTGTAATTGCTGAATAGAAAAATGTCACCAGTGTTAGGGGAAAGTGTTCATTTAAACGCCCTTCACCGTTCCAGGTCCTTGGACGATATCAGCTGAGACCATTTCCCCTCATTGTGACATTTTAAGTGTTACAAGAAATCCTCTGAAACAGATCTATACCCTCAGAATCTTCATTGTCTCTGCAGTGTCCTTTTAAACAAAGAATATCCAGGAAGATACTGCATACGATGAAACAAGCCTACTTTTTGTATTCAGAGTAAGAATTGAAGATGACAGTGAGGGAACAGGCCAACCTTTTTAAAAGATTGCCTTGCAAAGCATACAGCAGAACTGATAATAGATGGTTATACTGCCGTCTTTCTGTATTTTTTTGTTTTACCTGCAATTGCGCAGCCATGGATAAAACAAAAGCAGGCACTAATTTGACTCAGTTGGTGTTCCCGATATGTCTGAATCCTCTAATGGCACTTTAAATGTATGAGCACCAACAATGGGGCATTTTTTCCCTTTGTCAGAACCAATACAGAGCAGATTTGAACTGGATGAAAGGAGTTGGATGGATAGCTACTGGGTCATTAAATGTGGAGCAGGCTAAGAAGGCAGGAGAACTCATTAGCGAGGTGAGATTTCATGACAGCATGTAACAGAACTTGCTGCATAATGTGTGCAAAATGTCTGTATAAAATTAAAATAATTTCCACTCAAAGGGGAAAGAAAAAGGCATACCACATGAAAGCCCTCAAAACCAGGAATAGGACTGGTAATTAGAGGGAAACCAGATACCAAACACACACCAGTAGGAGTCCATCTAGCCTTTGCAAAAACAAAGCAGGTGACAAATGATATTATGAATAATAATGACAATCAAACAGTGCTCAATTGCTACCTACTAGCCTACCTTTTTAATGAAGCAAAACAGGAGAGCTGATGAAAAGATGCACTTATTGCACCCAGAGCCTCCTTTTGTACACGTTCTTTCTTTCTCTCTTTTTTGGATATATTCACATCGGACATGGACATCCACGTGGATCTCTCTCAATCCAGCTGTCTCTGTCTGTGGATTCTGATCCTTATTATCCCCATGACTCCCACATTACCCACTCAAAAAGAATGCTCTTTAGATGAGTTCAAGAATCCTTTGTGCCTGTTTTTGCGGTCCTTCAAAGGAACCACTGGCAGAATCAATTCAATAGTTTGCAGATTTCTGAAGGAGGGCCTGATGACCAAATCTTCATCAGTAGAAAACTGAAAGACTTACAACACGTTAGATAGCCAATGGTAAAACCTAGAGGGGTCACCTGTCCACACATTGAGTATAAAGATGCACCAAATAATTTAGCTTTTCAGTTATCCTTTAGCATGTGGCTAAGTGCTGGCAGTATTGACATATTTCCATATAATCTTCAGCAGTAAGAGAAAACAGACTTTTAAAAGACAGTTGACCACATATTCGGCCAGATCTGCTAAAGCCAATGGAACTCTGCCTGTTTATACAAGCTGGGAATCTGGCCCACAAACTTTTAAATCATGCTGATGTCACAAAAATCTGCATTTCATTGTCACTAACTGGACACCACTGTCAGTAGAGAGGCCAGTGTTTCAGTAGGATATGAAGGCTGAACCCCTTGAAGTGGTCCCTGTAGGTGAGGTTTGGCCCACATTGGCAGGATAGTTTAGCAAAGTTGTATTGCTACTGCCTATGTTGTGTCTGCTCTGTCTTCGAATACAGAACTTCAGACTCCAAGACTGTTAATCTGGCCTTTTTTATGAACACTAAATAATATTGTTTGTTTATTTAAAAGTCTGACCCCATCTGGCAAGATGGGATTAAAAAGCATCTCCAAGAGCAGTATCTCTCAGCACTTAATTAAATGAATTTCTAGTCAATTATTCTACAGATCTGTTTTCAGTTTAGGACAAATTCTGAGAGGTCCAAAACCACCTTCATCTCCATAAAGTCTGTAGGTCTTATAGGTTGTTTATCACTTAAGGATTTGGCCCTGTAGCCTAAAAATTGTGTTAAGGGATGTAACAGGGATAGGGATTTAGACTTGGACATTGAAATCTGAGCAGTTTCTAAAAGAGCCACAAACGCCCCACTCAGGCAGCAGGACTCTGTGTGGACTGGAGATAAGACTGAAGATGGAAGTAGTACAGCCTAATGCAGGAAGAGTGGGTGCTGATTTGACTACTACACATGTACGGCCTTCAAGGATTGGGCCATATGGACAAAGTGTAAGCTTGACAATATGCAGCCTTCATTTTAATTATTTATATTTCAAGACCTCTCAGAAGATACTATGGGCCCTTTCAAATAAGCGGAATTAATCTCAGCACCTGTAAAATATGCAGCAATAATTAAACACAGTATTAGTGATCTCAGTGCAGTTTGCCATTCTCAGGTGTTAGCAGGAAATATAAAACTTCCAACAAGAAGTGTAATCACGACCTTTTTTAGCGCAGTTCGAGTGGGTACCATTTCTTGTTTAAAGGAACTATAAATAAAAAATGTAATCAATTGTACTGTGTTTGAAGCCACTTAAAAAATGCTTTCTTACCATGGGTCCCAGAGTATTCTAGTAGGCATAATCTGATTTTGAAATGTTTCCTTTATATTTAGGTAGAAATGCTTTAATATTAATCGGTAAATGGCTATTGTTAAATTGAAACAAATATTAATCTGAAAGTACCTAGGACATAAAGATGAGGAAAGAGGAATTATAATTATGTTCACAAATTCACTCTAATCTCGAGCAACCTATGATTTTTCCCTTTCAAATAGCATGAAAGAGCAGCACAAAATTCACAGCTTTGATCTTTTTCTGCTCAACAGAAGAAGTACCGTCAGCATCCATGTGCTTTGAAGTTTACCAGTATTAAAGACACTCCTGAGATGATCCAGGCTAGAATTAGTTATAACCAGGCTGTGGATGTAAGTTATAATGTATATGCATTATGATTATAAGAGTGGTATCCTCTTTGAACGACCTGACTGAAGAACTGGTTTTCTCTTTCTCTCTCTAAGATTATTCTTGGGAACCATGAAGCTTCTATGTTCTAGTGAGGTGCACCTTACAAAGGGCATGATTTTTACTTAGTATGGAAGTCTTCTACCCACAGAGCTCCCATTGAAGTCAATGGAACTTCCACACACAGAAGGCTTTCTATACAAAAATATTTTGCAGGAATATGATTTGGGAGTGGGACTGACCTGCCTTCCTTATTTAGAAATTTTTGACCTTTTGAGGTCTAGCACAGAAAAAAAACATTTGCGTGGTTACTATTTTCAAACCCAGACGTTTTAAATTTTAGATTCTGTTGAGACTTTAGAAACAGAATGTGAAGTGACGTGATGACAGAAAAAATAAATTAATAATTTTAGGCTGTCATCCTGCTGAGAGAGAAATCCAGGAGGAGGAACCTAAAAGGTTTTTGGTCTTTATTTTTAATAGAAGGACTATTTGAAATTGTTGTAGGCTTAACTGAGATAATGTGGAAGTGAATAGTAAAGTCACCCAACAAAGACAAGTTTCAGCCAAGAGAGAATGTTTTAATGAGGAGAAAAAACACTTGTGAAAATAGGTATTTTTAAAATCAAGAAAAAGATGACAGACCTTTGTGTAATGCAAATGCTAATGTGATATTCTAGTACCTTTGCCTTTGGTAGACTTAATAAGAATCAAAGTCCTTAATACTAAAGCAGGGTAAATATGAGTTAACACTCAGTGTCTGCACAATGTTACAATTACTCCATGTTTGGAGCTGTCAGTGGCTTTCCACTCGGGAGCATCTACAGAATTGGGCCCCTCTATATCAGTGAAGAGCGGGCAGAGTAGAGTATTTGAGGAGCATAGGGGTGCAGTCTAATGGGTCTCAAGCTGTGGACTCCCTAAACACTAGAACAGACAGAAAATTCTATAGGGAAGGCAAGTAGATTGAAAGAGAAGATGGTCCATGAGAGGATCTCGCATTTACGAAATGGTCAAAAGCAGTCAAAATGTTGGACAATTGTACTGGTCCTCCCAGTAGGTACATTGTAAAGCTAAATGCAAGGGGAAACTGAGAGGTAAAGTGGAAAAATCTTTCAGAAGGTGTATCTGCACACAAAAGGTTTAGATATACTAAAACATTTATTGTATGCCAAGTATCAGTTCGTTATTTAGAATATGTGTATTGGTAGCACATGTAGTAACAACTGCAGTGTTATCCTACGGAGTTGACTACCCAAACTTTCAATAGTCCATAATTGTCCCATTTTGTTCTATAAAACAGGAGATGGTAAGATGACTGTCTCCAAGTGTATTTACTCGTTGTTGACAATCATTTTAAAGAGGTGTGCCAATGGATCCACAACTCCCAGTGATTTCAATGGGAATTGTAGGTGTCTCAGCCACTCTCAGAATCAGGCCCCTCATAGTTGCAAGTCCTTAATGAATAGCCTGTTAATAATTAGCTATCTCTTTAGTCACATATTAAATTGATAACAGTTTTTTAATATTCAGAAATCTAGGGTCTTACATTGATTTTATACCCACGTGACTTCAGTTTACCCTTCCAGTTTACCCTGCTTGAGAGAAGTATCAGGCCCCAGCTCTTTTCAAGACCTCTCGATGAATACAGTTGCCTGCATTTATTAGTACTGCTGTTGCTTTTCTGTATTCTTTGCTTTTAATAAACTCAGACCTTATTGTTTTTATCTCAACCTGTGATCGGATGTGTAGTGAGTGTTCTATTTGAAATTCTTCTGCATTTCAGAGGCTGTACAAGGAGCACGGAGAGAACATAAAGCATCATTATACACAAACAGCAGATCTTCCTGAAATCCTTCAGGCTAAATTAAATGCTTTGAATATCAGTGAGGTGAGGATATCAGAATCTGGCCTTTAATGTTTCAGAGGAAGAGTGAAAAACATCCCTAGAGTATCTTGCCAATTTTACAGTACTCTATGTACTTCCTGCCCCTCATATATGATCATTCTATGGCCCGATTATCCTCTTGGTAAAATAAGAAATCAAATGTGATTGGATATTTTTATAAAATACATGCTGTAGGAATTACTTTGGGGAAATTCTCTGGCCTGTGTTATACATGAGAATCAGACTAAATGATCACAATAGTCCTGTCTGGCCTTGGAATTTACAAATCTATAAGTCAGACCACTAGACAAATTAGAAATGAACAACTGAGAAAGTGAGTTACAGCCCCATTACTGAGACTTGTGTTCTGTTGTACATCTGTCTTGTATTGATAGCTTTATTTATACCAGCCCCATCTATTTGAATAAAATGAAGCAAACACAATGATGCTTCTATTATAACAACAAAGGTGCAATGTCAACCTGCTGTGTAGTAAATGAATTTAAATGCTGTTCAATATTTCCAAACAGACTCACTACAAAGAATCCTGGAGTAAGCTAAGAGATGGTGGATATAAACTGAAATTGGATGCCATTCCCTTCCAGGCAGCAAAGGCTTCAAGTGAAATCATAAGTGATGTAAGTGAAATTACTGCTAATTTTGTCCAATATAAAATACCAGCTACTCCAGACTGTTTCTGTTGTGGTGTGTCAGTGTTCATGGAAACAGTATTTCCAGCCTACATGCTGAGAGGGATCTATCCCATGCTCCATTCAACTCTTGGCCTCCCTTCTGAGACTAAAGACCCAATGAGGTGTCATTGGTGACTGAGGGCTTTTAAATATGGAGTTGTACTGAGATGACCAACTCATTTCAGATACACACTGAACAGCCATAAGGGTTGTTGACAGCTTTCAGTCATTATCAACCTAGACTACATTTGAAGCAGAAATCTATAGGTAAGAGAGAGATTTCAGAATCAAACTTTAATTTCTTAAAACACAGTCCTCTGAAACTGAATTTTTACTGAACAAATAGGTATAGCAGGCTTTATGTATATAAAAGACTATGTCAATATAGTCATACACAGAGAAATGCATTAAGAAAGAATGTCATATCCATTATATGATGTAGTGGGACCCATGTTGCTTTCTAAATATCTGCATTTGTATATTCTTCTAAATAAGTCAAGATACTGAACGATGTGTACTGACGAGGCTCTCTCAACATTCACTAAAGATTTATTCAGTGTTCATCTCTTAAGACTTGGCAAAACATAATAGTAACTAAAATGTATAGTCCAAAGATTTACAACTGCTTCGTCAGAGAATTCTTTACACCATCTATGACTTGTGTCGAAAAGAGGAATAGGCTTCTTGACTGCTTCAACAGTTCTTGTTCATTCAGTTCATTTGCTCAATTACTGTTAAAAAAAAGCAAGGCTCAATTTTGGTCAAAAACTCACCTCTCTTGTTACTTGGCTCTTATCAAACTTCTGTTATTTTTTCCACTTCAGTACAAATACAAGGAGGCATTTGAGAAAATGAAAGGACAGATGATTGGCTCACAGGGCTTGGAAGATGATCTTAACGTTGCTCACTCAGTGCATGCAGCTTTGCTACAAAGTGATGTAAGTACAAGGACCTGGGAAGGAACATGTAGAAACAATTTTCTAATGACCATGGAAAACAGACTTTGCTATGGATAGGTTCTCTGGCATATTACATAAGACTCAAGTCTTCCTTTTCACTGGCTAAATACTTTACATTAATTGATTATTATTCTTTTACATTAAATAAATTATTATTAATCTGAGTGTAAAATAGCCCTACACTGTATTCTCTCTACAGGCCTCTTACTCCATGCAACTGTTTCCAGATATACAGTATGTTATTCTGTGTATATATATCACCAAGGGACAATTATAAATGATTAAGAAGAATTACCAGTTTTCATGTAAGGATTTAAACTATATAATTTGGAGATCTAACTTTTACATTGAGTATTTTCTACTTACTGTACTCTATAGAGCCTATATGTTGAATGCACATATGGAATTTCAGATTGCTTCTTTTGTCATACATTCAATATATTGTCCTGGTCTTGAAAGGTGCTGAGCACCACAACTTTCATTGACTTCTTATGGGAATTGTGGCTACCCAGTGCCACTCAGGATCAGACCCTATGACCCTGATCCAGCAAAGCATTTACTCACTTGTATGAGTTTAAGACATGAGTAGTCTTATTGAAGTCAATAGGGCTAGTCACATGCTTAAAAGTTTTATTCATGAGGGGCACTCAATGCAACCAGCACTCATTGAAGTAGATAGGAATGTTTCCATGAACTTCAACAACTGTTGGATTGGGTTTGTACTGGAATGTTTTGTTGTATCAAGGTGAGAACATCATGTTTTTTGTTGTAAACCTAACAATGGTTATTCGTTCTAGTGATCTGAAAACCTAAAAAAAAGGTCAGTTTGGAGCAGATTTTAATAAAATAATAAAGAACCATCTGCACCACCCATCAAGTTTATTACATCATTTTGATTAGCACCAAAAACTCTGAATGTTTATCTGAACCTCCTGAGTCAGCATAAGTCATATGGAAATTTCATGAGAATAAGATTTCTCTGGATTTTTCTAGTATTTCATCTTTTTCTGGCCAGAACTAAGTAGTGCAAAGACTCCTGTGAAAATAATTGTAAACATTTATAAAAGGTTACCCAAGTATGTTAGAACTTTAAAATTATTTTGTGTGAAGGTCTGGGCTAATTCTGGTTTTCGCTAAAAAGGTTCAGATATTGCTCTATAGGTTTATTATCATGAAATATCTTTAAGAGTTTGTTAGTGCTTTGTAAAAATATAATTAGTTTTTAAGAATCAACTGTAAGATTTGCAATTTTACCAATAACTTATTTTTTTAGCTTTAATTATATTCAGCCTTAAAAGGACGCCAAATATAGATAACATTGCAGTTATTTTAAAATAATGTCGATGACTACTCTTTTTTGGCCAAAAATTGACTGCAATGTAATCTAATTTCATGGTATGCTTAAATTAGGTTGGGGAATTTATTAAAATAAGAGAATGATTTGTATAGGAAATTGGAGGAATGTGGAGACTATCCCTTTAATCAGAGCTTGAATTTTAAGCCATACCTCAGTCTATAAAGTGATCCATTTATTTTTTTAACAGGTAAAATACAAAAAGGGTTTTGAGCATATGAAGACCCAGTTCCATCTGCCACTGGATATGGTAAACTTAGTGCATGCCCGGCAAGCCCAGTCATTGGTCAGCGATCAGGAATACAGAAAACTACTTCACCAGTACACCTCTGTGACGGATGATGTGAGATTGCAGTGTGCTAAGAAAGCTTATAAACTCCAGAGTGAGGTAAATGAAAGTCATCCCAGTGCCATTATCCTATTGGGTCTGACACATGATAGTTATATTCCAGACCATTACATCCACAGATATATGTATCTGAGCAGCAATTGTGGAGTAAACAGGGCCTGTTCTCCCTTGATTACATTGATGAATGAGATGTGTATCTGTCTGGTACTTGAGTAGTAAAGAGTTACAATAGAAGGAATTCTGCAATGAGTGAGATGGCCTTCTAAAGGCCCTGTTGATTGTGTAAACTGTTTGCCCTGTGGCCTTTGACCTGCTATGAATCTGAATGTAATTGGTGCATATATCTAGAAGAAGGCTGCATACAATTTTAAAAAATCTGATTCATAAGAGACCTCTAAACTGTAGCCTAAGACTAAATCTACATGATCAGTGGAGTTCTAATAAGGACGAATTTGGCCCACTATGTAATCTTGAACTACACAATTCATTACAAATCCAGGGCCTACACCACCACAGGCAGTGTTGTACCTTAGAAACAGGGCTGGCTCTAACTTTTTTGCCACCCCAGGCAAAAAAGAAAAGCGCCGCCCCCCTCCCACGAGCACCGCACAGCCGAACCCCCCCCCAGCGCCGCCGAAATCCCCGCTCCCCCGAGCACCACGCTGCCCGAAGCCCCGCCCCCCAGAGTGCCATGCCGCCCAAAGCTCCACCCCTCTCCAAGTGCCGTGCCACGCCAGCCCCTGACCCCCTCTGAGCACCGCGCCAAGCCCCAGCCCCCCTCCGAGCGCCGTGCCATGCCGCGCCAGCCCCCGCCCCCCCCAGCGCCGCACCAAGCCCCCACCCCTCTCTGAGCGCCGTGCCGCGCCAGCCCCCACCCCCTCCGAGCACCGCGCCAAGCCCCCACCCCCCTCCGAGCGCCGTGCCGTGCCGCACCAGCCCCCGCCCCCTCCGAGCACCAGGCCAAGCCCCCGCCCCCCTCCGAGCGCCGTGCCGTGCCGCACCAGCCCCCGCCCCCGCCCCCCCAGTGCTGCGCCAAGCCCCCACCCCTCTCCGAGCACCGTGCTGCGCCAGCCCCTGCCCCCTCCGAGCGCCGCGCCAAGCCCCCACTCCCCGCTGAGCGCCGTGCCCGCCAGCCCCTGCTCCCCCCCCAAGCGCCTCCCTGCGGAAACAAAAAAAAACCCCTCCAGCGCTGCCCCAATGAACCAATAAATAAAGAAAGAAAGAAAAACCTGAGCGCCGCCCCGCCCCAAGGTGCCGCCCCAAGCACGTGCTTGGTCGGCTGGTGCCTGGAGCCGGCCCTGCTTAGAAAGACGTCTCTGTATGCCCCTATCGATCAGTTTTACCCCTTTATGATAATTTGAGCTGTCTTGTTATAGCCTAGGCTTCTCACTCAGATATGCTGTAAAATGTAAGATTGTGTCTACCTGGGTGCTGAGGGGGCATCTTTAAATACAAACTTGTTATTACTTTTCTTTGGTTTCCCTTAGAATTTGTACAGGTCTGACATGAACTTTATGAAAGGAGTTGGCTGTATTACTCCAGGGGCCCTAGAGATTGAAGGAAAGAAGAAAGCTTCTGAACTCATCAGCGAGGTAACAAAAGAGGGGTTTGATTTCTCCACTACAAACAAGAATTCGCCAGATGTGGGTCTATTAAACTGGGTTGGCAAAGTGACTCATTGGATTAATGGTAGACTCCCTCCCCCTTTATTTGATCACGCCATTAATGTTCTCATTTCACATGGGTGAACCTGATGGAGTTCGAGGTTTTGCAGACCTCGTTAACTATTTCCACAATCTTTTCCTCCTGTGTTCTGAACGCATGTGGTTGGTATTTTTAAGATACATTATTTTATATAAAAAAGTGTATTTCCAGCTAAGAGGAATCCTGTGCCCTCTATTACACATAGTAACATTCCCCAAAAGCTAGGCTGGCACATTGGAGTGACCTGAACATTGAATTGTTCCCTGCCCCCACTCTGCTCCTTTTTTCACCGTTTTTCTGTGTTTTGCATTCTGCCTCCTCAGAATTCTGTTTTCCACCCTATTTTCCAATTTGATTTTTCCTTCTCCGCTCTCTCCCTGCTGTTCACCTTGCTAGTTTCTCCAAAGCAAAAGATGAATCCAGTGACCATGTTCAAATAGGTTTGGAACTAGGCAAAATGAGTTTGCACATCTCTAGCCTTACTCTGATGAATAGATCAGGTGCTTTGATCCTTGTGATGAGCTCTGGTTTTTGTTCATAATTCTTACTTACCTCCTCAAAGTAAGTGGAACCTCAACTTTTCCAAGGGCTTGAAAGTGGAAAGTTCAACTGCAGTAACTAGGGACTGAGCCTTTGACAAGGAAACTCTGATTTCAATAGTCAGGACCAGTGACATGAAGAGGTAAAATAATAAAATTTCTACATCAAGTTTGGCAGCACACTGATTTAAACCCTACAATATTCCCTATCTGTTCTTCATTCTCACTAATGAGACATGAATGCACCAGATTAATGGGAGCAATTGATAAACTGGCCTAATGGTTAATAGATGAACATTCTTTACAAAGCACCATTTTAAGCACAAGAAGTAAAACCAAAGCACTAGTATTAGGGAGACAGGTCCCTTATCTGACAAGACAATTTAGTGCTTCTGTTCATTTTTCTTTGTGTGTGTGAACTCAGAGTAAATATCGTCAGCAGCCACATTCCTTCAAGTACACATCGGTGACAGACTCTCCTGGCCTCCTTCATGCAAAATTCAGCAACATGATTGCTAATGAGGTAGGCTCTAGTAACGTGGATCAGAAAATGTGCTTTTTAAAATGCAATGAGCTGGGGAAGGAGGAGTGGGAGGGAGAGAACCTCATTCTGAGAAACATAATACATCAAAAGGAAAGAAGGCATCATTGATTTGTGCTTTGGCACAGTTAGATCACATTTTATTATTTCCGGACAAACATTTAGTATCATTTTGTCAATCAGATCTCTCCTTTAAAACTTCATAGATAGCCTCCATTTGAGATGAAGTCCTGTAATCAGGTTTTTCTACTTGAAAGCAAACAAAATGCAAAGAAGGTAGATTCTAGTACATTTTTGAGGAGGTTCATTTGCATAGTACTGAATAAGCAACGTTAGAGCCCACCTAATGCTATCTGAGAACAAGAACCTCTTTCTCATTTTTGCAAAATTCACCGTGACCTGTCAAACATGCCAACTTCAGGAAAAATCCAACCACCCCAAAGTTCACCCCCCATTGAGACCCTCTTACCTAATATCTGCTCCTGGTATTTCTGATAGAACTAACAGTTCTGAAATATTTTCCTGGATATTTGGAACAATCCCTCCCCTCAAAAAAAAAAAAATCCAACCCAAACCTCTTTCTAAAACAACAAAAAACCCCAACAAACCTATATAGGTGCAGTAAGCTTTGGTATATTTCTTTTGTACTTTTTTTGTTCTAGCAAAATATTTAAGGCTGTGCACTGTTATGTTATTTAAACATTCTAGCAAATGAGTGGCAATTATATTCTCGAATCTCTTTCCTAGCGCCTGTATAAAGCAGCTGGAGAAGACATTCTGCATCACTGCACACTAACCCTAGGTCTGCCTGAGTTTTCACGGGCAAGAATAAATGCAGCTAATCTCAGTGATGTAAGTGTTTGTTTTTTTCCTTACGCATTTTTGGATTTACCTTGAGGAACAGTTCTGTACTGGCAGGGGTTTAGGACTAGATGACCTATTGGATCTATTCCATTTCTGTTTTCTCTGATTTGAATGCATGTACACCTGTGGCCATTAGCACGTATACATATGTGAGTAAAATAAATCTACATAAAGAATAAGCTACACGTGTTTGTTTGAGATAATAAGATCTTCTATAGATGATAAAAAAATCCTTTGGTAGTAAGAAATTGACTCACTAACTGTACAACAAATGTAAGAGGGTTTCTTTGTTCGTTCTTTCATGCATTTAAAAATGAAACAGAGAAATCTACATGTGCCTTTCCCACTTTAGGCGAAGTACAGAGAGTCTTGGCATAATCTGTGTGCTCAAGGCTACAAGCTGACAATGGAAGCGATCCCTTTCCAGACTGCCAAGGCCTCCAGAGAAATTGCCAGTGATGTGAGTTGAATGATTCAACCTTCCATCTTGCCTAATTTCTGTTAACTTCATGTAAAACAATGTCTAAGGCAGATTTTACTGAATTAAAGCAACCCTATAACCGTGTGAGACAGACTATATTACTTATGAATGAGATTCTTTGTGTGATATTTTTTTTTTTAAAAAGAGTCACAGCTAATCAGAAACCAAACCCAGTCAAAGAGCTGGGAAACATCCAGTGATTTTAAGTATGGTGCAAGGTAGGGAAATTCTTCCCCTCTCTAATCTATGTAGATCTTCAGCCCCAAACTTTCAACGTATCCACTAATTATGGGTGTCTGCCTGTTTTTGGACACCCACCTTGGGCCTGATTTTCAGAAGTGCAGAGCACTTATAATTCATACTGAAGTCACAAGAAGCTGAGAGTTCAGATCCTCCAGAAATCAGGTCATAGGCATCTCAAGTTGGGCACTGAAAATTAGTGGACTCATGCAAATGTATATCTCAATAACTTCCCAGGCAAGGAATACATATGTCCCTCCTCTTCAGAATTTTCTCTGGTTTGGATTATCATTTTCAGAACACATTAGGACATGGTACTGTTTTATCTGTAGGTAGTTTTAAGTCCTTTCCTTTCCCACGAGGGATTTCGTAAACAAATTATAAGAGTCACCTATAATTAAAATGAAATAAAAATATTTGATTTTGCAGAGCATTGAGCTGCATATTTTGTTATGTCCAGGGGAATAAAATCTGAATGCTTTAAACATGTATATACATTTCACGAAGTAGCTACACTTAGCGATTATATAGTGCTTGTGGCTGCAGCCTCAGATCTGCAATTCCGTAATAAAATTACGTCCACTTACAGCAGGTCTGAATTTGCCCCTTCATCTTCAAAGCACTTGATAAACATTAGCTACTGTAATTTAATCCCCTCAATTCCCCTGCATGGTAGATAAGTATTATTATTCCATTTAGACTACATTATAACATCTTCAGGCCAGGCCTGGACCTTCTCTTTAAAGTTCCCTGCACATTGTTTATGCAACAACAATAACCCTTGCCATTTCACAGAGAGAATAAATGCACAGTCACAGAGGGAATCATAGTCAGAGCTACAATGAGAATTTACTCGTTCCTGGTGCTTATTCTTATGCTTAGACCTGTACCCTACGCTTCTCTCTCAAATCAGTTTATGGTCCAGGAACAGTTGGTCCCAAAAAACTGGAGACAGTGTGCACAATGTTTCTCTTTTGGATAGATTTTGCATTCTCTTTTGGCCTCTTACAATTGGTATCTAAAAAGGGAATTTCATGGGAGTTAAAATAATAATGCACAATCTGAAGTTAAGCATGCTTGTTAAGCACCTTATCCTTTTATTTTCAGTGTCAATACAAGCACAACTTTGTGATGGAAAGAGGAAAGCACATCGGTGCCAGAAGCATTGTGGATGACACCAGGTTGCTACACTGCTTCCATGCTGGGAAGTTGCAAAGCGAACAGGAGTATAAAAAAGGGTCCCAGGAGATCTGGTCTCAGTACCATTTGCCCATGGACATGGTGAATCTAGTCCATGCTAGGAAGGCCCAGGCCTTAGTGAGCGAGCAAGATTATAGGAAAAGATTCCATGTGTATACAGCACTACCTGAAGACTTGAAGATGCAATGGGCAAAGAGAGCCCACATGCTACAGAGTGAGGTAAAGACAGAACCCTCTTGTTAATTGCAAACAGGTTTAGAAACAGCAAAACTTACCAGTGACACAAACTACAAGTTGATGCCAGACATTGAAAATGTGCCTGCAAACTCCTACATGGGCATCTACAAAATGTTTGATCACATGCACAACTAGATCCACATCTTCTCCAGGCACAAATGTGCACTGGGAAGGAGGTTGCATGTTCAGAGATTAATTTGCAAGTCTCAATTGTGGAGGCTTTTGCAAATGGAGACCGTAATATCAATGGCCAAATTTTCAAACAGGAGTCAGTTCAGCTTCTAATTACTTATGTACAAATATACACATGCAAATGGCTTGTTTCATGCAGATTTTGCACACCAGTGTGTTATGTAAATGATAAACTCTACACAGGCCATACCCATGCTCCATTTGCACTTGCAAATGGTTTTGCACATGTACGTACTATTGTTCACATATGGCACTGAAAGTACTCAAAAATTGTATGCACAGGTGACTGCATATACACCTCTACCTCGATATAACACTGTCCTCGGGAGCCAAAAAATCTTACCGTGTTATAGGTGAAACCGCGTTATATCAAACTGGCTTTGATCCGCCGGAGTGCGCAGCCCCCCCCCCCCCCCGGAGCACTGCTTTACCGCGTTATATCAAAATTCCTGTTATATCGGGTAGCGTTATATCAAGGTAGAGTTGTATAAAGTTGCCTGCATGCAAATAGCCACATTTGGACAGTTTGGCCACAAAGGTTTTCTTTAATTGATAACTAACTACATATCACAAAGCTCCTTTGGCTGCCTTTTTGTTGCATGGGAAAAGCGAGGTTGAATGATACAGTGTAAGAATGTAGCTTGTGATGTTGATCTAATTCTTAATACATCTTTAGGGAACTGATTGTTTGCTGAACTCCAGGTCTTATTGAGGTCAAATGATAGGATATTTGTTAGATTCAATTGATCTGGATGAAGAAATATTAGTAGACAGTCCATTTATGAGAGCGTCTGAACAGCAATCAAAGCTCTGGAGAGCTTGCATCTTGCTTTCTTACTTACTGTACCTACAATGTAACATCCCAACCGTACTCTTCTTTGCAACAAAAGGCACCTTGAAAGAGTCTTAGGCACTTCATCTCTTCAGATGAAAGCCAACGATCCGATTGAAGGATCCCTGTTGGATTTGCCTCTCTATGTTATAAATGTATCCAATTGTCTTTGTTCTTTGTTAGAGTGGAAAGAAAGCAAAAGATTTGCAAGTGGAAACTGGAGGATCCCAATGTAAAAAGAGAGCCATTAGCAGGGGGCTTAATTTGTGTTGAGGGGGGAGCCTTAGATTTCTTTCCTTTCTGCTTTGACAGTAGCACAGAGTTTACACACAGACATTAATCACTAGAGAGTACATTGGGGAAAAAACAGGCATTGCCAACTTCTTTTGGGTTGGGATTGTATTGCTGAAAGTTTCACTGAGTCCCTCAAAATGTTCCCCTGCAGTCAGCAACATATCATATTTCTTGCATAAAATACTCTGTTTTCTGCTCAACCTGTCCATCAATTCCATACGCCTCCCACTTCTACCCACCCCAAAACCTCACTCAGTTCCATGTGCTCCCCTTCTCAAATCCATCAGTCCTTCCACCCCGCCTTCCAGCCTTGTCCCCATCACTCACCATGCTTACCAACCCCCTCAGCATATCACTGAGACTCCTGTTGGCAGCTCCCTCTATCTGATAGCTGGTCCTCACATCTGCAGTGGTGATGGTGACTGGGTTGTCCTGCAAGCTCTTGTTGTGTTTGGTTAGGTGGGGAATGGGTCCTATCTGGTGAGGGGCTGGATGGTCAGTTGTGGAATAAGTCCCTTTCAGTTCTTGAGGTGTTCTCAACTCCTGTGTAGAGGAGTTCTGTAGTGGTACAGAGGTGTACAATGGTTTCAAGAGCCTGGCTGGAGTACCCTTGTGCTCTGATGCTTCCCTGCCATTGGAATGGCATTTGGGGGGCTGTTGCAGGCTGCCTGTCTTACACCAGTCCTTTGCTACCTTTCCATCCAATCCCCTCTTGTGGCCTGAAATCACATCAGGGACCAAATGGCACACAGAGTCCTGATATAGAGGAACTATGATAACCTGTGCATTATATTACATGAAAGTAACATTTCTATGGTCTAAACCCTTCAATCTTTACACGGTAAACTGCCACTGGAGTTCATAAGAGTTTCTCTGTTAGGGACTGAGTAAAGAATTGATAAAGACCTCGGGATGTGGCCTCATGTGTTTAGAAATGTTATGAGTAAGCCAGAAAAATAATCAAGATGATTTGATGAGGGATGTCACCCAAATAATCTAGGAGTTTATCAGATGAAACAACAGATTTTGCCGTCCCATCTACCACCCAGTAAGAATAAAAGTTCTGCACTTATACAGCACCTGTCACCTGAGGAGCCAAGAGACGTTTGATAGCTTTGCAGCCCCCCTTTGAAATAAGTAATTGCTGTTCTCTCCATTTTAAATATGGAGAGCTGGAGGCATGGAACTGTTCAATGATTTGGTCAAAATCACACAATGGGTCACTTGCAGAATCTGGACGAGAACCTCAAGGTTTTTTGTTCGTCTTCCACTTGCTTTAACAATTGGCCCTATTCATTTTGTTAGCCCATTCTCTTTGTAGATGGGGCCCTAAACCATACAGAGCAGAGAACTGCTGTCCTCTTACAAAGTCAGGCTAATTAGAAAACATGCATTGGATAAAATAATTAGTATTGCTGAGTTGAACCTACTTCAAATAATTATTTTAAAAAGGGATCTTTTACATCCATACAAACAGGTTATTTCTGCTTTGAATCATGTTAATTCACTTGTGAGGCCTCCTCTCGTGACTTGCATATGATTCATTATTTAATTCCTGGTGGAATGAAGAAATGCAAACAGTTTGGTTTTATGACGTGATATATGCATGGAGAATGAAAAAGTCGAAAAGTTTAATATGGATCGGGCAGTCTTTTTAAAAAACCTAATAGCTGCGGATGCAAAACTGAGAAAAGCTAACCATTTTCATTTTTAACAGTCTCGCTATAAAGCAGACCTGAACTTCATGAAAGGGGTTGGTTGGCTGGCTCTAAGATCTCCACAGATAGAAAATGTAAAGAAGGCTGGAGAGCTCATCAGTGAGGTACTGATACATTTTTTATGGGCTGGCACGTCTGTAGGAATTGTTTACCATCAAGGCTCCTCGTTACATGACACTTACGAATGTAGCTTATCATTTCCTTTTGATGTGGGAGCCTGTTTATACAAAGCGTAAGTTACCAAAGAGCAGTATGGGAGATGAGCGTCCACTTGTGACACTCGTGGCATATTTTCTATTCCAACGGACATGCTTGTCTAAAAACAAAATATGTAAACAAATAAATGCAGTAAACGCCAGTATGAAATGCTAAGTGGATGAGCTACAGGTTTTTAAATTGCATGCTATTGCGCATAACATTGACAGGAGGGTGATTTAGCCTAATCAGCATCATTTATTACTGCAGAAACTGTGTACCATTCCTAACTAGAGTTTATGAGATCCGTATATAAGAAGTGAATTTGTTAGAGCAAACTCCTGTTTGCAAAAAGAAAAGAAACTTTTATTTGTGCACACTGCAGTGGCACATTGGAACCACATTTGCCAGCATTAAAATAAGGGTTGGCACTAAAGGAAAAACACTTTGTTTTTAACAGCATGGTTGAGGATAGTGGTTTTTTTTTTTTTTTTTCATTTTGTTCCTGTTGTCACATATGCAAAATTCTCATTGATCACTATTTAATAGAAGCCTCTTGTTTTTTTCACTTGCAGGCAAAGTATCGTCAGAAGCCAGGGAGTATGAAGTTCACCACAGTGGTTGACTCTCCAGACCTGATCCACGCGAAGCATAGCTACATCCAGTGCAGTGATGTATGTTTCCTTTTACTGTAATAGACCTTAAACCTTTTGTTATATTGTCATGCATCAATTGGTTTTCCTCAACGCTGCTGCCAGCACCAGAGTCGTCACGCTGAATACTTTTTGATTTCACAGAGGCTGTACAGATCTGGAGACTCTGATGCAATGCACAGATACACCCTGCCTCCTGACCACCCAGATTTTGTCAGAGCCCGCCTGAATGCACTTCATATCAGTGATGTAAGTGACAGATCATTTCATTTCAGGCGGTAGACTTTGTAATACACTGGACTGCTTAATTAAGGAAAACAGGCTTTAGGAAGTTTTCCTCTAGATACAGAAGTTAAGGTGCCCTTTGGTGAGCCTGACTGAAAATGAAAAAGCCAGAGGACAACAGAGACATACCTGAGTCCAGATGGGATTGGAAGGCTGTATAGTTTTATTGACCAGAGAAATAAAACTCTCCTCTTCTCCTTTGAGAAGCAATTCTATCTGGTAGAGTGGAAAGCTATCAGGAATTTCTATCTTTCAATCCAGTTGTGATTATTGGGCAAATTAAGACCCACTCAATCACCTTTGGGAAAATAGTCTCTGTTCCGGGATATGTAATTTGTGTGCATGGCGGGGGGGCACCTTTTGGCCTGAACTGATCCTTTTAGCACACTAGTCACCTGTGTGTGTGCAGCTGTGTCAGCCAAGCAGAGTTGGGTTAACAGATTCTGTCTCCACAGTGCAGGCCCAGACAGTATTTCTGTCCCTAACTTCTTGTGATGCCATGTGCTGTTAAACAGCTGGTCTCTTGGGGGCTACATTTCAGTGATGGGCAGAGAGATCCTTGGATCTACATTAGTTCACAATGTGCTTTGGGTGAAGGGTGCTATATACATGTAAGATTTTATTGTATAGTTTGAAGCCTTAATCTGGCTGAAAGGCCAGTTATGGAGGTACAAGCGAGGCCTAAAAAATACATTTCTTGTTATCCTTTGTAATACGGGGAGGAAAATTTGTTAGTTTACAAACCTCCTCACTCATGTCTGAGGAAAAGAGTAAAGACGATCTGCTGCTCACGCAGCTAAAGCCGTTTTGCCACAACTTGACAAATCTCATAATTGTCAGATCTGCATGTAATGTTTCTTCTCAAGATACCAACATTTTGAACTAGCATTACCAGAGGAGCGGTGAGGACATGGAGATCTTTGTAGCCTTTCATTAAACATCAAATTGTTTGTGGTATTTACAGAATTGGACCATGTGCTGCACATGGAAGGCTGTGGAGGGAGAATGACCTTACAGTACACAAAAAAAATTGATATTTTAAAGCTGTGGAGATAACTATGAATCAAATGGATGTAATGTGTGAGGATGAGGACAAAACTCTGCACACTGTGATAAAGAAAATGACTCCTGGGGTTCCAGATCAAAGGACCCATGTAATAGTATTAAGACTCACAGTGGCAACGCAAAAGCTTTGAGAGATTACATAAAAAAAAAAGCCAGACAGGAAATGACAGTGATGTAGCATACAGCCTGCACCCAGCAGTTACTAAATGTAAAGGGGCATTGTGGGTACAAGTTCAAAATCTGGGCAAATGTCATTGTTGGGGAGAGACTAAGGATCTTTGGCTTCACATTGCAGCAGATCGTGTTATAAAGCCCACGCTAATAATGACCAAAAGTTGCATGCCATCTGCAGGCTACCGCGTGGCCTCAGTCCAATCGTAGGTGTCCGCACCTGAAAAACAACTGTCCCAGTTTCCACTTCCTGGTTGGAATTCTCAGCAGAGAAGCAAGGGGCAGATTGGGTCTGGAGACTGAACCATGACTAGGGCACATTAGTGGACCTTGCACTGCCGCCTCCCATCCTGTAACTGTTCAGAACGTCCGCTGGCTCAGTCTGCTGTCTTGCACAACCACCACCTTCACTTGCAAAACATAAGAAATAGGTTAATGTATTTTAGAACTTGAAATGTATATTGGTGACGTGCTCAGGTGTAAAACATACATCAGAAAAACTAGACTGCAGCCTCAAAGGGTGCAGGTGAATAAAATGAGAAAGGGAAAAAATAGAAGTGTCCGCTGAGACTTAAAAAGAATCAGATACAGCAGTTTATGTAGCCAGCACATAGGATTTGACACTGCATCCTATCCACTCTGAAAGCTATTGTATAAATACCACTACTTGGAAAAGAACCAGAACTAGAGCACTTTCACTTTGAGAATGCATTTCACAGCCTCAAAGTCATATCCAATATGTTACGGGCAGATGTTATTCCAGATGAGTTAATGAAACCACATGTAACATGGGACTGAAACAGAGCACATTAGAAAAGCTTGAAATGACTGGTTACTGAAACTCTGGTACTGAAATTCTGAAGACACAAAACCCAAGGCACTACAAGTGGATGCATCAAAAGACAGAATAAGGGCAATATCGATGCAATATTGATGTGCCTGATGCATCAAAGTCGCTAATAGAAACTCAATAAAATCAAAACCAATCCATGTGAAAAGGTAAAAAGAAAGCCTGATGGTTGTATTTAGACATGAGAGATTTCATCATTATGTTCAATAGGAAAGAA